>NC_059479.1:23711151-24011151 GCF_018139145.2 Gymnogyps californianus | reverse complement strand
ACACGGGGGGTGACAAGAAACGCAAGCGCACCTCCATCGCTGCCCCCGAAAAGCGGTCGCTGGAGGCCTATTTCGCCGTGCAGCCGCGGCCGTCCTCGGAGAAAATCGCCGCCATCGCCGAGAAGTTAGACTTGAAGAAGAACGTGGTGCGGGTCTGGTTTTGCAATCAGAGACAGAAGCAGAAAAGGATGAAATTTTCTGCCACCTACTGAAGAAGGGGCTGGGAGGGCAGTGGTGGGGAGTCCCTGCCCCCCCACAACCGGCCCGCCGCGGTCCTGGCCCCCGGCCCCTCCGAAACGGGCAGGGTTTGGGGTTGTTGGCTTTTTTTTTTTTTTTCCTGTTGTTTAAAAAAAAAAATTGGGGGGAGGGGGAAAAAAAAAAGGAAAAATAAACCTAAAAAAGGGAAACCCGCCCAAAGTGAAGCGAACAGTTTGGTGCCTGCTCCTCACCCCCGGGCGAAGCAGCCCCGCTGTTATGACTGGTACAGACTGCTTTTGTAGATAAAACTGGAAAAAAGATGGAGAAAAAGGAAAAGACAAAATGAAAGGCCTAAGGGGGGAGATTCGGGGTGCCTGGAGTCAGGGCGGCAGCAGCAGCAGCAGCGAGAGCCCGGCGGGTCTTTGTTGCAGCCCCTCGCCCCTTCCCGGCTCGGCTGGGCAAGTGGGGGCCGTGGCACCGCTCTCTCCTCGGTGCCCGGTCCTCTTCTTTTAAAAAATTAAAAAAAAAAAAACCAACCAACAAAAAAAACAAACAAAAAAAATAATAAGAAAGCATACGAGCTCGAAGCCGCCCCGGACGGCTGTAAATATGGAGGTGCCGGCCCGTGCTCCCCGCACTCGCTGCCAGGGTCCCCACGCACACACACGCACACACACGCACTTGCATGGTTTTGTTCGCTCTCCCCTGCCCCCAGCAAACCCATCGCATTTTTTGCAATAACGTTTCTGTTTCTACCTCATCGGCTAAATTAAAAAAAAAAAAAAAAAAGAAGGGGGGGAAAAATTTTAAAAAGGATTAAAAAAAAAAAGAGAAAAGAATAAAAAAAAAGAAAGGAAAAAAAAAATTGGCACGTCCCTGGAGTCACGGTTTGTTCGGGGAAAATGGAGATTTATTTTGCTTTGGTTTCACTCAAACTGTTCGATATCCGTATGATTTCACCGTAAAAAGAAAAAAAAAAAAAAAAAATCCTACGCTTCGACAATCAAATCATTCGGGCTCACAGGAGCGGCGCGGCCGCGGCGGGAGCGGCCCGGGGCAGCGGGGGTGCCCGGGCAGCCCGGCCCCGGCCCCCGGCCCCGGCCCTCCGCGGGGGCGGCTGCCTTTGCAAATAGTGAACTCTGCACTTTCTAAGGCAAGAATACTCTTTTTTTTTCTTTTTTTTTCTTTGCATATTTAATAGAGAAATTTGCCTCCGTTTCCTTTTTTTTTTCTTTTTTTTTTTTTTAAATTAAACGAGATTTCGTTTCGCTGTGTGTGTGCTCAATGAAATTTGGTGTCTGTGTACGCTGCAGCATTTCAAATAAATCATGCACGTTTTACCTCACCCTCCTGCCTCCTGGAGTTACTGCGGCCGCCGGGCACGGCTCCGGGGGAGCCCCCCCCCCCCGGCCCGGGGAGCCCCTTTCCCGGGGCGGCTCCTCCAGCCCATCCCCGCCGCCTCCGGCCGCCGGTTCCCGTCGGGATGGGGGCTCGGCCCTTCCTCCTCCGTGGGGAAAGAAACGAAAGGCAACGAAATGCGGGGCAGAGCTGCCCTTCCCCACCCCGGGACGGAGCGGGGGGCTCCCCCCGAGCGACCCCGCCGTGTTTCAGCCCCGCCGGCGGCTCCAGCCGGGGTCTGGAGCCGAGAGATGGTTTTTGTCCCTTCCCCGCCGGGGACCAGCCCAAACTCGGCGTGTTTTGAAGCCCCACGTGTCGGTGCCGGGGTGGGTTTTACTTTGAAGCCCAGACGATGCTCCCACGGGCTAAATTCGTTGGCCGGGGTCGGGCGGAGCCCGGGCTCTCCCGCAAACGACTGCGGGGACGGGCTGTGCCCCTCGCCCCCCACTCCCCCTTCCCCGGGGGGGATGCGGCGGGGGGTGTGTGTGTGTCCGTGTCCCTCCAGGCAGCCTCTGCCACCTCCCCGGCCCTGACCGGGCTGCGACTTGAGGCGGCTGGGAAAGGGATATTTTCACTCCCGGCTCCGCTCATCCTTGAGTTTTCGTCTCCCGCAGCCGCTCCCAGCGAAACCTCTCCCGAAACGAACTTAAGCCGCTCGGCAGCTGGGCAGCGGGGGGAGCAGCCCCTCGGGCTGTCCCCTCCGTCCCGGGGGGGGCGGGTTGTGCGGAAAAAAAAGAGGTGACTTTTTTTTGTTTTGGTTTTTTTTGTTGTTGTTGTTGTTGTTTTGTTTTGTTTTTGTTTTGTTTTATAACTTATTCGGGGGGGGAAAAATATCCAAACGCAGGGAGCCGGGGGGTGCGGGGGGAGCGGGGGTGCGATGCTGCACCCCGCTAGCCAAGGCCCTGCGGCGGGACGGAGCGGCTCCCGAATCCGCAGATTTTACAGGGGCGGGGGGGGGGGGGGGAGGGGGGGGGCGGGAAATAATCCTGAAAAGAGGGAAAATTGTGCAGCGCCCGAAATAACTGTCGGAGGAGCTGCTTCACCTGAGCGGGGCAGGCTCGGCGGTGGCCGGCAGAGCCCTGCCCGCCCTGCCTGCACTGTGGGAAAACGGGAGCAGCACCGCGTCCCGGACGGCGACGACGGCTCCGGGGGCGACCCGCCCCGGCCCCCCCCCCGGCCCCCCCCCGGCCCGCACATCTGCGGCCGCACGGCTCTATTCCCGGGCGCTTCGCAAACCCCATCCCCGCCTTTGTTCTTTCGCTCCGTTCTTGTTTTTTCCATGAAGCGAAAAGCGCATTTTCATAAATAGACCTTGGCCAAGTGCTGGCGATGAAATTTTAATGAAGGCTGGATGCTGAGTGCTGCCCGGGGGGGCCTTGGAGAATCAGCTCCGCGCAGCATTAGCAGGGCCCCGTTCGCTTCCAACCCCCCCTTTCCCCGGCTCTCCCTCGCAGACATAACACACTCCAGTCTGCCGCTTCTCCTGCCTCGCAGCATCCCCCCCCCCCTCCCCCGACCGCCCCCTCCTCAAAGCCGAGAGCCCCAGCCCTGCCCGGGATGCGGCGAGGGGCTCCGGGGTCTCTGCTCCGGGCCGGGGTCGGTGCCCGGTGCCGGCGGTTCGCAGGTGCCGCTCTGCTTTCGCTCTTAAAAGTTTGCGAAGGGGAGCGATGCAATATTTATCACCCGCGATCATAAAAAGGCGAGTCGGTATTTCCCAGGCACAAATGCAAAGCGCTTAGGCAAATGCGCGCTCGGCTCGGGAGCTGGAGCGGGGCTGGGTCGCCCGGGGCTCCCCCGCGGGTGGGGGGCAAAGCCCCGGCCCCCGGACGGTGCTGCCGGCCGCCAGGTAAGGGGGGGGGATGACGGGGACGACGGGGTCTGGCCGGGGACTAGAGCAAAGGATGGATGGGGCAGCCCTGGACAACGAGCAGCGGGAGCCACGGCCAGGGGCTCCGGTGGCTAGGAAGGGCAGGCAGCGGCTCCGGGAGCGGTAGTTGAGGCCTGGCGAACTCATCACACAGGGGGGACCGGGCAGGAGGCGACCCGGGGATTGATCCTGCTCCTGCACTGGCTCCTGCTCCTGCTCTAGCAGCACCCGCTGTGCCCAGGTCGGGTGCAGAGCTCCCGGGATGCACGGGGAGGGGGGGCAGTCCGGGAGGAGGTCGAGAAGGGCCCCTTTTCCATCCCACCCCCTGCTCCTGAATAGCCACCTCCTGGGCACAGGTCAGGGGAAAAGCTGCTGGTCCTTCCCGGTAGCAGGTCTGGGAGCCAGGACAGCCTGGGGACAGGTCCCAGCCACGCTCCTGCGTCTCGGTTTCTGTGTCCGGCTCCTGCTGCTGCTGGCCAAGGTGCCACGGTGGGGGACAGGCTGGTGGGCAGGGGTGGTGAGGGAGCCCATCCCAGAGGCTGCGGGGCTTCCCAGTTGTCCCTCTTCTGGGGCAGCACATGGGGGTCTCCCCTCCAGCACTCGGGCCCAGGCTGGATACCTAAAGGGAACACCCCCCCCCCCCCCCCCGAATTCAGCCTCTCTGCAGTGCACTTTGCACGGGGTGAGGCTGGGAGAAAGTCCCGGGCAAGGAGAGCAGGCAGAGCGTTGGATGAAGGAAGAGAAATACACGCACAGAGGTGTCATGGGCACATGCACGCTCCCTATTCCTGGAGTGCAAAGGACACCTCTGAACCATGACCCTAGAGCCAAAATAGCATTAAATGAAAGGAATGTTGATTGGACTGGACACTCAGCTCTCACCTTTTTTTTTTTTTCATTTGAGGTTTGATACATGAGCTAGCCTTGAGATTTTTCAAACCTGTCGCTTTGGCAGCAGGTCCACCTCTAAGGCTACCTGCTCACCCACCACTGCTGCTGGCCCGGAGCTCAATGAGAAGGTGACGGCCACCCTAGTGGCCTTGGCTCCTAAGCTACCTCCAAGCTGGTGGAACGGATGGGGTGGGCCAGGCCTTCTCCCTTCCCCAGCACTCCAGTCAGGAGATGGTGCAGCCTGGGAACTCAAAAGCATCTCGCACAGCTAATTCACCAGGGATTTGAGCCTTGACAGAGATGCATTTGGGGTCTTCAAAGCAGGGGTGCGCAGGCGAGTGTAGACCTCGAGGCTCCAGTTACGGTCAATGGAGAGGAACCAAGGAGCCTACAGCGCAGTTCATCTCTTTCTAACATCGACTTCTGAAGTGGGGCAGGTGAACGGTACTCTAGAGGCACCTTACTCACCTTAAAGCCTATAAAGATGCTGAATGACCAGCTCAGATGGGGACATCTATAAATGGGGACATGACAGCTTAGCAGAGATGAGTCCTACCCCTGGTGCTGCAAAGGCTTCCTGAGGAAAGTTGCCCACCAGATCTGGGCTGCTGAAGCTCTCAGACATCGGTTCTTGGAGCGCTGCCCAGTGAGCCCTGGGAGCTGGTGCGTGACCCTGTAGCAAGGATCTCTCCTGCAATACAGTGCTTACTTCCAAGCTGTTTAGCTCCATGCCACACTGTTTTATGTTGGGTTTTTTTTTTCCTGCTATAAAAGCCAAGACCCTCCAAGAATTTGGGCATCTAAGCTCCTTGAGCATATAGATAAAGGGTCCAGGCCAGTGTGTCCATGCCACCACGCACCAAAGTGCGCAGGAATGTGTTTAAAGTTATCCATACTCTGCTGAACTTGAGCCTGGCAACTCCAGGCAAACGCAGATGCGTTTGAAGAAATCTTGGGGGGAAGCACTGTCCCTCCTTTATGTTTCAGAATAGAGTAATTTAGGATGGAGCATGGCTGTAACGCTGCACCAGATCCCTTTCACCCCGCTTCTTTTCACAGTCAAAGGGACCGACTGTGATTCCCGAGCTGCAGGATGACAGCAAATGGTGCCAGCACAGCTCTTCTGTCAGTACTGAACCACACGGCTGTTTTCCCCACTGGGAAGGGAAACCAGGAGGCAAGGAAGGTTGCTGATAGCTGGACTGCCTGGGGACCATCAGCGGGTCCCATCTCTCCATCCACGGAGCTCGTAGCTCTAGTCCTCATGCAGAGCTTTAAAGGATGTGGGGAATCAGCCAGGTGGCCACCGCCACCAGCCAGCCCCAGTAACAGCAACAGGCATTGCCTGATCCCAGAGGGATAACCCCCGACTAACACGTGTGTCCCTGCAGCCAGCCGGTACGCCAGAGGAAGGATACGTGAACCCCCTCGTTCAAATATTACTAGCACGTCACAGCTTTGCCCTCAGCTTTGGGTCTGGAGGAGAGAAAATGTTCCATGTTCTTTAAAAGATTCCTGCCTTTGAAAGCCATACAGGTAAAGGGTGCCCCTGCTGACGGACTCTCTTCTATTATTCTATGTGTTTTAGTGCAGTGCAGAGCAGATGTATTTTTAAAGAGGCCGATGCTTGAAGTAGGCTCTGTTCCACTACAGGGGAAAAAGGAGTAAAGCAGTAATTAGAGGCTTCAGAGGTGCCCGAGCAGGGAGGAGGACAGCCGGGCTCGAGGGGGAACCCAGGAAGAAGGCTAGCAATTACCCGTCTTTTTGGAAAGAGTTTGGGAAATGGGGCAGGGTATTGCATGGGGCAAAACCCGTGGCTGACTGCAGGCTAGGGGAGCAGGCAGGACAATTACCCCCTTCCCCAACTGAGCAGTCACTCTTCACAAGTAACAAGTCCTCGGTCAGGCCACAGGTTTCCCATCTGTGCTCTTCGCTCTCTTCCCCAGCTCGGGCAAGTTCCTGGGGATTTTGACTGAGCAGGGAGTGCGGGATCAGGCCCCAGGTTGTATGTTCGCACGGGAGCTCAGCTACACTAGGTGAGGAAAAGTCTTTCTGTGTTGTCAGATCAGGTCAGGGCATAGTGGCAGGGGTAGGTTGGTGGCTTGCTCTGGGTAGAAGACAAGAGGAAACATCTCGGTGGGCAGAGGAGATGCACAGGGAAAGCCTGGGGAGAGGTGACGGGCTGGGGGGAAAGCTAAGATGGACGGGCTGGTCTGTGCTACTGCAGACTGACACTCAAATGTGGGTGAATACTCATGGACCTGAGCTTTTGGTCACCTGGGTATCGCATTCTGCACGGCAGAAATTGGGCCACTTTCCACCCAGTCTGGTCACAAGAGGGTGGGAGCTCCAGAAAGCAGCAGAAAAAGCTGGTTGACACTTACCCTTGAGATATCTCCCGGTTCGCATTTCCAAGGACCAAATTCTGCGTTTCCTCCTCTTACTACCAAAATCAGGAGTTGGGGGGCTCAATCTGCCTGCAGGATGAGCAGCTTTAACACTTGACTCTAGTGTGCAAAAGTAGAGCTCCATGCTCCACACACTCGTCCCAGTGACAATAAGGGATCCTGATAAAGCTACAAGTATTTTTTTTTTTTTAAATCTGTGTTAAAGAAATACTTCCAGAAATTTAATCTTGTGCTTTTCCCATGCAAAGACCAAGGTCTTGATCTCACCAACCCTCACCTACAGGAACAGCCCTCTGCTTACCAGCAGTCCTACTGAAGCCCGGCGGGAACAATCCCTCGTTTTTAGCCATAAGCTCTAAGGAACTGCTGTGGGATTCGGCTTTGGATCATTGGGTGAATCAGAGAGTAGGGAAGCTCACAGGGGATTTCAGAAACTTTGGGATCCTGGAGACAGAGACATCAGAGATAAAATCTATATTTCATCTGCAGCATCTCACCAACATTTCCAGCAGCTATAGGAAAATAAGAGCTCTCTGAGAAATATGAAAATGTCAACTAAAAACCCATGTTTTATTTATAACAGGCAAGGAAGGTTTTAGTTTCACACAAGAGAAAAAGCATGTGTGTTTGTATAAAATCTTGCTCGACTATTCTGTGACTACCCAACTGCTACCTGTGAATCAGAGGGAGCTTGTTTCACAGAGCGTGTTTTCGGCGATGTACACCGCAAATCTTGTCTCAAGCTAGTCAGCAGAAACTCTGCCTCATTCATCACCAGCTCCAGGCAAACACTTCCCAGCCTCGCTGCACATTACCGTTGGCTAAATAGTGGAGCAAAGCCACGTTTGTCTCTTCCATAAAACAGAGCACCCAACTCAAGGAGGAAACGCCTATTGGCCTTGCAATACGATGGAGGAGTAGCCACCACACGTGTTCGTCCCCTCTGGATCTTGTGATCTATCCAGACTTTGAACTAGTTCTTAACACCAAGATTAACATTCAGTGCAGAATTTTTCCTGTTGTTTACCAATATTTGCACTACGTACCACGGGCTCCCACGCGAGATCAGCATTCAGGATCCTCAGATTAGGAATGACAAATTCATTGTCCCGTTTTTAGCCATGGGCTGCTGACACTAAAACATGAATGTAGGGCTGGGTCAGGGTCCCACGGGTGGTAGTGGAAGTTCAGGGCCAGGAGTGTTGCTTTCATGCGGTCACCAAAATCAGTTAATATAATTTTGGAGGCCCCTCTCCTCACTCTGAGTCACACCACGAGTGAATCTGTTCCCTGTCATACCTGCCTTTTGACTTTCTTTCTTCCCCCTTCATCTTCTCCCTCCACCCTCTCCATCATCTCTTCTGCTCTTCCCTCCTCCCTCTTTCCGTGCAGGACTCTCAGTCCTTGCAGTCTGCCCTCTCACACGCGGTCCAGCCCACCTGCTCAAACACCAGGGCTCTTGACCAGCCCATCCCATGGGAAATGGTGGCGGGGTATCCCAGGCTGAGCACGGCTCCTGTCGTGTCACGCTCTGTGCCAGCTGAGCCAAGAGGGGAGGGATGCTTCCCTCCCAAACCCACCCAGCCTTCCTGGTGTGGGGGACGCTCACATCTGGGGGGGGTTTCCCTTCTCCTGCTGGGAGGACCATTCGCTCCTTCAGAAGGGACCCTTCAGCGCAGACCCGCTCACGTCTCCCCGCGCAGAGGGAGCGGACGCTGGACGCGCATGGCCTCTGCTCTGCTCGCCCACCTCCTGCAGCAGGAGCTGAGCTGGTCGGCTCGGGCAGACAAACTGGGACCGAACCAACAGCAGAGAGACACCGAGGGAATCCCAGGCTCCAGCCTCTCCCATTAGAGACCCAAACCTCCCCGCAGGGAGCCGGAGAGGCAGCACAGCCTCCCGTGCAGAGGCTAATGGCTTCTGATGACTCTTCCCGGAGATGCTTCAATTGCCTTTGCCCGGGTTTCTCCCTCGCAGGCTGCTCCGCTCAGCGCCTCTTACGCACTGTTTCAGCACTATGCCTCTCTCCTGCAGCCAGCATACGGGAGTGCTGACTACCTCCGGGTTCTCGCATGGATTTTTCCTTACCCTAGCCGTGCTGTTTGGTTCAGATCTAAGCGAGCTTTTCAAGCGTGCTGCTCGTATGTCTTTATTAAAAGGCACAGCTTAAGGAGGGGGTTGGGGGCGGAGGGGGGGGAAGGATCAGCTCTAGATGCACTCTGTAGCCAAAACCATGGGAATCTTCTGCTCTACAACTGTTCACAGCCCCCAACAGCTGCGCAGTACAGCCAGCCAGATCAGCAGGACACGGGGTCAGTTCTCTGGCCATGACTAATTCATCACGAAGTGCAGCCCCTCTGCTTGTTACCTTTGTGCTGCTGTCTCCTCTGGTGTAAAGGCAGGTGGACAGACAGGGACATGTCCCCGAGGGGTGCGAACCAGCCGGGGGGGGGGCAAGGGGAGGGTGGTAGGCAAGCTGATCGAGATGCTGAGTTGTTTTCCCCATGGCTCATGGAGGAGCCCAGCTCTGTTGTGAGACAGGGGATGGAAAGCGGTCAGTCTATTCACGATACCAGTTCATGAGGTATAGGTTTCCCTCGGGAAACTTTGAGCCCTGGGTCAAATTTTTTTCTCAGATACCTTGAAATCGAGGCATTCATTCCAGGCGGTACTGACATTGCCGAAAGCCAAGTCTCTGGGAGTCCCTCTGCCTGTTGCTGAGACGTGCAGCCACCTCTGAGTGCAGGCAGCAGCACCCAACGCTGCCTGGCCCCTGGGAGCAGGGAGCGAGCAGGGTCCCAATGTCTGGGCATGGACCTCCAGCCTTGACTTCTTGCAGAAGTTGCCAGGAGCTGTTAGTGGCTGCAAGCGATGAGGAAAGCAGGCTTGCCTTTCACCCGAGAGCTGGTGTCCCACCAAAACAACACGCTGACCAGCATGGTGCTGCACCACCCCAGAGGAGGGCAGAGACTCAGACACAATTACGAACCTATCCCTGTGATGTCCCGACCCTCAAGTCCTGGCCAAAGGCTCTTGACCTTCTGCCACCCCCAATCGACCCTGCAATCCAGTTTAGACGTAATGTTTTCCTTTGCTCCTTGTCTGGAAGAGTGCTGTTAAGCAGCTGCTGTGCTCTGCACCAGAAGCAGCTGCATTAAGCGCTCCTCTTGCCGGGGGAAGTGGCTGATTCGTGCCGTGATGGCTGTGCATCCCCCCCGTGAATGACTGGCTGTTGTAAGACACTAACTGAGCCAGCCACATGCTTCATAATGTCAATTGTAGTTCAGTGTTAATTATTTATGATAAAACTTCATAATGTGCTGTTAAATGGGCTGCAGGATATTTTGGTTAAATTAAGGAAACCTTAAAGCTCCCTCTGTAGGGCCTTGCTCTTTGGGCCTTGCTGAGAGCAAAGGTTCAATTAAAGCTTAGGCGTTGTGGCCTCTGCCTATGGCCTCCGATTATTGAACTCATGGGAGCGTGGAGATCAATTCAATAGCTCAGCTTCACTGTTTCCAAGAGTAAAATTCTAGGTGAAGTGTTTACCAAGAAGACTTCCAAGCCAGGTCTGCAGAGTCTCCCTGAGTCTGCAGAGAGCCTGAAACACCGGCTGTGCTGCCTGCTGAGCTTGGGCTTGCCCTGTGCACACACCACACGGACACACAGCCGTGCTTCAGCATGCCTGAGGATGCTGCTGGCGGGGACGGTGCTCTCGCCGACCTTGCAGTGCCTTTGCATGGTCAGCTCTGGGCAAGCAAGTTGGCCTCGGTCTCCTACGTGAGCTGGTCTGGCAGCCTGAGCTCCGGCTGCTCTTATACCCTGCGGATGCGGAGAGCCGAGCCACCCCAGTGGGGACACCCCTGCTGCCCTTGGTTGCTGAAGGCAACTGGCCTCCAGGCCACTTGTCCTGCCCTTCTTAGGACACAGGTCCTCCATTCATCTCCCCAGGGCCACCTCTGCCGAGCTGGGGAGCGGGCACTTGGTCTGCTTGGCCCTGCAGGGCTCAGATGCAGGCAGCGGCCCTTGCACAGAGGTGGGGATAGATGGTGCTTCCACCAGCCCCGCGAAGCTGCGTAACTGGTACGTTTGTTCATTAAAATCCTCAAGTGATTTGGAGTCCTTCAGAAGGGAAAGAGGCCAAGAGGTGACCTCCTCTCACCACCCCACAGGCGAGGGGATGTGCTGGTGTCGAGCAGCTCACAGGGGACTTACTGAGCCCCCAGAGGGGACTTTATTCCAACTGTAAGAAAACTGCAGAGAACAGGGAAACCAGACCTGTGATCAAAACCAGCACTCAGGGACCAGACCCTGCACTCAGAGGTGGCCGCTCTCACGTAGGCTCACTTCAGTGCCTGCTTTCTTTAAATATGGCTTGACTCTATTTCTGAGCAGGGCGGACAAGAGCCCCAAAGAGGGAGGAGAGGTTCTGGGTGTCTGTCTGTCCTTCCTTCACAGCCTGCCTTTCCCAGAAGGATGAGCTTCACACCCTGCACCCCCAGACAACCCTGGACCTTCCTGCACGGTGACTTGCATGGAGCAGGAGATGGCAGGCTGGGGAGGTCTAAGCATCAGCCAGCTCTGCCAGGGCAAATCTTCTTCTTGACCAGCACTCTACGCCCAGCTCTGAGCGAAGGCATCCCACTCAGTCTGAAGCGAGGTCCCCACAAGCCCCTCCACGCTCCCTGTCCCAGCTTTCATCCCCTTGCAAACCACCCAGATTGCTTCCTCAGCAGCACTCACGCCCTGGCCCTGCCGCCCCTTGTCCCTCAGGCTCCGCACAGCTCTCACACCGACTGTTTTGGGGACCAGAGCTGCCCCTTGGGTGGGCCCTGAGACAAAGTGGATGTTGCAGCTTGGCTCTCTAGCCACCCTGCCACGCTCTAACTGCTGTGCTAGAGCATAACAGGGGGCGGCTGCTATGCTTTCTAAAAGCAAAGGGGTCCTGCTCAGCCCTGCCAGATCCGATCAGTCAGTACGTATCCAGTAAGGAGTCCTAGCTGGGCAGGCTTAGCAGAGTCCCTGACTGATGCTCTGCTGGAGGTGGGGTTCATACACCACCCTGGGATGGGGTTTCTTCTCCGCTGTGTCTCATCCTGCCACCTTGCCAGGACACCCTTCTCAAGGGCCTGAATCACCGCACAGACTCAGGAGCCCAACACGCATTTGGGATCTGTCTGAGAACCAGATGCCTCAGAGTGAGGTATTGCAGCACTTAAGTGTTTAATGGGACCCTCCACACCAAAGTTGCACGGGGAACTTGAACCTAAGCGGGGACTTGAGGCCAGCTCCCCTGCTTCCACCCTTGCCTTCACTTCATTTTTGGGGTTTTTACTGGGGCTACAGCTTGGCAGGACAACATGTTGCATCATGCCCTCAGTGACTCCTGACCTCACCAGCCTTTTGCAGGCTGCGTAGATGGGCCAGTTTGCTCCCAGACTCTCTTCTCTTCCTCATTCATGGGCAGATGCACTGGATTTTACTCTCACCTGATCAAGTGCTTCCCAGCAAATGGTTAAGGAGCTGCTTGCAGGGCCTGTAGCTCCATTCATTTGTTAATGGTGCTTTGCCCTGTGTACTCCCTTCCAGCTCCCTGCCTGGAAAGGGGCCAAAGCCACAAAGTCCTCTCAGGGTGGCTGGGTGAATGCTCCTTGCACCAACCCCCCTGCAAACTGGGCCCTGCACAAGTGCTCCCTCTGCTCACCAGAAAGCCTATGGGGATGCAAATGAAAACAGCAGTGAGCCCCAGGCTTTACTTCTGCAAACACCTACATGTTTTCACAGTGGCCTGTTTGCTCTAACAGAGAGCACCATATCTAGACCTGTCTTTAAGCTTCCCTAAAGCCTGCGGGCAACCACCTGCACTGCAAAAACTTATCTCAAAAACTACAGCCCCCTCCATGTTGAGCACCTTCACGGGATTTTGCTTTTCCCCCTGTTTGTCCCCTGGTCCTGCTGTACGTTCAGTACTTGTGCAGCCATGTGAGGCTCAAACAGAGGAGAACCTCTGGTAGCTGCCCCAAATTCCCTGCATCCCTCATCTTCTCTCCACAGCCCACTGCTGAGCACAAACGCATCTGATGAGAAGAGTAAACTCCTAGAGGGTCTTTGACATCATGTGGTGCCAAGGAATGTATCTGTGCGAGGTGTAAGTACCTTGTGGACGTCTTTGCGTGTCCACGGGCTATGACAGAGATGAGGATGGTTCTCGTAGCTCAGTTTGGGAGAAGGTTGACTCTGAAATCAAATTAGGCTTCTCCAGTACCATAGGTCTGACACTGAGAGTGGGAGGGAGGAGTGAAGCTTCTAGTACCTGGAGATTAAAGGCTTTTCTTGCTTTGGGTGTTGTTGAACAATAATTTAACCTAAATAAGTCCCTTCCACTCACAAGCCCCTTGCCATTCAAATCTCACATCCTGAAAACAACATGTCCCTGCTCAGCTTGACCACCTGACTGTACACGCCGGGGGTATGCCAAGCCTTGAATTTCCTTCGTCGCATCAGACAAAATCATGTCACTTAAAATCAAATTTTAATGCCCTCTGCTCTATGCATGCATGAGAATGGGAGAAATGGGCTGCTGTGGTGGCTCCTCAGCAAAATCAGGCCTTAGGAGAGCCCCAGTCTGGAAAGACACGGACTGGCTCATTCACTCTCTGCTTTCAGGTCTTCCACAGAAGATAGGAATCATCCCTCCATTTCCCACCTCTGAGAAGCAACTCAAGCCACCACCTCCCTTGCTTCTCTCCTGTTTTGTGCTTTCAGAGGTGATGCCCAAGTCCACTGTGTCTGGCTCTGTGGAGTCCAACTCTGGAAGCATCCTTCGTCCTGCTGACACGATGAAGCAATGTTAATTTTCAGGGTCTGCTTGCGACCTCTCCCCCGTGCAGAAAGAGATGAGCTGGCACACAGGGAAGCTGGGAAGGAGTGTGAAAGCAAGACATGACCTTCTGTCTTCCTGTGAGGGACTTGGTCCGATTAGAGCCAAGCTGGGCTGGCACACATTTATGAGGGGATGGAGTCCAGGCATTGAAAAGGAGAGGGGATAGTTTCTTGGATTCATGAGGGAGCACCACAGAAGATCATTTCTTCCTGTAGCTGTTCCCAGCATGATAGCCTTCCTTGTGCATGTCATTTTGCTCAGCTTAAAGCCTCGGCCTTCTCCTGCTGCAGGTTACACCCCATGGAGTTCCCAAGGTCTTGAATCCTTTGCCATGGGTTTTCCACGGGAGCAGAAACTAATCCAGTAAAGCGTGCCATGTTCCCAGCTGGAGAGCAGGGAAGGAGATAAAGTGGGGTTAGAAGAATCCTAAAGGAGCCTCTTTCATCGGGTCAGTCTCACACTCCTTCTCCAATTGTTTCATGCCTTGGAGCATCTCAAGCCTACTACGAAGTGGTGGAGGAGCGGCTCCCACAGGCATCTGTCAGCGGTGTCATCTCTTGACCCTGGAGGTGAGACCTTTCTAAGGCTGACGCTGCTGCCCTGGCACACCCAGGTCTGCAATCGTCGACTTGTCAGTGTTTGTGCTTGTGGGTCCTCAGCAAGACGTGGTGTTAAAAAGGCCCGAACCTGGCTGGTGACGCAGAAATAACCCCCAACCTGTACTGCACTTGCTGTGATGGCTAGAGCAATCCGCAGTGATTTTTAGATGCTCTAGACAGACTTTTTTTGAAGCCTCGTTAAAGAAGCCGATTGACACAACTCTGACAGAAGAGGCATTTTGAACTCTTACCTGAGTATCCCCTTCAGCTGTGCTGTTTCTTCCCATTCTCCTACCATTTATTACTAATGTATCGTATCGACATGGCTTGCTACACTACTCATTCATGAGGGAACATCTCTCTCCTTTGCCTGATGGATCAATGTCCTTCCAGACCAACTTTAACGCCTACAATTTTTGCCAACCTTGACATTTCCCTGCTCTTTCTACTGCCAGGAAAAACCCTTGATTAGTAAAGGTGTGGGTCTACACCATGAGATTAGGCCTCCTCTGTGCAGGTGAGAACATCCGCAAGAGGCACAGACCACAGATTGGGCAGCGTGACGAACTTGCCCGTGGGGCCACGACAGTGTCTGCTGGTGTCCCTATCCCACAGTAATGCCCACCTTCCCCACTTCTTGTTGTGCCACTCGATACCGGCACCGTCAGCAATTAGACAGCTGACCCCAGATATTGCAGACATAGTAGGAGCAAACCTAAACAAGTTATCACCTCTTCTGCTGTTGCTGGAGCACTCGCACCCAAAGCATCAACTATCACGACAGCTACTGACTGCAAAAAATCCCTGTAGGAAGTGTGCATAGTTATCATCAACAGACTGCCTTGCAATGCCCCGGGCCAGCTAGTTAAAGCGTCCAATACAGGTGAGCACTCAATTGCCTGAGCACCAAAGTTTCTGGGAATAACAACCCCCAGAAGCATGGGCAGAGTGGGTCCCGGTAGGGAGGTCTCAGTGTTGAACCAGTCATGAGTCTAGTTACTCTCAGACAAGAGCCTCTCTAGATCATCTGCGCTCCCTTTGTCACATCAGCCTTTACACGCTTCCTGCAAGACAAAGTCCCTTGTGCATGGCACCGTATTTTCGTCTCAAGCAGCCTCACGGTGCAAAGACAGTCTCTTCTGACAGGCCATAAATATAAATAAGCCAGTTGCAGAATGATGACCCTTTGGCGTTACCACGTTTATCTACCTGACCCTAGCAGATGTCTTCAGGCCATGCCTGTGAAAACCTCTGTTTAGCTCTCCTTCAGCTATTTTTTTCCTCCCTCCCTCCCTCCCTCCCATCTCCAGTTCAGCTCTTGCCCAATTCAGCAGGTCCACCGCAGTACTCCCCAAGATAATGCAAGAGCATCTCCTCCGCCGCTGGTGTTTACCCACCTGCCTTGTTTGTAGCCAGCAGCAGGGCAAGGGGCTGCCGGTGTCCGCTGAGCTCCGGCTCCTTCGCCTGCTGGGCTGGAACTGCCCCTCAGCAAAGGAGAGCGGGTGATGCGGTGGCATCGCGCTGGGACGGTGCCAGGGTCTGACTCACCGCCTGTGACCTGGGGGCTGTGGCTTGGGGAGGGCAGGGAGAGAGGGGAGGTCACCCTGCGAGGAGCCGGGGTGGAAGGGAAGCTGCTTGTCTGCCTTTTTCTAAGCGCTGATGACATGCAAATGTTTGGTGGCTGGGGACGGGGTCACAGCGTATCGTACTCTTTTTGCTGGACGAGGCTGGAGTCAGGCAGTCACTTGCACGTTATAAGCCATGACCACCAGCACAGAGGATTTGATAAAAACCTGCTCCTGGGCATCTTTCCAAAGGCGGGTGCGTGGAGGAGAGAGGACTCGGGCTGATTGGCAAGGAGTTGCGTTCTGCTTCCAACGCAGCCTTCCACTCCAGCAAGGCAGCTCGCTCCTTAAAAACAACGAGCACCTGAAAAGCGAACGCAGAGACAGAGAATACAAGAATCCACTTAAAACAAAGCGGGAGGGAGTCGTGAACGAGTGACTGTGCACTTTGCAGGGAATGGAAATGCAGCTTGCCTCTGCGCCAAGCCTTGATGGCTTCATTCTGCTTCGTAAGGCTCTTAGCTCCTGTGGGCTGGAGCCAGGCTCCCTCTGAGGGCTGGAGAGGGAGGAAGGTGGCCTCCTGCAAGCCACTCCAAATATTTAACTCAGTAAAAAACTCTCCTGTTCAGGGGTCTAAATTCTGCTGTAGGTTATCATGGCAATAGATGTTAATTGCCCTTGGAGGGATCCAGGTGAAGCTAAACGCTGCCAAAAGCAAATACCTCCCCAGTGCTCCAAGTCCCGCTGCAAAAGCACAACCGCTGCCTCCATATTAACTTTTTATGGAAATAATAAAGCATCCCCCAAATGTTTCCATACAGAGATCTTCTGCCTTCATGGCTCCCTTTGCTAAAATCCTCATTAGATAGCAATTTTCCCTGATGGCCTTAATTTGTCAACTCTGAAACCTTCCCGTGAATAAAAGGAGATCTTCAGGAGTACGATGCCAGGGGAAGAGACCTGGGCATGGGGAGTGCTGGGGGATTTGAGCTGCTGGTTTTATTTACTGCACGGTGTCCCAAATCAGGGTCCTTGCTGGTCCCAGGCAGTTTTGGGGTGAAAGCAGCCCCCTGAAATCACCCTGCTATCTCCCTCCTGTCCTCATGGCAGCTCTGGGGGGGACTTACCCCCAGAGATGTGTCTTCAGCATGCCTACACCACTGTGACCACGGTTTCTACCACCAAGCCTGAGCCCAGCTGGGGACTGAGGTTGCGGTGTCAGGAAGAAAAGCATGGTCATGGAGGCTGCCCCAAAGGTGGCAAGTGCAGGAGGAGATTTGTGGATGTGCCAGCTGTGTCCCAGCCTGGTGAATAAGCTCTGTCACTTCCCCTTATCACAGAGATGCTCCTGGTCCAGCATCCGAAGTCCTGGTTTATCCCTCTTAACCATGAACTTCAAAAGATATGGATAATTGGGGAAGGCAAGGCAAGGCAAAAAGCATCCTCAGACCACTGCAAAGAAGGGTTTCTGTCTTCACCTTTGCCTGGAAGAGGGTGGGGGCCTGGGCAGTTGCCCATCTGTGCTTCCATGATGGACAAACCTTTCCCTCAACCCCCCACCTCAGTGCAAGAGGACCTAAACCTGGTAATATTTTAGCAGCTCCGAGTACAGCACAGCCCTGTCCAACAGGGACACCTTCTTCTCTTACCATGCCCAACTTCAGACCTCTCCTGGCTCCTTCCTGCTGGAAGATGAGCTCGGAGTATAGGCAAAGGCAGCACAGAAGCTGCTTGATTTTGACTCTGGTCGGAGAGTAGCAAATGGCAACTGCTCCAGCAACAGCCCCTGACCAATTCTCTGTGTGCCTCACCGCAGCAATGGAAGAAAAAATGCTCCCACGGACGGTGTCAGCCTCTTCTGATTTTGGAGGGCTCTCTCCTTTTTTTTTCTCTTGCCCTTTTTTTTTTTTTTTTGCCCCTCAAGCTTTTCTCTTCCTCTTTTTTTCTTTTTCTCTTTTTTTCTTACCCCCCCCCAACCCCCTTCGCAGCCTCTGTTCTTCATCCATTATTTAGGCTTTTCTGACTGTAACAGCAACATTCACCTTGTATACCTTGTGTGGGGTTTAAAATATAGATAAAAGCAGAAGGTCGGACTTGAAACACAGATTCTGACGGTTGCTGCTGACTTTGTCTGGAAGCTACAAAATCTGGAGCTGTCTGTGCCCAGTGATGGTATTGGTACAGTTGGGTTTTTTGTTTCTTTTTCCTCTGGTTGATATTCCTGCAAACTGCCTCGGTATTTGATGTTTTCATTCAGCTTTTCAGTTTCTAAAAGTTCTGGGGCCTGGCTGGCTTCAGGACAGGGGAGCTGGACTCATGCAACTTTTGCTTCGAGGCTGCCGGTCTCATCCTGACCCAACACGGTAGTGCCTGCAAATGCCTGCTGCTCTCCGGTCCGAAATGAGCTGGGGAGGAAGAGGCAGGTGTCTCCATCCAGGATCCAGCAGTTTCTAATTGGCACCTCCGGTAGGAGATTCAACAAAGCTAAGGACTTTCCTTTTCAATTATAAATGCCCATGTTTCTTTTATGTCTGCTTTCTTCAGCCGTCGAAGCAATTGGATTTCGAGGACAAATGTTTGTGGGAAACAAATTTCAAAGTCGATGTGTGAACAGTCCCAGAAAGCATACTTTCTGTTTGAACGGGCAGCAGGGCAGCCAGGGCATCCTTCCAACCAGGAGACAGAGATGTGCCATGTGATATAGCCGACCAATTGCAAATGAGCTCCAATTTTGAATATTCATGATGGATCCAAAGACGTGCTAATGAGACTGAGTACAAGTGACGAACAAGGAAATTGCTCACCAGCTAGGGGCTTTCCTCAAGCACAGAAAAAGAGGTGAAAGTCAGTG
The DNA here is from genome assembly GCF_018139145.2 of Gymnogyps californianus. Lineage (NCBI taxonomy): Eukaryota > Metazoa > Chordata > Aves > Accipitriformes > Cathartidae > Gymnogyps > Gymnogyps californianus. The sequence goes on along the minus strand of NC_059479.1, from coordinate 23,992,494 downwards.
AATAAGAAGTGATTATGCGCTATTCACCAATGTTTGTAGTTAAAAAATAAACAGCATTAACATTAGGAACCAGGAGGTCCATCCTCCTAGAGCCTAATATCTTAAAGTTCCTTGTACATGATTCCTTTATTCACTTCACTGCTGCCTGAATGCGAAAGCTTCATGGAAGACATCTGTCCTGCAGAAGGATCTCAGTGAAGAGGCTCCATCTTTTGACGGCTAGAAGGATCCCAGGGGAGAAATCACCTGATAAGCACTATCAGATGTCACAGCACTGAGCAACTTCTAAGGGCAAGAACAGCCCATCAGCAGCAGGGACCACCCAAAAGAAGAGCTGCAGTTGAAACACAAAATATGGTGGCTTTGCTGTGTAAACTTAGCGAGAGAGGGCTGAGCAAACCCTCAGCTGGGTCGCTGGTAAGTAGCAGATGTGTGGCTGCTTGGTTTTCAAGGCGCTGCTGCTTCTCCGAGATGGGGCAGCAGGTGAAGGCGATCCTCAAAAAAGGTGCTCATTTCTCATGGCCGTGAGACCCATGCAGGTAGAGAAACGCACTGAATAAGAGTCAGAAATGCTCTCAGGATTGGCTGAAGTGCCATTTTAAATGAAGACACTGATGGAGGAGTGCCAGCCGTGCCAGCCAGCATTTACCAGGAGCAGGGCAGGAGAGTGATATCCTGGGTTTTGCCTGCTGGGAGGTTAACGGGGCATGTTCTCACTCTGCACAGAGCATTTACAGAGAACAAAGGGAATGGCTCACTTAAAAACAGACCCAAGACTTCCAGTCACCCGCCAAAACAGGAGCGCTCTCAAGAGCTGTCTCTCTCCACAACTGTCCTGGTTTAACCCCAGCCGGCAGCTAAGCACCACGCAGCCGCTCGCTCGCTCCCCCCACCCAGTGGGATGGGGGAGAGAATTGGAAAAAAAAAAGTAAAACTCCTAGGTTGAGATAAAGACCGTTTAATAGGACAGAAAAGGAAGAAAACAATAATAATAATAATGATGATGATGATACTACTAGTACTACTAAAAGAATTAGAATATACAAAACAAGTGATGCACAATGCAATTGCTCACCACTCGCCAACTGACACCCAGTCAGTTCCCAAGCAGCGATCCCCAGCCAGCTTTGCCCCCAGTTTATATACTGGGCATGACGTCATATGGTATGGAATATCCCTTTCGCCAGTCTGGGTCAGCTGTCCTGGCTGTGTCCCCTCCCAGCTTCTCGTGCCCCTCCAGCCTTCTGGCTGGCTGGGCATGAGAAGCTGAAAAATCCTCAACTTCTTAGTATAAACACTACTTAGCAACAACTAAAACATCAGCGTGTTATTGACGTTATTCTCATACTAAATCCAAAACACTGTACTACACCAGCTACCAGGAAGAAAATTAACTCTATCCCAGCCGAAACCAGGACAACGACCAAGGCCCGCACCCTTTATTATCACTATCAGTTGGCTTAGGCAGTGCTTGACCTTGCAGGGATCTGCAGCTTAGGTGCAAGTTTCAGCCTGCTGTGTGCCAGCGATGATGTAATAGAGCTAGGTATTTTAATGGCAGGTATTGTTAAGATGTCTCCATAGCCCATCTGGCACTCTCAAAATAACTTTTTTTCACTCTAGCCCAAGGGAAAATGTATCTGTCAGCATAAGGCTGGCTGTGGTTTCCTTCCAGGCACCGTCCTTATCCAAACGGGATTTGGAAGGAAACAGGGAAAGACTCACCAATTTTGATGGTCATTGGATGATATGGGGCACCACCGACCCCAGTGAGACTACGGTAGCTGGGGTGAGTGAAAAAGGCTGGACAGTCTTGTTCCTCGAAGCTAGCAACTACAATCTTTGTGTCTGAAATACGTCTTTCAGCACTCTCTGAAAGTCAAATTGTGCAGTAGATGGGTGCTATTTGGGGCACGGATCAGTCTGTGCTCTGTGGTTACAGCAGCTCTGGGAATTGCTGATGAAACATGGTCCACGAACAAGTAAATCACCAGGGAGTCGTACTCTTCCTCTCAGCTTCCTGAACGTGGAGCATTTCCTTCACTGTGCCTACAACTACAAGTCACTTGGCAGAGGCGTTACACTGAACATGAGAGAGAAGATGCAAAAATACAAATACAATCATTTACAAGAGCAATAGAAAAAAACCCTGCATTATGAGAGGGTATCCCCAAGACCAGCAGCTGCCGGCGAGCCAGCATCTCTGGACTGGGGGACCACAACAGCACTACATGGGTTGAAATTGGCCTGTTACGGGTTTATGGGGCCTTCAGAAAGAGCATTGAGGAGCATCTCTAAAATCCTTGAGGTGATATCTTTAATTCATCAACAGGTTGGCCAAGCCAGGCCCACAATTTGCTCTTCCCAGGATCTGAAACATCAAAAGGAAATAAAGAAATAAGACTTGCAATAAATCCAGGAATCACAGCACTGCTAATCAGAACTGATTAAACTGACATCATTAAGCTCAGAAAGTTTTGCACTAGGAGTACGGGACTCTTTTTATCTATACAAATGTTTCCCTTTAAATCTTACTAATTCCTGGCCTCAGTGGCAGGCTGGCACTGAATAATTATCCATTTTTAAAGTGCTTTCTTTCCACCGATGTTCAGTACATTTGGGAATCCATTTCCATTCTGATGCTTTGAATGTTCGCTTCCTGACACCGAAAGCTAGGTGACTATCCCCATGCTCAAACACTGAAATATAAAAATCATTGAATATCCTACTGCTCCTGACGAGGTTGATGAGAACTGCAAGTCCCCGGTGCTCTGGGAAGGGAACGTAGAACTTTTACCAAGAGGACTTTCCTCTGGGTTTTGGTGACAAATGTCCAATATCCCAAGTTCAGCCTTATGCTTTTCTACTGCTCCCGGTCCTGACAGATACTGAGTGCTCGATGCTCCTGCGGATGGCTGTGGGGACTGAAGACACCCCAGTTTTCCAAGATCAGGTCCTCTGCGTGCAATAATCTCTCAGAAGCCTGATAGTTACTTTTGTTTTCTTCCACCGGTACTGTCCATTTTGCCGTTGGCAAGCATTGATTTTCCGCAATTCCCCGAAGCCCTTATAAAGCAGCTGCCAACACGGCTCCCTCGTGGGCCACTTCTTTTATTTGTTGAACAAAAGAATCATCAACATTGTCTTCAGTGATGTTTGGCGAGTGGAGTCTGGGACTAGGATGCCGAGCTCCCTCTCCTGGCTGCCGGATCAAAAAGAATAGCTGAAAAGTCCTGCGTACCCAGCAAATCTGAATTGCCGGGCTCTGGCTGAAGAAGGAAGAGCCCTTCCAGCTGTTTTGCAGACTTTCAGGTTTCGACATTTTTCCTCCCCATGAAACGCGCTGGAAAAAAGTTCAGGTGGAACATTTTGGAGACAAGGATTAATTATCTGTGCGCTGAGCCTGCTTCCCCTTTTCTCTCATCTATCACTATTAGCGAACAGATCCCAGTGGGAAAATAGCACTGAGGGTCTCTGCAGAAAATCCACGGTTGTCTCTCACTGTCAATTATCAGTGAAATGTTACTCCACGGGGAGAGTGTGGAAAAGGACACCCACTTGTTGCCTGTCCTGGTTTGTCAGGGCAGAGAAAATCCCCGCTTTTCTTCAAAGAAGGAGAGTTAATTTTTCTCTCAGTTCCTGCCTGAAATCACGCCAGCTCTCATGTGCACAATGAAGAGTGAGCAGAGCACAGGTCGGGATGAAGGGTCTGGATCAGCCTATCATGAGATGTGGCCAGTGAAGATCAGGTCAATGTGGCCCCGGTGGGTGCTAAAGGGCTCATAGGTGGCTACACCAGAGAGATGGTGTCTGCAGGACCAGCAGGACCCGATGGGAGGCTACGAGCAGCACCCAGGGCGCACAGCAGGAGAGCAGGGAGCTCAGCCAGCTCAAACGCTCAAAATCTTCAAAACAATGTCACAGCACAGGTGGTAGACACAGCTTCATTCCATGAGACCATTAAACATCTCCAACTGACCTTTGCTGTTTCCAAATCAGGACTATCTTCCTCTCTCTTTAGCAATATGTAGTGGCGCAGCACATGCTGCAGACTCGGGAAGTCTGGTTTTAGTCTTGAGCTGGGATCCTATAGGAATTTGGACTGAAAAGCTCACGGCTCTGCATTTACACTGAGGAGTAAAAGCACTGATGTCTTTTGAAACAGCATTGTGAGACTTGTGTGTGCATCCTGTTGCACCCTCGGTGAGCAAATGTGTACCACAAAACCAATTTTTAAAATTCGAGAAGCCCTGGAAAACTTTTCGTCTCCCCACAATGCAATTACGTGACCCTCCAGGTTGGTTCAGGTCTAGGGAGCACAACGATACTTGCAGTCCTTAGAAATGGTGAAAGTCTCCTTTAGTGACCCAGATCTAGCAACTCCCTGGGGCACTGCGTGGGTTTGCCCAACCATCCTAGTCCCAGCAGTCCCCATGAATTACATTACAGCTGCCTCCCCTCTCCAGCCTCCACACCCAGGCAAAATCAAGGGGCGAGTAAGTTGCCACCATGCTCCAAGAACAAGTGGCGTTATCATGGGAGCTGTTTAGAAAAGGTTCAGGCCAGGACACTGCCCAGATTGTCCATGGCATAAAAATGAACTACTCTCATCCACGAGCATAGGTGAGCCCCTCCATCCATCTGTTCGGACCATTTGTCATCATTGACCACGAGGCATCAATCGTGGCATAGCCAGAGGATGGGCCAGTGCTCTGCTGGTCACCTCACATGCATCAACGTACGCATGAGTAGAGAATACCATGAAAGTCTACACCTTAGGTGTACACCTGTGATCACCAGCTCATTTGCACAAATCTTTTATTTCCTTGAAGCAACTTCACTGCTTCAACCCTGTTCTCCAATAGGACCCAGAAGAATGAGGAGAGGTACACACAGAGGTAATAAAGATGGCCAGAGGTACACAATGGTCTCCTGTTCAGAGCAATTAAGCTGCCATCCTTCTTCCATCAGTTTTGGTAACCCTGTGGCATATGCTGGCCACAAATCCTCCCGCCCTTCTTCTCAGCTGTCCAATACCCTACACCTCCTAACCCTTCTCTTTCCACTGCAACAACTCACCCTTAACCACTTGTTTTATCCTCCGTAGCCCACCTCAGGGGCTTTGGGGGCAGAAAGGACCCGACGAGAAGTGTGTGAGCTGGAGGCAGATGGATGTTTGGGAGAGGGACATGTGCTGATCCTGGAGCTGGGCTCAGGCATGGCAGACCATGGCTCGCTTTTTCTCCATCTTCAAGACAGATCCAGGACAGGCAGACCAGGTGGCGGATGCTGATCGCATGAGATGATACAACACCCTCTCACTGGTGTCTTTCATGGCCATATCCTACTTGAGCGAGACTTGTTCTGACAAGACGGGAAAACGAGCTTCACAGCACTGTGACGAGCGGCTCAAAGGAAGGAGAAGCTTCCTACGTAAAAGGGAAACGAAAGCTCAGCAACAAGGTCACCTCCACTGCCTCAGGCAATCTGAGGGATGACAAAAGTTGAGACATGTAGCACATCGGCAGAAGACAAAAGCCATCCCTGGAGGGCAGAAAGACAGGGGGAGTGCACAGCATACAAGAAATTTAATGTAGGGGAAGCCACAAGGATTGCTGCCATTTAAAGGACACACTCCCATGTGGATAAAGTAGCATAATGGTTCACAGGAGCCTTGACCAGGATTCTCCAGAGCCATTTATGCTCCAGACTTGGCACTGAATCCTCATGACTACTGTTGGTGGGCAGGGGGCCAAGCAGCACCCGGGAACACAAATAATTGTCGGAATTTGGATCTTGTCTCCGAGTCGACAACTTCTTTCCGCTGTGCCCACACCATCCGAGTCCATTGGGAATGGATGGGAACTCGTAGTGAACCAAAACGCAAGGCTCAGTGAGCCTTTCCCAGCATCCGAGCTGCACCAACAAGTACACAGGGAAATACTTTGGCTTTGTCTAGGAATTAGATTATTTCTGTTTGCTGAGGACTTGTGATTGTGCCTTTCCACAGATCCAACGGTTCCTAAGACCAGAAGGGTCAGGGCAACTGCTGTTTTGTTAGGCCTAGGAGAAGTGCAAATGGCCTTAAAGCAACAGCACGCGAGATGCAGATGGCTCTAATGTGAGAGAACAGCTGTGATGTGCACAGGTTTTCCAGAGACGTGGGTGAAAACCGAATGGAGGGTGTCTAGATCCGTGCTGCAAGTTTTAGCAGAGCAGAAAATTGGACATTATTCAGTGCAAAGTGCTTGGCACAGACAGAGTAACTGGGAGTACGTTTCAGGGTAGCATTGCAGACTGCACCAAGACGATGCATCTGGAGTCAGAGTCCTGGGCACACAGGATGGCCCTCATCATTTTATTACTGGGAGACAGACTCATCCAAGCTCTGCTCCAGAGCAATGAAGAAAAGCAATCTTGGACATGTTGATTCAGTGCTTCACAGCCGTGAGTGCTCTGAGGGCAGAGGGGAGAGTGAGGAGAAACCAAGGCTGAACTCTGCAGGGTGCCAAGACATCCTGCACTGGAGTGCCAGTGCCTTTCTCCAGCCTCCCGGGGCTCAGCTGGCTCCAGGCTCACTCAGCAGCACTGAGTGAGCATCTTTCATTCGTGTCTCGGGTGGGTGCTGTGTGTCAGCACAAATGTGTCTGCAAAGAAAAGCAGCTTTGTCTTTCTGCTGGAAACTCCAGAATGGAGGATCTTACCTTGCAACCGTCTGATGACAACGGTAAAGGCAAGATTTGCGCAAGGGAGTTGGATTCTGAATAGCTGTAGTGTTTCAGGGGAATTCATTCAGGCATCTGGATGACTAAGGAGCACTAAAATCTTCCCATCCTCTCTTATCACCCACGTTCTTTTGAAATGCCTCTCCTGGGTGCCTGATTCACTTGGGATCCTTGAAGATCCCACCACAGAACAAAGGTGTCTTTCAGCTCCAAATAAAAGAAGAGTTAAAGTGATGTGTGGGCAGCCTGGAAGCTGGTACCACAGCAATATCTTTCAGTGAGGCAGCTGTATTTCCCCTTTCTATCACATGCATTTAAAAGCTTTTAAGAGAACAATCTATCCCCTCCGCTGGCAAACCCAGTGCTGGGCTGTTCTTTGGGTTCTTAAATCATTTTAAAATACAGAGCAATATTGTTTTAAAAGCCTTTGCTCTCTCCTGGCTGCAGGAAACCTCAGTGCAGCTCGGCAAAGCTCCCTGCACTTGTGAGACACCAGCTCAGGGGCTTTGTGGGGATCCATTACAAGCCAGGAAAGGGCTGGGCACTGCCTGACAATGACAATGCATTGGTACAAGCAAGGATTTTCTTGCTACGTCATTTCTAGACACTCAACAGGACTGTGTACGTAGCACAGACATTCCTATTTTTTGCCATTTAATGTATTAGATCTCTGTCCTCAGCGTAGTATTTTATATTTGCTAAGCTGCTTAAGGACAAGAATGGATGGCTCGGCTGCAAATTTCACCTTCAGAGAGTGAATGTACCCAAACTCCTGGTTGCTCGGGCAGAGCTTTGGCTGCAATGTCCTTTATCCTGCTATTCTCACACAGGCTTTGATTTCAAGCCTAGGTAATTCAATTCTCCCAATTTATCCTTTGCGCAATACATTGCCATGTGCTCTCAGATAGAGGAACAAGGCTGGTGAACCGGGGACATTGGGAAGACCCTGCGGACAGTACCCCCTATCCAGGGACGGGAGTGCATCTCCTATTTCATCTTCCTCTTGCCAACATCTGAAACTCTTGGCCATTTTCAGTCCCTTTGGCAGCACTCAGCAGCGCAGAAGCCAGCACGCTCCTCCCAGGAGAGTCAGCCACCCCCTCTTAGTGCCAGAGGTCGAGTCAAAGTTCAGCCACCGGAAAAAAACCCAAAATATTTTGTAGACTTCTGGATATACTTTTTGCAGGCTTGTTGTAAGCGTGTTTGGGACCTGTTCCTGGCCAGTTTAAACAGCAGGCATAACGTCTGTGGAAGGAAGAGGCTGGAGGAGTCACCAAGGACATTGGCCTGTGCAGCCAGGGCAGCAGTGCCTCTAGATGCCATCCCTTAGTGGCTGTCCTTGCCAGACCATCCAAGGGATGTCATCCCCCTGATTTCCTGACTCCCTTCCCCTATTTCTGCTACACACGATACATGGGAAGGGTGACGAGAGACTGTCCCTAGTGCAACACAGACATCCTGTGCTCGCCTGCCCAGCACATCCCTTACAGGGGAGTCCAGTCCTTTACCTACTCACCACCCAGATGAGGAGAAAAAATGCTTGCTGTTTTCCCACCAGGCTATCAACCAGCAACCAGCCCTGGAGTCAGCCCATCTTCCCTGTGCCGGAGGGAAACTGTAGCCTTTGATTTGGTTTTTTGGGGTTTTTTTATGTTTTGCTCTGTTCCTGGTGGGTTTATATTCTGGGTTCGCGGGACAAGCCTGCGCGGCTGCTGCCTCCCGGGGAGTCAGGATGCTTGTGCAGTGCAACAAGTGACCCTCAGAGCAGGACTGCCATGCTCTCTCAGCTGTGCAGCGATGCTCTGCCTCAGGGTTCAGGGCTTGACGGAGATTTCACAGCCTGGAGGCTCCCCTGCAAGTCTGGAGAGGCAGAGGAGCCTCTGTTTCCATTTTGTTTCCCACATCACAACCTTCTCGGCTCACGGAGGGCAAAGCTTTGTCACTGGAGCAGCAGTCCGGCATGAAAATTGCCAGGGTTATGGGGTGCAGCATGAAAACAGCCCAGCTCAGGCTGGAAAGGAGGCAGGAGGAGCCCTGAAGGTTAACAAGGGAGAGGAGCAAGAGGACATTTCTGCCAAGTGTGGTCAGAGCTGCACTCACTAAATCATCCCTAGCATGAAGCGAGGAGTCTGCTGCAAACACAGCACAGCACCGTGGATGCAGAGGGTCTCTCCTGCTCATCTCCGGGCTTTCCCGCACCCCAGGTTGTTTGCCGAGTGTTTGCAAGGGCCCCCTTTCCTTCCTGTTGCCCTCCAAAAGGGCTTTGAGCTGGTCCGTCTCCGCCTGAGCCCCTTTCCGAGTTGCTGAACTTTCTCTGGACTCAGCCGCGCCGCTGCCAGGGATCCTCCCTCTCGTCAGCGCTCGCTGCTTCATTTATCTGCAGGATCAGTTGTAGCCGTATTGATTTTTCCTCTCTCCCTCTCCTCTCTGTGTTTGCTTTTTGAATTATGCAGCGGTGCAGTTTTTCCTCCTTGCGAGGAGCGAGTGAATTGCGGAGGATCAATTGAGCCCTGCCATAGTTTAGTCAGGAATCCCCAGTAGGGGCCAGAAGAGAGAAAGGAGAAGGGAAGATAATGAAGACAGGGTCGATCAATCCAATCGTGGTGCAAAGGAAAGAAAGGAAAAGAAGAGAGAAAGGGGTTTGAATAATCAGTCAGTTTTCCTCATGCAGTTCTCAGATCCCCCAGTCTCAATCAATAATCAACTTTGACACTCACTGCTTCAGAAACAAACACAAAAAAATCCCCCTAAACTCAAATAATGTTGTGCTTTATAGCATGAGAATAGCCAATGATGCCATGGTAAAGATGGGGATAGGGATAAGATTTCTTCCCTTTTTCCTCTTCCCTTTTAAAAGTGCATATTATGAAGGCTGGCTAGATCTTGGCTGAGCCGAGATGAAAGGAGTGCAAACAGGGCTTTTAGTAGTTTTGTTGTTGCAATTATTTTGCCAATAGTAATGATTTCAAGACAGGACGGAGGATCTTTGATGCTGTGCTGGTGACGTGGAAGGGTGGACAGAGAGTTGCTGGGTTTGTTCCAGCACCACATGCAAATCTAGAAGGAGACGAAACCTCGTGGATGTAACCAGACATTAGCTTCGCTTAGCTTAGAGAGTGCAAATGAAACACAAGAAAGTGCCCGACCGAGGCACAGGGACCGCAGATACCATCTGCATGGTGGGACAGCACGCAGCAAGAGATATCCTTAACCATTTCCCTCAGTGCTGTGCCTGGAAAGTTTAACCAGACTTTCATGCCCGTCAAGGGTTTCTGTGCTAAGTCTCCACAAGCAGGAAAAGAATTTCACAAGGTCTTTGGAGATCCTGCTCCATCCGTGTCATCCCTTACTCCGAGAGCAGTGTGAATTGCCTGGCTCTGCCCGCAGCTAGCAGCTACCTCCCGTGAGCAGCCAGCCCTGGGGTCATGCTGTGCCCACCACACTTCCCTGGGGCTTGGGGGACCAAACTTCTGAGTTCTCCAGGCTTTGGAAATCAAACCTCCCCGAAGTCCTGCAAGGTGACCTGCGGGAGAGCTTACCTGTCTCAGGGCTGCCTTATTTCCAGGAGGATAGGCTGGTTCTGTTGTTCATTTCAAACAGCGCAGCTCAGGTCAAGTTCAGTTCCTAAAGAAAGCATTATTTAGATCTGGAAACTCAAGACCTGAAGCTACCAGTCCATCATCTATTGTAAAACTATGGGAGAACTTTGGAGGACCACCAACATGAAGGCCGTGGGACAGACATCTCTGCAGCTTCACTCCTGAGTTGTCAGTCCCATTGAGAGCAGCACTCCGGTATGAACCCATATGTGCAGGACAGAGCAGTTAACTTGAGCTCACAGTGGCATCAAAAAATCGGGTAAGCATGGCAGGCATGGATGGGAAGTCTGAATTATTGACCATGGATGCTTGGTCTCTCTATCAGAGACTCAGGTCAGAAGACAACTGAATTTCCTACACTCCAGTGCAGCTTGAAATCAGGACAAGCCTTTCTTTCCCCAAAATAATTTTAGCCAAACAGAATCTCTTTTGTTGGTGACAAAAATGCTGGGAGAAGACCTTTTGCAATTTTTAGAAGAAACATTGATAATTATTCCTTCCCTTGTCATCCATACTGGACTTGACAACCAGGAGTTACATTTTACCCATCCCATTCAGCATTTCTCACGATGCAGGAGCTAATTTAGTCCCTCTCTTCTGTATTCACCTGTATTCTGTAGGAACATTATAATCCCTGAGACTCCTCACCCCAACAGCCTGACTTCAGCCAACAGGTTCGGAAGTTACTAACGAGAAAGGCAGAGCCTGGCAGACACGAGGTCAAAAGCTATTGATGGGAAGCCGGGATTGGAAAGAGAGCGGAGCTAGCAGAAAAACAGTTTACGTTCAAAGGCTTCCCTGATTAGACTCAGATTAAGGGGAAAAAAAAGTGATTTCTAAGATCTGTGCTTCCACCACCATTTGCCCATAACTTCACTGAAGGATCAGCACAAGGATCGGTCAGCTCTAACAAACTAACGCTTAGGCTGATAGGAGTGGAGGTACAGCTCAACCTGGCAGGGATGGAGGTGCAGCTCAGCGCTCCCTGGCCCCATCACGACGCAGGGGAGGGCTGTGCCTGTCTGCAGCCCCTGCAAGAGGACACCCCCCACTGACCACACAGGCAGGACGATGAACCTCCACGGAGCACTTCCCACCCCAGCATCCTCAACAACCCTGCTCCGTGTCCTGCAATCCAAGCAAAGTGACTGCTCACACTGGTGTCTCGAAGGTCTTGACATACCATAGGGCTTCGCTGGTCCATCCCACCCTGCATGTGGGTAGTGCCTGACCACAGCTGACCAGATGGGTATCACACATAAAGAGGGGACCGACATCCTTTATGCTTCGTCCAAATACAAATGGATAATGAAGGCGTTGAAAGAATCACCAACAGTTTGCACACAAGCGTCTGCATGGCGCGGGCTACACCCACGAAATCATGTACTGAAGTTTAATCTTTGCCAGTGCTGCCTGCTGCATCCTCGGACAGACCTTGCTTTCCCGTTGTGCCAGAGCCAAGGTGCAGACCGGGAAGACTGAACCTTTCCCTTTCATCAGTTTAGGCACAAGGACATTTCCTTGGACATCTTCTGTCACGTTTGGCTGGTGCTTTCCCTGCTGGTCGAGACCCCTGGCATTTAAGATGGTTCAGTTTAAGTCGTTATGTAGCTTCAACAGGCTTTTCCAAGTCAACCTTCCCTCTCAGCTTATTGCCCAGTCCCTCCACTAAGGGAAGGTCACCTCCAACCCATCCCGGGAGCATTAATCACTGGATTACGGATGCCTGAGGAAGGCAGGAGGCCGGGCTGGTCCTCGAGCGACATTGCGGAAGTAGCTCCTTCCTCGCCTCCTCCCAGAAGTTGTTCCACATTTTCTGCTAATAAGGGCACGGGGAGAGAGAGAGACAGAGAGAGAAGAGGAGAAAAACTGCTCTAAATTATTCATCGACAATATCATTATGTGTCATAACAGTGTGTCTGTGATGGGAAAGAGTGAGTGTGGCAGGGGCTGGGGTAGCACAGTCCAGGCTGCACAATAGCGAGATCTGATTAAATATTGATGTGCACTAATTGGCTACAGGGTTTCAGGACAGCTTGGGCTTTGTTGGGATCATTTGTATTCTTGCTTTGGAAATGGACCCCCCCACACACATAAACCCAACATTTTCGTGTGCAAGTCTTCTCCCTCCTCCTCCTCCTCCTCCTCCTCTTTTCATCCACCCTCCCTCTCTCCCTCCCCTGCTTCCAGTCCTCCTGATCCCCCTGTGTGTGTACAAATTAACATGATCTTAACCTCTCCTGATTTTCTACAGCACTGACATGCTGCCAACACCTCTGTGCAATTAGGCTAAGCTTGCAGGACTGCTTTTTGGTGCAGAAAACCAGCCTTGCCCTCGTGGACTGTCCTCTCTTTGCATCTGTGCCTGCCCTCTTCTCTTAGCCCTTTTCCTGCTTTTGCCCCCAGAGCAGGTGGAAAGTCCTTCCCAGGCATTTTTTCCTTCTGAAATGCTCCAGACCATGACGTGGAGCCTCCTATGGCTTCCACCCATAGATCTGAGTGCAAGCCTGGGAGATGTGAGCAGTGTGAGGGGTAGCTTGAAGTTTATAGGCCAGGTCATTTCAAGGTTTAACTTACGCATCACAAAGTCTCCAGTGCTTGGGCTGCTCTGCCCACAACTCCAGCTGTTCCCAGTGTCGCCAGTAGATCCATCAACCGGTGGTACAACAGTAGGCTCCCTCTGCCTCTCCCCTTGCGTCTAATAAGCAGGTTGCCACAACTCACTCCTCTACCCGTGGGCTGTTCCAAGCCAAGAGCTCCCCCACAAACATCAGCTTTTCAGCCACAAGAACCCTCCGTTCAGGATGCCCGACTGAGTCCCATGATCAACCTGAGGTCCTTTCACCCTCTGATACCTCGATAAGAGACAGGCTGAGTTGTCTGGAGCCAGTAGTGCTCCCAGCAGAACAGTCTCAGAGCAAGGGATGCTTCCTGCAATGCTTCATGCTCTGCTAAATACCTTTATCCAGTCTTTTGGCATTTCAGCAATGCTGTTCGCAAAGAAGAACATCCAGGTGAACATCCCCAGTATCAGATCAGATGAGCTAGAGACCTAGCTAAGGAATTAACTGGAGCTGATGATTTTTTTTTAGTTCTCTAAGCTCCTGTTTTTTGATAGCTATGATTAAAATTTTAAAGAAAGAATGACACGCATGATCTACACTATCTTTCAGCTGAATGGCTGAGAGGTACAGTTTGGGGAAAGGTATTTGCTGAAGATATTTCCCAAGCTGCTTTTAAATAAATCAGGTGGCACAGAGTGAGGTGAGGACTGGATGAAGCACCTTGTGTGCTTTGGTGTGTGCTTTGCCGAACGCATCCAGTAACACCCTGTTGAGTTTTTACTCCAGTGAATGAAGACAGACTTCCCGGAGGGGTCTGGTTAATCCAGCCAGCATAGCAAGAACAAGACATATGTTAACAAGAGGATGGCATATCAACATAAATCAATTTGTAGGACGAGGTCTTGGAGCCCATGTTCATTTTCACTGAGGGCTTGCTTCCCTCAAGATGAACGAGCTGGCTCACTTTGATAAAGCACATTGAAATAGGATTTGGGCGATGGGGGCTCAATTCCTAGCTTTGTCACTGACTCGCTGGGTGACCTGGACATATGCCTATATTCCTTAGTTTCCCTAGGATTTAGCTACCTTGCAAAATCTGTAATATCTACAGGCCAAAGCTATCCTGTATCTGATGGGCTGAGGAGCAATAGTCAGAACCAGCCAGCCACAGTAATCTACTAGGGTGAATTTCCCCGTGCTTTATTATCCATTTCCCATGCTTCCCAAAGAGAATAACTCTGTTGAAATGTCTCTATATTCCACAGAAACCTTCACACAGAAATCATATTAATATTGATACCACCTACCCCCAGAACTGTGCAGTTGTCTGTGCAGGAGACGTACCAAAAGCTGAGATGCGCAGCCCAAAACAGCCGTTCGCTCTGCCTGTGTCAGCCCCTGCCTGGAAAGCAGTGGGCTGCAGTTTCAAATCCTGTTTGCTGGAATATGCAAGAGACCCATACATAGCCCAGGCAACCATAGAGAGAAGGAGCTGCTAATTCGTTAACACCCCCTCGGTGTCTTGGTGACTGCCAGACACTAAATGAAGGACTTTAATGTTGCCTGCAAATCTGAACAAGGACCCAGAAATCATCTCCTCTCCAGTAAGAGCTCATTAAGGATTCTCTGAGAGATGTTTTTTGCACAGACAGTCTGAGATTATCTTGAGAAAATGAGTAGTGAGTACGTGGGTCTGAAAAAACCCAGCTGTGCTTTGCAAACATCATCCTTTCCGTCAAAATCTCACACTGTTAATTTTAGGGCCACCCTCTGCAAAGTGCTCGCCCTTTCCAAGGCCATGTGTGGTTCTGAAGGAGAGGGAGGCAGCTTTTCAGACCAACACAAAACAAAAAAACTTCCGAGTGATATCTCCAGTAAATTTTTCCCCTCTGATTTTCCTATAGAAAACAGAAGATTTGAGAAAAGGAAAGTCTCATTGGAATAAAGAGAAAACACAAAAAGAAAGATCTGATAAAATAAAAAAGAACATTAATCTAAAACACTGTGAAAAACAATGAAAAATTTTGGACAATTTTAGTGGGAATCTGGAGAAGAAGAATCCAGTCAAAGTACTTGCATGGTAAGGTATTTTTTCCACTAGTTAGAGAAGAAATGAGATAAACTGCTAAAAAGCCATGATAATCCTGGCTGATTTTTCCAATCCTGATTCCCACACTTGTATCCTCACCCAGTACATCCAATGAAAGGACACAAGTTTAAGCTGATCTCCGGGGAAGGAGATGGAGCCCTTCCAGTGATGTTAGTGCAAGCTGGACTGGCAGAGAAGTTGGTGTTTCCACCTACTCAGAGAGAATTTTCCCTTTCCTTACCCACATACACAGCCCCGCTGTAGGCAGCACAAAGCCCTAGGCTTTTTGGGCAGAAGTCACTTTTTATTCTGCCCTAACTGGAGAAGTCTGCTTCATTAAGAAGTGTCTTACCAGGAGACAAAGTCACTTATCACTCTCTTGAGTGTCTCGTTCATCCCAGTGCCTAAAGTGGTTCCAGCTCCAAAGCGACAAGTTTGAAAGGTATCTAAACAGTCATGGGAAGTGGTAGATTCTCCATCTCACGAGGTCTTCAAATCTGCCGTAGTGCCCTGTGGAAAGATATGTCAGAGCCCAGTCAATGGTCAGGCTTTAAGGGGCAGCTCCTTTGGTCCACCGGGTCCAGGACTGGATCCAGGACCTCGGGAGGTACCAGGGGAGGCAGGCAGAGACACCTCCCCACGGCACTTTCCCTGTCTGCAGCAGCATTTGGCTTGGGCACTTCCACAGGAGGAAGTGATATATTTATATTTAATTCTCCCTGGTGGATCTCTATTGCCTGATTTGGCTGATCACCTTCTGAACCCATGCAAACCTTTACCACGAGTGTTGTGGCTTCACCCTGCCACGTGAGTTGCCGTGTCCTCTTACTTGTTTTGAACCTGCCGCCTGCACGTGGAGGGTCCCAGATTTCCCTTAGGAGAGATGGTGAGCAGCCATTCCCACGTCCAGCCAATGACTCTGATGGTTAACGTGGAAAAGGAGAAGTCAGGTGCTGCGTAGGTGAGGGACTTGGCCAGCCACCGGCTGAACTGGGTGATTTCTGAAGCGCCTGTGCTCCCAGGATGAAGTTGGGACTGTTTGCTCTCTTTGCTGTAACGATCCTTCCCCCTCTTCTTTGAAATCCTTTGCACTATTCCTTATAGGAATAAAACAAAAAAGAGTTTAGTTTATTTATTTAGGACTAACCCTTCCCTTCCCTCCCGCGTTGAGTAGCGCCCACTTCAAAAGGGGCCATGTGCAAGAGTCTCTGGTGGATCCACGATGTGGGGGAGATGGAGAAAATGCCTGATTGATTATCAGAAAGGAGCTAAGTGAGAAGAAAAGTAGAGTGATGGCATTCATTTTAAAGGGGAACAGGCCTATCTCAGAGACTAAAATGTCATCAATTTTTTATTAAACAGAATCTTTTCAATAGACAAAATAAGCTCTTCTGTCCTCACTCATTCGCTTGTGTTTTCTCTTTCTTTCCCCCATTATTCTTGCCAGTGGTGCCTCCCGCATGGGGAGATTCTGCTTTTCCTCTTTCTTTCATGCTCCTGAGTTTGGTAAGAGGTGCAGGGTTAAATGGAGACCCGGACTCCAGATGTCTGAACATGTGTTTAAGGCTATTACTGGTCCACCAAGCATTGAAATGTGCCTAAAGCTATGGTGATAGCTTCTCATCAAAAGCCCTCTGCTCTTTTCCTCTGGAAATGCTTTCCCCGATCAACACAAAAAGGCACTGGCAAGGATAGGGCTGGGGAAAGCAAGGTCTGCTCTCCACATCTTCCGAAGAGCTCCTGGGTGACCATTAGCCGTTGTTTCCTGCTCCTGCTGGTGGTGAACGAGATTTTCTGTCTCTCACCTCCTACGTCTCTTGCCCACTAATTTAATAAGACCAAGGCCCCTAAGAGAAATTTGGGATGTAAAAAACTTTCGAGAGGTAATTTCTTTCTTCCTCTGTGTATCTTGCTACCTAGCGCAGTAGAGCTTCGGGGCATTGAAGGCTCCTTTACTATAAATATCTGAATGTGTCGTTATCCCCCTCCCCTTGCTCTGGAGCAAGCTCATCATCTGAAGGATGGAAAGAAGGATGTGCCACAGGATGCTGCTCCTGAGAAGGTGGGGGTACTGGGCTGGCACTGGTACTGCTGTGGCTGACAGCAGGAGCTGCTGCTGCCCTGGAAGGCACTCAGGAAAGCCACAGGAATGATTAGAAAACATAAGGACTGGGCTCCCAGTGTTCAGTCTGGATCATCAAAGAGATATTGCAGAGATGAGCTGATCAGGTACAGCAAGTGCCCGCAGCAGAAAAGAAATGCCTTTGTGGAGAGGTGCAAGTTATAGCTGCGGAGCGTGCACAGGGAGGGAAGTGAAGGCCGATGCAGAGATTAGTCAAAATATCCTGTCACCGATGTGAGTGACAGCTGGCATCCTAGGACACATCATCAGGACATATTGTGTGCCCCAGTGTTGGTATCAAAGTCAGAGGAGTAAGAACAAATGCAAAGTCCTGCCCCTGGGAGGAAGAAACCCGTGCAGCAACACAGGCTGGGGAGCGACTGGCTCTGCTGGAAATGTCCTGGGGTCCTGGTGGACGGCAAGCTGGACGTGAGCCATCAGCGTGCCCTGGCTGTATGAAAAGGAGTGTGGCCAGCGGATTGAGGGAAGTGCTTCTCCCTCTCTACTCAGCACTCATTAGACCCCCAGGACAGGAAAGATAACAAACTGAACCGAGTTCAGTGGAGGGCCACCAAGATGTTTGGGAGCTGGAGCCCTTGCTCTCTGAGGAGACGTTAAGGGAGCTGGTCTTGTTCAGCCTGGAGAAGAGACAGCTTCAGCCATCTCAGCAGGTGCCATCCTGCTGACAGCAGCCTTCTCATACCTACAGGGAGGTCATCAAAAAGATGGAGCCAGGCTCTTCACGGTGGTGCATGGTGGGAGGACGAGAGACAGTGGGCATAAGATGAAACAAGAGAAGTTCAGACTGGATATAAGTTTAAAAAAAAAAAAAAATCACCATAAGGTTCCCCAGAGAAGCTGGGCAATCACTCAACATCTGACTGGATCAAGCCCTGAGGGTCATAGCTGACCTTAATTCAAGCAAGAGCTTGGACTGGAGACCTCAGGAGGTTCCTTCCAGCCTGAATTATTCTGTGATCCTGTGAAGTAAAGCTATCAAGCCCCTGTGCACATCAACGGCAGTGAGGTGGTGGCACGGCTGCCATATGGACTAAAGTCATACTTTGCAAGGTCAGTTGTTGGTCAGTGTGGCAGCGACCATAGCTTCTGGGGGAGGATTTGGCCTGGGGAAAAGGAGAGGAAGGAAGAGGCCGGTGTTTGGTCCGGGGTGTAGTTAGGTAGGGGAGACGTGAGCTGCGATGTTGGCATGGGAGGGGGAAGGAGCTGTTGGGGCAAGCTTTCAAGAGGGGAGAGGAGGAGGGAACATTTCTTCTGTTAAGAATAATATGGAGGCTTGCTGCTAAATCTTGCTGAAGGTTTCCTTCTGCCTCAAGGCAGCCATGCCTGGGAACCCGGGAGCTGCAGGCATGTGGCGAGAGCAGTACCACTGGTTGATGCTTCCCAAGCCGCGGGGAGACAGCGAGTCTGGCATGTTTGTGTCGGAGGTGCAGAGAAAGAGCAGCAGCCAGACACAAGATCCAACAGGTTGGAGCAGCAGGAGAGATGGCCCTGCAAAGCAAAGCAGAAGGCTGGAAGGAAAGAGGCAGCAAACAGAGGTGGTAGAGGCATGGGAGGCAGAGAGAGGAGGGGATGGAGAAATCGGGGGAGGCAGGCAGGATAAACCAATTTATTTCCAAACAACCCAAGATAAGACTGAGCTTCAGAGCAGCTTTGGGCTCAGCTGGCATCACAACATCACTGGAGATGCTTTAAAAGTCACTTTCCATGTACTATAAAAAATAGATATAGTGCAGCTCCCCCACCTTACTTGGCACCACGTTACAACCTGTCCAACAACTCCTGCTTCTCCTCCCAACCTCTGCCTCGCTTCCCGGTGGGATTTCTTTATTTGCAGGTTTAGAAGCAGGTCCCACCACCTGGGCAGCCCAAGCATCGCTCAGCGCCTGTGCTAAAAGTTTAGCAGAATGGCGACAACCTCCAGAACTGGTACAGTCTAAGAGGGGTTTTTATAAGCCCCCGACCGAGGCATGTCAGAAGAGCTCGACACTCCTCCGTTCATCTGCAGAGACAGCTGTCCGTCTGCAGCAGGCTGGCATCTCAACGGATGGCTGCATCCCGGCTGGTGTCTCTCAGTCTGTCCTATGCGGGTGGGCAGAAGAGGACCGATTCAGTAAAAAGGCCTGTGTGGGTGACCACGATTTATTCTAACACATGCTTTAATTTATAAGCCATCCCACTGGTTTTCTGATGCCCGTGCGTGACAAGGAGCAACCCAACCTCTGAGTCAGATCCGCCTCTGCAACCACCAGCGCAGCGTTTGCTGCAGGTTGCACAGATTGACGCTGCATTTATATGCTTTGTTCACTACTAATTGCTCCTTAGCAAGGAATTTAATGAGAGAGTGTCACCCACTTGTGTTAAAATCACCAGAGTGTGAGGGAAGCTGCTTAGTGGCAGATATACGTATATGCACGTGGGGCTGAGTTGGGAGTATTTGCACTTGTAGCTGGGGAAAGCCGCTGTGCATGTACGTGAATACAGGTTTGCGGTCCTTTATCCATGAGTGCTGGTGCATCGAGGGTGTGTGTAAGTAGGTGTGTGTGTTTGTGTGAAGGTGGTTGTGTGCATGTGTTTGTGCCTTTGAGTGCTGCTTCCCAAGCCAGGGGGAGACAGGGACACGACCGATTTCAGCTGTGCGCTATATTTTTGTGTGTGTGCAAGCGCTGGGCTTCTGTATCGGGGAGTACATGTGTGTGTGTTGTGGGTATTTGTGCGCGTGCAAGAGATGCGATGTGCAAGGAGGCTGGTGTTTCTCACAGGGGCTGCCTCTCATTTGCTACATTACAGCTTTATCCATGAGCTCCCGGCGTGGAAACCTTGCTACGACTCCAGAATGTACCAGGCAAAAAACCCCACCGACAACAATGCGTGTTTAGGATCCATTTACCAGGGGGATTTTTTTTCCCCCCTTCTCTTAATCCCTCTTGAGCTGAGCGAACGTGAGCAAAAGACTAAAAAAAAAAAAAACCCCACACAAAAAAGAAAGGGCGAGAGTGAGGGAGAAAGAGGATTTCCTTCAAATCTGCTCTTTCTGCCCGTGATGGAGTCTCATTCCCATAATCATTTTGACAGGTGTGCAATGGTTGAAAAGTTGGGGGGTACGAGGGCGAGGCGGGGGGGGGGAGCGCCAGAAACCCGCTTTCTTGGTGCGGGCGGCCCAGTGCGCCCAGTGCGCCCAGCGCGCTGATTAGACATGACAAGCACACCTGCCGTCCCCGCGGCCCTGCAATTAAAGCCTCTTTGAGGTCCCAGGAAGTGACCGCATTAGAAAAGCCCCTCGCAGCCAGCTCCTTAGCATATTTCCAGTGTCATTAGCAAAGCGGCAAAGGCAAGGCACATCGGCGGAGGGCTCTGACATGACCCGTGCTCCCTTCCCGCTCGGGGAGGGGATGCAAAGTGACTTTTAAAGAGGAGTCTCTCTCTTCTCCGCCCCCACCCCCTTCCTTTAAATTTTATTTCCAAACCCCTCTCGCCGCTCCCTCCCTCCTGCTCTTGGAAATGTTCCATCTTCTCCGGGGTCGGCAGGGGGAAGGGAGCCAGAATTCATTAAAGACAGAAAAGGACTTTGCTAAAACTGGGTGGCTTCTGGGAGGAAAACTCAATTCTGGATTCCGGTGTGTATTCTCGCTCTGCTCCCTGCTTTCCCTTCTTCCTCCTCCTCTTTTCTGCATCCTCCTCCTCTCCTCCATCGCCTCCCTGTCCCTCTTTCCTCTCCCACATTCTGCTCTTGACGTTCCCCCCGCCCTGGGTGCCCTTGTCTGGCTGGCTGTGGCCGCTGAGAGTGGCGGGGACCGGTGATGGTGACTGCCCAGTGCACAGCACGCAGACCCTGCTGGGAGCCGGCTCGCCCTTGCAGCACCGCGTCAGGCCAGTGTCACGGGCATCCACACCAGGCATCCGTCCATCCACCCGTCCTCCAAGGGCAGCCCAGCCTCGCAGCTCCTCTCCAAGAAAGGAGAAGTCCCCAGGGCCAGACCCCCTTCCAGGACTTTTCCCGCATGTCCCATGGGTCCACATGGCTGTGCAGGTCTGAAGGAGGTTTGTGAGCTTGTTGTGTCCCTAAGCCCTGTTTCCACGTGAGCTGGGAGGTCCCCAGAAGGAGTTGTTTGCCATCAGTCCTCAAGGTTCATAAGACTTCTGGGGGAGGGAGGCTGTGTCCCTTGAAATTCCTCAGTCTTCATCACAAGTGAAGTCCTAAACCCATCTCCATTCTTACTCCATTCACCCTCTTCTCCTTGCACCTCCCAAGCTCGCTCTAGAGACAGGAATTCCTCGCTGGCCTTCAGACACAAGCACTTTCTGCCATGCTGTGGAAGATGCTTAGGAGAAGATGCTTTCCCTTCCCTCCGCAAGCCCTCCTCACTGTCCCCCTTCAGCCTCTGGCCTCGCTGAACGCTTTCCTTCACTTCCTTCCTAAAGCAGCGCTGCCTGCAGTATCCCTCGCTTGTGTAGGCACCTGGACCTTCTCTTTGGCCAAGAAAGACCCTGATCCACCATGACCTCGCCACACTCATACTAACCCTTCTACCGCTGCAGGATGGGGCCGTGCATCAGCAGCACCAGCGCTGCGAAGGCATCATATCACCCTGCAGCGCGCAGTGGGCAGGTGAGCGTGACAATTAAGTGTAACAATCCTGACAATAATAAATAATGCACAGGGAGCTTTCCTGCAAAAGCGTTCAGGATTGTTAGACTCAGCTGAGAAGCCCAGGCCTTGACAGCAGAACAAAAGGGTCCCTCAGGGACCGTTGCTGATTCCTTCGTGAACAGTGGGGATTAGCAAAGCCATTTTAGCAAGGTACTGATAGGTCCTTCAGCTCCGGAGTATCGGAGCACTGCGGAGACTTTAATGGATTCGTGCGCGCAGCACTGCAGAGGTGGGGTAGGGGCTGCCTCCGTTTTGCGCAGGCAAAGAGGGAGCACGCGGCAGATTAAATAACTTCAAGAGCAGAGCCCCAGGGCCGTATCCTGGCGTGACTCAGGGCCAAAGCAGCAGCTGGTACCACTCTACCTAAGGACACTTCTTCAGCGGGTGGCACTCGCTGTGGAGCAGCATTCAAGCCAGCTCCACCTCGGCGGTCCCCAGCTCTCTGATGATTAACATCAACCCAGACGTGCCTCCTGGTGATCTCGGTAGCCCCTGAGCAGTAAGACAGGGCGGCACAGTGCTGTGGCATGTCCCCAGTGCCACCAATTCCTCAGCCTGAATTAAGCACAAGGGTGTCTGGGGGGAATTGTTTCGGTAAATGATGTGCCTGGCTCTGCCTAACATCCCCTTCGGGGCACTGCTCTGCTTTCAAATGACACTAGCTGTCCTTCTGGGCCCTTTCGCCTCCAAGAGTGAAGGTAGGCTCGGAGCAAACTGCTCCATTGTTGGGGTGAGAATGAGGGGCGAGGGGGCTCCCTGGCCCTTGTCTGCTCTGGGGATCGTAACAGCGAAAAAGAATCAGAAAAATGGATTTGTTGAAAAGCTTCAGGTTCAAATATTCTTCTGCATTTTTTCTCAATTCCTTCCGAGTATCTTTGCAGAAATCTCAAAAATAAAATACTTCAAGCACCTCCCTTGAGGCTTTCCCTTTGTACCACCATGGCATTGAGGACAGCAAGCACTAGCTCCAAGCCTAACAGACCCAAACTGTGCTGAGTGAAAGAAGGAGAGGAGGGAGAGCAATAGCTGTGGAAAGAAACACGGCCATGAACCTAAAATAATGGCACCAGACGGCTGGTCTTCAGCAGTTTTGGCTGTCCCACAGTCCCGTACATCAAACCCTTCGTATCCACTTTGGGTGCAAAGGTCTGGATTACGTCCTTTGTAATGCTTGTGACAACATCCATAGTATGACAACCCTACCAGCCAGCTAGTAAACCTCCTAATCCTCCATCCTTGATGGTCTCTGACTTACAGGCTGCATGGGGAAAGTTTTCTAGGAAGGACACGGAGGGGTGTTTTACAGGTACAGGGACAGGAGAAGAGAGGAAAGTCTCCCTCAGAATAGACAGAACTCTGCAAACACCCTATGTGATGATACTCAGTTTCTGAGAGCTTCCCCCAACCCATGGTGTGTGGATTTCAGCCTTATAATGGTACCTGGTTCCCAGTCCAGGCTCCTCTGAGAGCAGACCAGTGCCCAGATGCTCCATATGCCACCGCCTGCAAGGGTGAGTGGAAGCCAGCACAGCAGGTCCCCCAGGGTGGCTTCAGCCTGTCTACCTCCAACGGTTAATAGTGAGGGGTCTAAATCTAAGCTGGCTGGTTCCCTTCTTATCCAGGGAGAAACAGCTCCAGGGACCCCCCCGGGGAACCCCCTTAGGATGTCCCTGCAGTGACTGCTCTCTCCTTAGATGATGGAAAAAAAAAAAGCAGGTTTGATTGCTCACACACCTTTGGAGGAGAGGAGGCGAATCCCACCCTCCGGGTCCACAGACACCCCTGGTGTACGGCCACCTCTTGTCACCACTACCGCTGTGTCCTGAAAGCGTCTGCAAGAAACCTGCTCCCTCAGGAGCATCCCTCAGGACTGTGCAGGAAGGGATGCGGGGAGGCTCATCAAGCAGTGCCTGCGGCGTGCCGCCGAACGCAAGAGGTGAGACTTGGAGCTGCTGTCGTGTCTGCAGAGCGCGAGGCTGGGGCAGCAGATGGGGACAGAAAGCTGAATGGGAGTGGGAGGTGGAGCGTGAGATGAGCAGGGAGTAAAGAAGAGGGAGAGGAAAGAAGGAGAGGAACGGGAAAATGAGGAGCTAGAGGAGGGGCAAGTACTGCAGGAGGAGTGAAGCAGAGCCTGAGGATGAGCTCTGAGCCCGCTTCGTCACTCCAGGTCCCCCCAGGGGACAGGTATCCAGTCTGCGGAGCAGGCGAGCGCTGTTCCAAAGTAATGGTTAAATCAATGTGTTTACGGATGATGACACTAGAGTGACACACAGTGGAGAAGCCTCATGAAAAAATAAACAAGTAATAATCACACTGCGATGGGCACACTCCGCTTCTCATTATTGCAGAAAAAAAGCTCACCAGGGTTCAACGCTTCAGGAGATTAACCATTCTCTCCCTGGATGGGACCCTGCCCAGGGGGTGCTTGCTCTCGGGGGGGTCCCCACCTCCTGCCTCCCCCATCAAGGAGCAAAGGGGTGCAGCAGTACTTGCGGGCAGCAAGATCTCAGTTAGCACAAGTTGAGGGATGTGACTTATGGGAAAGTGCGGGGAAGAGGCACTCACAGCCTGGATAAGCAGGAGAAAGGCTCCAGCTCCAGAAAGGAAAGGCGGCTCCAACTAAGAGCTTGCCGGCCTCACACGAGAGGAGCTCCCACCGTTAGTTCTGCACAAACCAGCCGCCGCTGTGGGCATTGCTGACCTCCACGTCTCCCCCGAAGCCCATTTCTGTACCCACGGCTTCCCATGCACACGCAGGCAGGCCCTGGGGACCCGCTCCCACACAGCTCGGTGCAGGTACAGACCCTCCGAGCCAACTTGTCTCCTCAGATCCTCCCCTCTGCCTTCCTGCCCCAGCTGCCCCCAAGGTCACAGAGGTCCTCCGGCCAAGTAAAACAGAACGGGATCAACTTTTTAGATGTGTTATTTAATACACTCATTTGCAGACAACTTGAGGAGAAACATGTAACGGGCAAATGGTGAATAACACCACTCGGCTGAGTCAGCACGAGCAGTGACTCATCTGCGAGACCCTGGAGGCAGCTGGGGAGAGTTGGTGGGTCACGCAGGGCTCTGCGGGACCTCCAGCACCAGTGACACAGCTCTTTGCTGTGTACTTTCATTGCCTACCCTCTCTGTGTTTAAGTGACTACATGCTATATGCTCCCTGTATGGGAGGATCTCCCATTAGTGTCAGCAGGAGATAAGTAAAGTTGCTCCAAGTACAGAAATAAGCCCTAGAGGGATCCATGAAGTGAATTTGATACTGGAAAAATATTCCTGGGCAGACTGAACTAATCTCTTCCCTCTCTTGCAACAGGCAACCTCCCCTCCTTATAGGAGCAAGAGATCTTCATCCCTCCCTGCTGCACATCTCCTAATCTATTCTCTAGCACCTCCATACCTCCACTGCCAGATATGTTTAGGAGTGGAAAAGTGCACGAGGATGATGGAAGCTGGTGTTGCATCAGCGGGCAGAACCACCCCTAGCCTGCGCTGGAGGAGAAGCCAGCATCCAGTAGCTGGGAGAACAATTTGCTCTGACTGTGCACCGGACTTGCCCACCACCATTCCAAGGTGAGGTCTCTGAAAACAGCTCAAAACCCTGCTGGGGTGGGGAGTGCAACCCCGAAGTGATCAGAGAGGAGGAGAGGACAGAATGCATGTCCACGTCACTGTGCATGTCAAAAAGCTGGCTGCAGATAGGAGGTCTATAAATCGGATTTCTGGTGCAGCCAGAAGGAGCAGGAAATCACCGTCACCAACTTTACAGTACACAAACAAGGGACACTTGATAAAATTATTATCAGACAGTTTAAGAAAAACAATTGTTTTCATGCAAGAGTGGAACTTGCTGCTGCAGGATCCTGGGGAGGCTAGAAGCATAAATGAATTCAAAGATGTGGCTGGTGTGTTGGAGAGAACCTGTATCACAGGGCAGAGTTTGTCCATCCACTGCTCAGTCTTCCCAACATGACTGCTTCGTTTTTGAGCGCACAGATCTGTGAAGATGCTGGCTGTGACCGTTTTGCACCTAGGGCAATAGCCAGCTTACTCAGGGTTGCAGTTCACGGCTTGCACCCTGACAAAGTAGGGTATGGAAACAGGACTGGGAAGGGACACCCAGCTTGGTTCAGCCTTGCTCAGCTGCCAGCAGTCATGTAACCGGTCCTGCAACCATCAGAAAAGACCACAGGCACATCTCCACACCCGCAACAAAACCCACCTATTCTGCAGGCTTCTCGACACTGTCCTGCCCTCCAAGAAGCTTAAAACTTGCATAAAACAGTCCAAGTCCCCAAATCCGTGTGTTCCAGGAGGAGAGCAAGGGAAACTGAGAGCATCGCAGTTACCCTGGGGCGAGACGAAAGCTGATATTTCTTACACCGCCTCCCCCACCTCTCTGCCTGCTGTGATTTCAGGATATGAGACCTTTACTGTGCAAGGGAACCTTTAGATCTTAAATGTTTAGAGGAAAACATGGAATAGCCACCCAGAAGTCAAGCTACATGGCGAGAAAGGGAAAAATCCTTCCTGTCCTTAAAAAAGATCAACAGAAACACTGAAACATGGTGTTAATTCAGTAAAAATAGGATGTGGAAAGGCAGCGGTCGCCCCTTCGTTTCCCCATGGTGCTCTTACCTCCTTCGTTACCCGTTATTACAAGCTTTACTGCAAGGGGCTGAGATTTGGACAGCAGAAGAGGGAGCTCCCATCCCTCCCTCCTCCATCTCCTGCCTCGGCAGGGCAGGGGCTCGGTGGGGTGGCTGGGGGAGAGGGGCAGGAGGCAGAGGGTGACAGCAGCAAGGTGACAGTGCAAGCAGGGACAGGACTGAGAAGGGGAAGGGGCTTTCTCTGAGGTGCTTGGTCTGTCTGGGCATTTGCACGTCAGCCTTTCAAGAAAGAGCAGTGAGGACTCCAAGGTGGTGGGTGCTACCTCTCAAGTGCTGTCTCCAGCGGGCCTTCAAGCACCAGATGTGTCCCCTGTCCACACAGCAGCTTTTCAAACAGGCGTGCTGAGCTAGGGGAGGGCATCACACCAGCCTCAGGAGAGCCTGTCTCCTGTACAACTCGTGAGAAAGGTCTGGACAGCATGGACAGGGCAGTGAACCACCACCTCCATTGCCTGCAGTTCCCTCTTCGCCCTGCCGCGGACGCAAGCAAGGGCAGAAATGGGCTCTGCAATTCACCCAAGCATCCCCCCGCGTCATCACCTCAGGGTGGCACTTGAGGCTGAAGGATGCCACCTCCTCCTCTGCCTGCAGCTGGGAAGCCGTGTGCCCGTCTCCTTCCACTAGTCTCATTTCTTGAATCTGTTGACTCTGGAACAGCTTCAAAGTGTCAGCGCTGGCCGTCTCCCAGGGAGAAGGAGCGTTTTGTAAAGTGTTAGCCGTGTCCCTATTCATTACGAAGCCGTGAAAGGCCCGCAGCACAGAACAATCGCTTCACTGCTGCGTGATGGGAGCAGCTTCTCGGCTTGGGCAGCTGAGACAGGCGGCTTGGCCCGACCCGAGGGGCACGCAGCCCCTTCCCTCCGGCACGCACACCGCCCTGGGCGCTGCTTCCCAGCCCCTCAGTGCCCATGGGGTCGTCCTCGGCGTGGATTGATGGATGGAGAAAGCAGCTGAGCCGCCTCTCCTCTACCCGGCGGTGTGTGGGTGGTGAGGGAAGGGAGAAGAAACAGAGGAGGAGGTTGAACTACAGCTCCTTGTTAGTTTAACCAAGATAACCAATATTAGAAGCAATATTGGTTTGCTGCGTAAACCGGCAGCCCTTGCATCTAAGAAGAAGTTCAAATGCTATCATGGTGTGCGAGGGCTTGGGATGCACCCATAGGTCCATGCACAAACCACACTTAAACATCCATTTGCCAGCAAAAACGTACATGCAGATGTGTGCCCTCTGCTTGCTTGGCTCTGAGCTCTGCTCACGTCCCTGACAAGCATACGAGCAGGTTGGCTTCGTGCAAATTCTCAAGACAGGCACGTTTTGCCCCAAACCACTGATATTTTCCACTGACAGGCAGCAGAGCTGGCTGTAGCTCTCGATTGCAATAGAAAAGCATTTTGCATGAGGAATTTGGATCTTGCGCTAAATCTGTTCGGAAGAAGGCCCAGATCTGAGCATGGGGTTGCATTCCCGTATGGGTGCAGTCTAGGCTGCTTCATGCCCTTGGATATAGACTATTGCCCACTTCTGATCTTACTGAAGGGTTGATTTCATTGCCTGAGGTTCCCTCTGCTCACTGCGTTGGGATCTTTTGACTCCAGCCCCACACTTAGATATGGTGGGGGAGCCCAGAAGCCAACGGAGGGGCCTGTGAGCCACTGGAAAGCAACTGAAATCCAACCACACCCTGCCCTGAAGCATCTGTGTAAGCTCCTTTCAGAAGGATTTTGTTAATGCAGGGGGGATTACATCAACAGCTCTCTTCTGTGGCACTACTTTGTTTGGGATGTTGGACAAGCAAATCAATCAGCCTCAATCCAACCCTGAGGAGCGGATAAGTGTTTCTTGCCTTTATTGCGAAGACTGGGAAACTGAGGCACATAGGGATTTAAGTGGCATTAAAAGCAAGCAAGAAAGAAAAAAAAAAAAAAAAAGGAAGATAATCACAGAGCAAGTCAGCTGCAGAGAGAGGGATTGAATGCAAACCTCCCGGGTGCCAGCCATCAGCTCCAACGACTTTCCTCTGCCGGACGAGGCTCCCCGTTTCTGCCACAGCTGCAGAGCACTGCTCGACCATGGGCTGAGCACAGGCTCCAGCCTCTGCATCTCCTTGCAAGATGGGCTGAGTCATGGGCAGCTGGGCAGAGGGCTCCTGGACAAGGACACACGGACGGGCAAGACAGACAGGAGAGCTAAACTCCAGTTCTGCCCAGGCGGGAAGGGGAAGCGGGGGGGAAGAAGACAAGGTTTTGTTAAGACAGTGGCTGGACCCTCAGGACTGAGAGCTCATCCATATTTCAAATACCAGTTAGACAAACAAAACAAGAACCAGAGAGGCAAGCAAGGAGCCCGTTTGTCATATCAAAAGGGGTTTCAGTGGTACCTTCCTTGCCCTCCTGTCCCCTTGAAGTTTGTAGCTGGGGGGGGGAGAAGGGACAGCTCCCTCTCCAGCCGAATGGCTCCCTGCCACAGTTGGAGACGGCCTGTGTGTAATTAACCTCCAAGCCAATCCCCCAGCGGTGGCTGCCAGGCAGATCAAAGAACTCACACATCTTTGTCTGAAACCGGCAGCCAAGGGGAGCTGGGAGGAAAGCAGAGTAGGGGTGGGAGAGAGAGCGAGAGAGCGCGCGTGTGTGCTCCTAATTGATAAAAAGGGAAGAGCGTCTTCCTCCGAGAGATCTCAAGCCCCATCAAAATGCAGGAGAAGAAGAAGAAGAAGAAGAAGAAGAAGAAGAAGAAGGGGAAAGAAAAAAGATTTCCTTTCCCTTACAGGAGCATGCCAAAATCCAGCTGCTTTCAACAGAAGAGGTGGTCACTGCTGTGGGGGGCCAGGTCAGCCCCCAGCCAGGGCTGGAAGGAGAGGGCATCGTTGGTTGTGGCATTGCTACTGCTCGGCGGGCGCGTGAGCCAGGATGCTGGCTTCCAGCTTTGCCCAGGGTGGGGAGGGTGGAGGGGCTCTTCGAGGTTTGCTGTGGGGTTCCTTTGCAAGGCGAGGATCCGCAAGAGCACTCAAAAGGATGAGGTGAGCCATCTGCCTCATCTTCTCTTGCAGCACCGGTAAAAAGAAGGGTGAAAACCAGCAGAGTCTACACCTAACCTTGCGTGTTCTGGCATGGGGCTTGGTCAATTTGTTTACCACCTAACTGCATTTTTTGGAGAGTGGCCCAGTCAAATGACTAGGCCACTGATGAGCTCCTGGCTGGAGCTCAAACTACTGGTCTTGACAGAAGGAATCACCACATGTGACAGATGCCAGTGTCAGAAGATGACAGAAGAAAAACAACGTTGTGAGGGATAGCTGGATTTTACGGGTGGTTAAAGGGGATTGACATGAGAAATGGTCGAACTTCACAGATAACTGGAGGGAAGTATTGGGGGACCTGCTGGGTCTGACTTAGGACAATAACCCAAACTTCTTGTTCTGACCACAGCACAC
Organism: Gymnogyps californianus; assembly: GCF_018139145.2. Lineage (NCBI taxonomy): Eukaryota > Metazoa > Chordata > Aves > Accipitriformes > Cathartidae > Gymnogyps > Gymnogyps californianus. The sequence goes on along the minus strand of NC_059479.1, from coordinate 23,962,622 downwards.
GTGTCTAGGCTGCTTCTGCAGTCAGGATGACCAGGAGGGAGCAGGCTGCCTTCCTCTGCTGGCGGAACACCTGATGGGACAGACTGAGCATCCTGGTGTCACCAGGCATCTTCCCAATCAATTCTAACACTGAGACTGCAGGCCAGAGGTCTTTCCTAGAGCCTCACAGGCAAAATACACCTCCCACAGCTTCACCCATCCCAAAATGAGGCATCCGAGTCTAAGCATCCTTTTGCAACCGGTGGAGAGGGACAGCAGTGCTGCCCAAAGCTGATTCACTCACCCTGAATTTGAAGTGCGAGACAGATGGAAAAAAACACCTGCCAAAGGGACTGTTCTTTTTCCATCAATTGCCACAAAAACCTGGACTTCCCAGGAACTGGAAGATACATCAGTCTTTTCTGCACCACAGACCATGGGGCTTCATTGGGTTGCTCCTGAACTGAGTCCAACAGTTTGTGTTTGGCTGAAGCACAATTTTAATAAATAGCGTATTCCTTGATACACGGGATTCAGTGAGGTCGGTCTTTTCTTGACAAAATGCCAAAGGCTACGTCCACACCAGTGTGTAGAGATTTAGAGATGAAAATGCAGAAATCTCCACACGGCACCTCCTCAAGGGCAGGGCAGTTCTGTAGCCATGGGCATCCTTGGGTGGTGCATATATTTACCCCAATAACTACTCACATTGTCATTTACACTTTGTTATTTTGCTGTATGCAAAGTCTCACTTGGGAATAAAGCAACCTGATTGGTTAATTTTTAAGTTGTATTTTTAAAAATGCACTAAATAAAAGGGTTGAAGCAAAAATTTCAATTATTTACTGTGATGCAAATTGGGGTGAGCACCACCCCAACATCAGCCTGCTTCAGGCAAGTGAAAGTCAGTTCATGAAGAAGGAGAGGCCGGATTTATCATTTTGGTTGGCCGCGGTTTCCAGGAGTCTCATTGCCGAAGCCTCTCGTTTCGCTTTTAATTCAAGAAGACACAAGTCAAAAGAGGAACTTGCTGGTGATCAGGCGATGTAGTATTTAGATTGTCAACATGGGTGTAAGTGACTGAGAAGGGAGGAAGCGGGAGTTGTTTGTAGATATTGTGCTCTGGAAATATGCAAAGAACCTTCAAAGGGACTGCGTGACCTGATGAAAGAGCATATTAAAACTGGGCAACATGTCAGGTTACGTGCACAATGTGTTAATCAGAAGCCTTCCACTCCTGGACTGTCGCAGCCAATACTGAAGAAGGGGATGCCAACACACTTTAAAACAAAAGCAGTGGTCTGAAGATTATGCAGCCTTTACCACTTGGATCTGAAAAGAAAGAGAGCCTGAAACCAAAAGATGTTGCTTACAGCAATACACAAATGAGTCCTCAGCACATCCCTGTGCGTGCACAGGGTGATGGGACACAGCTCAGGGACAGCGTCCCTCCCTCTGGTGCTTGGCTTTTCAGCTGGAGAAAACCACAGGTCCATTCTGCATCTTGTGGAGAGCAAAAATGCCATCGATGAAACCCCAACATGCGTGGCACATAGGTGGTTTGATGGCACCCAGGAGCATGCTTCAGCTTGTCAGTATTTGACAAGATCTAAACTCCTGACTTGACCTAGAAGAAAAGGCATTTCCCAGCTCGACGCTCTCCAAAGCATGGCAGCTGGGCTTGGGTGCAGTGCAGCCATTCGGTGTGATAGCCATGTCCCAGCCTAGAGAAAACCAGGAAACCGCATCCATTTCTTGGTAAAAAGAAGGGTTTTATTGCTCATAGTTTTAGGATAGAAATAATTGGGGTAATAAAAGCAAAAAGAGCCCGGTTGGGGTTTTTATTATTCCCCAAGCCAAATCGCCATAGGGGTTCCTATCAGAGGCTGGCTCGAGAGCAGAATAGCCAGATTACAAGGAGGAAAAGGCAGACCAATTGGATATTTCAAATTCCTTACAAAACTTAAAGATTCAGAAAGGCCACTCAATTTTAGCAGATCAAGTCCTGAGGTCTCAAAAAAATTATATCCGTGCCCAGGAGCGTAGCAACTCCCCAGACCTTCCATGTCTCAGGTGGAAAGCTGAGGTCGCTCTGTGCCGATCGGGGGAGAAAAGCTGCCTTCAGAGCTCTGGGCAGCACAGCTTCGCTCTCCCAGAGCACAAGCTGTGTGCCTCTTTGTGCCCTGTGCCCCAGGGGACTACAGGGTGCACCCCAGAAATACCTCAGACCATGGACCAAGATGAAACTCATGGGTGGGACAAAGCATTCGGGGTGCAGAGCCCGGTGTGAATGGTATGGTTCAGCCACATTTCTAGCGTCTGCAGGACCCACAAAGGGATGATAGACGCAATCAGCGGGAACTGCTTTTAGCTGTAAGATTTCCACAAACCGTGCTTTTGCCTTCAAAAAGTCTTTTTTGACTTACTCAGGTTTGGTTAAGCTAATATTCTTGTTAAGCTTATTCTTCTTCAGCTAATATCCTTCAAGTCCAGAGCAGCTAATGAGGCTGTGTTCTGCTGCTTTTTTTTTCTCCTGTGCTCATCCTGCTGATATCTCAGCCCCTATTCGGTTATATTGCAATAATACATACTGTAAGGCTTTCCTAACCCTCAGATTCCCCCAGGCAGATTTTGTAGAGTATCCATTTAAAACGATATTAATGAAACAACTTTTACTTAATTAAAGCCAATTATTGACTGACCCATATGCTCAGCAATGCTCACGTGCTGACCGGTATAAAATGATTGGATTTTCCATGTTACCACCTGACTCTGAGCAAGGATTTCAGGTATTAGCTAGCTTTCGGAAAATCAGCGTGCTGTTAAATGGCAAGCAGCCAGGCTTGTGGCGAGCCGGTAGCTCGTGGCTGTTTGGGTGAGTTTTTACCGGGCACTTCAATGGAGGTGCTGGGGTCAGGTAAGGGCAGGTTTTTGCAGATCCTAGAATTTAGGGCTGTGGTTTTTCTGCTTTATGGTAAATTTGCAGTAACTTCATTATGAAGCTTCCTAATGAACTTCAACAGAGCTGATTTTTGGTCTGAAGACATGTCCGGGGAGGACAAGAAGACCAGGAGGCAAGCAGCCTGCAGGTTATTGTAGCAGGTAAGAGGTTGGTTTTGGGGGGTTGTTTTTTTTTGTTTATTTGCATTTTCCAGAAATAATTTTTATGCCCTAAACTAGCAAATTCCAGGGGTTCCTTCCCATTTGCACCATGGAGTTATTTTGGCTATTCATTTAATCTCGTTTCCTCCCACGAACAGAACTCAAACTACCCAAATGTCTCATTTCAGCATTTTTGTTAAAAAAGAGGGTTTCTATTTCTCGGGCTAGATTCACAAGGCGCCCCTTCCCATCCAGCCTGAGTGTCACCTCCCTCGCCTCGCCTGAGGGCTCAGCACCCATCCACGCAGCCGTGTCTCACATCCCATCCCTGCCGGCTTCCAGCGGGGCTGTCAGGTAAAAGAGGACCCTTGCTCCCACCATTTTGTAACAGCACCCTAAATCCTGTCATGAATCCCAGCCCTTTGTTTCCACAGCTCGTGCCTGCAAAGAGATGAAAGGTGCTCCAAGAAAACAAGTTACTCCGCAAGCAGAGGAACTAATGAAGACCAATTCCCCGCAGGTTTGCCTCTTGTAGTTGGATTCTCTGATGTCTGGAGCGGTGTGAACTCGGAGTAGAAGCTGCCCCACACCCAGGGCTTTCCGAGTGGCTTTCTTCTCCCAGGTGCATTCTCCGGTGTCTCATTAAGGTTGAACACGTGCTGCAGGCTTGCCCTCTCTCAGGCTGTTAGTAGGGTTTTGGTGTTACAGCCGACTGCTTTATTTCATCGCATCTTTTCAGACCGCATTTATCAACCACAGCTGAATGTGGTTAAAGCTGGCCAATGAGTTCAAGTGTCACTGGGTGGAAAGACAGGTGGTAGATGCGCACGCAAAACTGTGTGATTGCAAACATCTTTTTTCTTCGGAAAACAGATTAAAAGTAAGTGTTCTCTTTATAGGTGCCACAAACTTGCACTTGATTCCTGTTTCAGGCTGGCCCAAAACCAAATGGACACAAATTTTCAGCTGAGTCCATGAATATAAGACTTCCTCATCACGAACAAGCTCAAAGCACGTTCCTCTCCCTCCCTCCAGCCCCACCAGGGATTGCAGCTCAAGCAGGACATAAAGATAGCGGTACCCAGAGCCCCATCTCAGCCCCGGCAAGTGCAAGCACATGCGGTAAAACACAAACATGGACTCAGGAGAGCAGAATAGATGAAGATAGTGAAGCAAAGACGTGTATGTGTGAGGGTGTTTGCACAAACCAGCTTGCATGCACATGGTAGATCAAAGCTGATATTCATCCGTACCCCTTATGCTGTGGATACTGCAAAGTCAATGTGGGTCTAGCCAGGTTCACGGTGCTCAGAGATGTTACTTGTTGCAGTCTCATGAGAAACCAACGCTGAATTGCAAAGCTGACTGAATCTTCTGGTGAGAAAATAAAAGTGCACACAGCTTTCAGTGGCAGTCCCAGTTGTACTGGAGGGCTGTCTCTATTGCTGGAGCAGAGTAACGTGGCTGATGTGTACGGTGTGCGCAGATCAGGAGAGAGCTCACTGTCGCAGGCAGCGATGGTGGGGTGTAGCCCTTCCACTGGGGAGGAAGGAATCAGTATCAAAATCAATAGCTCTTCTTCTCCGGGAGGAGAATTATCTAAACAGGGAGAAGTGGTTCCCTTGCAGCTGGTTGATTTTGGTAATCCATTATCAATGCTTGAGTTACAGGCCTGGCACTCTCAAAGGTCATGTTGGTATAAGAGCACATCGATTGTTTCCAAACATTTCACCCTGCAGCACCTTTGCCGTGGCCAGGGGAGTTAACGTGGCAATCCTTGTTAACCTTTGCCTCTGGTTTCTCTCTATCAAGGTCTCCAAGAAGCCTTCTTCAATATACCATGATAAAATCTTCATACAAGGGCAAATATCAAGACACACCCCATCCCTTTGGGGCTGCATTCCGTCCCTGTCAGAGAGGAGAACCTGCTGAGCAGAATTTTGTCTTCCTTGCTGCACTGAGGTGTTGGTTACTGAACGGTCTCAAAGGGAATCAATGGCATTATGGACAGGAAACCTGAACGAGAAAACTAAGGATGCAATCAAGAGGAAGGATGCTGAATTTGGATGAGGTCATGGTTTAGTTTAAGAGTTGTGATACTGTTTAGATCCAGACTCAGCAGTCTTGACATCTAGTATTCATGCGGCTTTGAAGCAGACGGGTGAAGCTATCTTACATCATTTACTCCCATAAGATTTCCATCGCTTTGAATGTATATCTCCGAAGAACATCTCGAATTTTCTGAGAATAGCTGTATCACAGCATGGAATAGCTCTGAACCAAAATCCCAAACCCAGATCCAACTTCAGACATGAGCCTGTAGCTCAAACCTAGCCTTACTATTGGCCAGCCCCAAAGAGCCTGAGCTCTAAGAAAGGTTATCTGAAGTTTAGTTGAGAAAGAGATGGTAGGACCTCAAAGAAGCTCTTGACTAATAAATAAATAAATGAAATCAGTCAATAGTCTAAGGAACTCTTTAGAGTCAAGCCTGAAGCCACAATGGGATATTAGAGAAGTTCCTTCACTATGTTTTATGGTAGTAAAAATTTGCCCTAAGCTGTAAGACTCAGGATAGGACAGAAAACATTTGCTTTTGTACCCACCATCACAACAAAATGTTCTCCTCCAGTCAGGCACTTTCTTCTTGGCGAGCACAGGGCAAGGCTCACTTTAGTACTCAAGCTACATGCAGGACAAGTGCTTCACCCAGGAAGGACACTAAAGAGAAGGTGATGACGTCTTCAAAGTGAGCAAGCGGTCCTCTGAGCCACCAGATAAATGAAGACTGCTCTCCAGTGGATTTGCGTTGTGTGACTGGAGTCTCTAATATCTAATTAACTAGAAGGAAGACATTGAGAGCCTCTGCTGGGTAGATTTTCAGGTGTCTCGAGGGCTAGGCTCAGACTGTGGTCCTTCCTCAGTGAGTAAGCACGCTTCTTGCAGGAATGTTTGCGAAGATAAAAATTACTCAAAAGCACACTTACAAAGTGCAAATCTCTGTGGCTAGCCTTCAAGTCAGTCAGGGTGCGTGCTCATTTCTCTGGCAGAGGGACCTTCTTCAGGGCATGGCGTTGAGTTCCTCACCCTCTTCCAGCTGAAACAGGCCATGCGAAGGTCATGTCCTGGTGGAGAACTCATTTCAGATAAAGTGAGGTTCAGCCAATTTAATTCACAGGCTGGCACCTGAGACCCCACCTGCACACACTTGAAGATGCTGAACAGTGGAGATGCAATAAGGACCTGCACCACTACAGAGCTCCCAGGACTTACTCTTGTCTGTAAGGAAGCCTGAAACTCTCTTGGCTTAAACTGCACCTCCCTACACCTCCTCCACAAATGTTTCCATTATGCTAGAAGCCATCTCACTCCCTCCTTAGCCAAGGAAGGCAAAGTCTGTGCAGTGCAGCGTCTTATGTTGGTATCATCAAGCTGGACATCAAGTAAAGGGCAAATCAGCCAGCACTGAACTAAATTGGGCACAGATGTTGGTAAGGTCACCTGTGGGAGATGCTGAAGAACAGGCAAGACAGACTTTTAGCCGGATATGGTTTAGGCTTGATCCAGCTTCACAACAAAGGATGAACTTTCTGAGGTCTCCATCCAGCATCATTTGCTAGAATTTTATTGAGTTACTAAGTTCTCCACCTACAAAAGCTGTGGGCAAATTCCATCTCCATCAGCGTTTCATGCTTTATGCTGAACCCCTTTCCTTCACAAGAACATTTGCTCCAGGAAGTGATGAGTGGACTCTGCCTATGGAATCCATGTGGGATGGGGAGACAATCTGATGAGAGACACCAACAAAGCCCCCTTTTTCCATGGAGAAACAGAGAACATAGATGAGAGTAAATTCCAGCAAACTATACGAGCAAGGGGGCCTATCTCCATTTTACCAGAGGCGCTGGTCACTTTACCAATAGCTATGCTCAGAAATATGCTTTTATCAATAGCTGAATATACTCAAGCCAGCATTTAAATGACTCACATTAGTGTCTCTGTTGCCCCTGTACCATGTCATGAGGTCATCTGTTGCACATGTTAATGACCCCTAGGGTGAGAGAGTGGTTTCTGGTGTCGAGCCCACACTCCTCTTTATTCAGTCCCTGTGCATGCCCCAGGTTTTCGCCCTTGTCACTTATTTTATTCTGAATCCAAACACTGCCACACAATGCACTTGACCTTTGCCTTGGAGGGAACACACTTGGGACGAAGGAAGAATTCACTCTTTATTTCTTTCTAATTCTAGTTGTTACTATACCATCACGGACAAATCCCCGCTTACACAATAGAAATCAAGTCGTCCGTTCTCGCTAGTTCTGGGACTTTCGACAGGGGTTCCTCCTCCTGCCACAGACGGTCCAGCTTTTGCCCGCGTCCGGTTTTCACATCCTATGTCTGTCCCAATTAACCCTTGTCACAACGTGGCAGGAGCTGCAGAAGGGATGAGCCGGATCTGCCCCTGCCACCCTGGTTGTATACGACAAGAATCTGGCAGAGGCAGGTAGCTGACTTGCGCTGCATGCGTGGCACATTTCACAGCCCAGCAGACGACTTCTTGCTTTTTTGGGGGGTTTCCTGGGACTGTTCATCTGCTGTGGATATGTGGCCAGTGTAGGATGAGCTCTGGGCTGCAAACATGGCGTGAGGGACATCCAGCTTTCAAAATAGGCACCCATCTGCACAAGGCATCCATCTAGCCAAACTGTGTGGAGACCTAAGGAGACATGGCAGGTCCAGACCCTGCCAGCAAATGGCCATCACATCCTATTTCCTCAGCAGTCCTGACTCTTCCTGCTTTAAATTATACACTTAACTGAGGAGCCGCGTTACTTGAGTTCCCTTTCTGGTTGGAAGTTGGTTCTGTCCCTCTAAGATACCAACCACCCTTGGAATGTGCTCCCGTTTTTCGTAGTCTCTAGCAGGATTTCCAGGGCATCCTTGTGCTCTTCTTTGGGTCACATGCTGAGATGCAGACTGGAAAAAGTCAGTCATTTTACTGAACCCAGCAGAGCTCCTCCAGGATGCTGCTGCTCTGAGAGAGAGTGAAAGCAATGGGCTAGATGATGATGCTTAATTAATTGCCTTAAACACCTGAAAACTGGCCCAGGAACTGAAGCCAAGCAGAATGTTTCAAGCTGGTTTTTCAATGGAGATGAGTTCCCAACATTTGAAATATAGAGCGAGATGTGGGGGGAAAGAAAAGAGATTTCCCTCACACCCTCATTTAGTTTTCATCAGCTTTTCAAAGTGCACTGAAACCTTCAGGTTTCCTTACTAGTGGGACCCTCCTTCCCTGACTTCATGGACAGAGCTGGATTAGACCAGCTTTCCCGCGACACACCTTGCTCTCAAATTAGTAGTAATTTGTACGGAGTCCACACACCGATCCCATGATAGACTCGCATTTACTCACTGTGTGCATCTTTGAAACCCATGTGTTTGGGACACGCACCCGCTCTCAGAAATCTCAGCTGTACCTATGCAGAAGGCTGAGGTCAGGCTTGGCTCATCTTTCCAAGTCCCCAATGCACCTTCAGACATTTGTCTGCTCTAGGTCATTTTTATATTAGTGATTCCAATGGGGAACCGGACTTCACATCTTCTTGTTATCTATTTGTGTTGATTTACCGCCTTGAAGTTGCATAAATGGGCCAAGACCTATCTGTACCAAGAGCACCGCAAATCCTGAGTGCTCAGATGACTCCTAGATCAAAGAGCACCTACCTAAATGCATAACAAAAGGCAGAAGATGGAAGAAAACTGATTTGAAAAAAGCTCAACCCATGGAGACCGTAGTCAGCTCGCTGAGCACAGTAACAGCACAAACACTGTCACAGCTCCTGAGAAGGTATCCAAGCAAAGAAGAGTTTGGGGAGGGTTTGCAAGAGGACAAGGAGGGAGCTACTATGGGGATGCTTATAGGGAGCTCCTCCAGTCTGCTGGGACTCACTTATCTCCACACCAGATGGAGAGGTGGTTGGGAATGTCCCAAATATCATCCCACACCTTGGGCCGTTCCACCTGCCAACCAGCTGATGAAGAGCCTCGTGCACTCCCTGACTTCTTAGCTGTCCATCATCTACATGGGACACCCCAAGGGACACTCAGCTGGAGCCAAAACACTTAACCCCCTGAAAGACCGGTCCCGATTTTCCCAGAGAACCGGAGAACAGCCTTCTTTGGCTACAAGCATTTATTCATCCTTTCTTTTTCTTTTTTTTTCTTCCTGTTGTGTTAACAGAGCATCTAATGTGACTAAATAGGACAACCTGCTCTCCCATCCCCATGAAAAATAAATGATGTGCTTTCTCTCGGCTACCTTCCTCCGCCTCCTGGTGCTTTTCCCATCAGGCAACTCTTGGACCTGTCCTCCCTTGGGCAGACCTCACGGAGGGGCCTGGGAACCTCCCCCAACCACACCGCAGCGGGGGGAGCCATTGGCTTGAGCCAGCGAAGCGCGGTGGAGGCAGGAGTTTGGGGGAGTCAGAGGAGGGTGGGAAGAAGGACGAAGGGGGTGTGTGTGTACGTGGGGGGTGGAATCTATGTGCAGAAAGCAGCCAAGTGGCAGCTTACCCTGTTAAATATTAATCATCTCTGCTTCTGCAATTTCGGCAATGCGTCTAGGCCCACCACTGCTGAATATTTCATTAACACCACTCACTTCCAACTGCACTTCTCCCACTTTTCTGTCTCTCATAGACCCCTCTCCCATCCCTGCCCCCCGCTCCTTCCCCTACCATTGCCAGTGCCAGCCATGGCCATGATGTCCATCCTCTAACCCCACAGCCTCAACTCCCCAGTGGTGAGCACCAGCCCAGCCCTGCTCCGTCCACAGTCCACTGATGGCGGTGGCTGTGCGGGGAGAGAGCGGCGAGGCCGTTCAGGGGAAGGAAGATCATCAACTCCGCTGGGAGAAAAATATAAGTGCGCATCAACAAGTCCCGTGCTAAATAATACATGAGGCAGGTCAGGGCAGAAATGCTGACTCTGGGCTGGGAGCTTTTTAAACCACGTAGTCTATGTTTCTTCATCACTGGCTTGTTCTGTGTGAGTACTTTGGGAGTGCAATCAAACGTGCTAGGGTGAGCTTTGTTGGGCCTAAGAAATTTTCACCTCAAGCTCCTAATTGCAGCTTCCCCTGCCTGCCTCCAGCCACCGATGGAGATGAGCCCACATGGCGTGCAGCACGTCGGGTGGCTGCAACCAGCCAGGGCAGCGGCAGGAACCAGGACTAGAGAACGACCGTGCAGGAGATATGAGGGTCTGCCAGGGAAACCAAAGCAAGACAATGTGCTGGTGCTCTAATCCAGACTTGATGGCTCAGCACGCAATTTTACCCCTCTAGTCTCCCCAGACATAGGTGCCTCTTATTAACACCAGCTGCAAATCTCTGCCTCTCCCGGCTCCAAACCCTTCTTTTCCATCCATTCTTTCCTTCTGTTCCACTCTTTCTCTTTTCTCCATTCCCAAGCCTTACTCTTTTTCCTGTCTATCATTACATTACTCTTAAAACTTAAGCCAAATCAGTGATTAGAATGTTCAGGCAGACCTTTCAACATTGCGCGTTCGAACAATTACCTCCTCCCATGAATTCAGGTTTAAATGTTTGTATGATCCCAACGCGATTACGAGGAGGTGGGGGAAACAACACAGGCTAATCTGGGTTCAGGCTACCTCTCCCCATGGTACACACCGGCACCTACCTCGCTGGTGGAGATTTCTTACGCTGATAGGGAGATCTGCAACAGGTATGGACTCACAGCCTCTTGTTCCAAGAGGAGATGGCCATGGTGGGATACCTCTGTCCTCGCTGAAACATCTGGATGCGAAGCATTGAAGTCTGAGCTGGTCCTTTCTCCTTCCCTGTCACCCTTTATAATGAGTAGAAATAAAAAAATGACTTGCAGCTCGTTAGCTGTGCCAGTCAAAAGCTAGGCATCTAAGGCAGGTTATGTGAGTCCCATTTCTCTCCACTGGCCTAGGATGTCTAGCCTGGACTTGGATGTCTAATTTTCAGATATCTCACGAGAGGTGAGATAAACCACCCCAAGATCTAGTCCGGGTGAAAAGAGGCAAAAAGGAGCAGACAATTATTACATCTGAGGTAAGTGAAAAGCTCTCTGCCTGCCATTGCTTCTATGTGGTCTAAGATCAGCTGGAAACAAAGTTAAGTTAGCCACCGTGTTATGTGTATTGACGTCATCGCTGATGCTATATGACAGAGTTAACTACTCACTTGGAGAAAGACAGGCAGGCATCGGCCGGCGTTAGTTGTTCCTCTTCCAGTTACAGAAAGTGCAAATCCCAGGCAGGTTTTAATGTTGTTATCTGTCAAGAACAAAAAAGTAAGATTTTGATCAATAGCTGAGGGAATGCCTCAAGCCGATGGTATGCTTGTTGCAAGAGAGGGTTTTCTATGCAAATCTCAAGATATTCCTTTTGTGTAATATATTAAATAAAATGTGCACTAGAGAAGTCACTTGAAAATATTGAATGAGATAACTTCATCTGATTAATGTAGCATGCTTTCTTTCCCCCTTTTTATTAAAAATTCACAAGGCTTCCCATCCCTTATCTCAATTAAGCAACTTGTTCGTCAGGATTATTTGTTACGCATTTTCATAAACATTTGATGAATTATACACAAACATCTCACTAATGTATTAACAAGACTGAGGTTTTAATTACACAACACTCAAGGAAAGCGGGCTTAAGGCTCCTCCAGTGAAGTTAATTGTGCTTCCTTGTGTGTCTGTGCATTGCAACGGGAATTTTCCTCTGGGGGAAATCACATTACAGTCTGCAGTGGCAACATACCCGCCTAGACTCTCTGCTAGCACCAGCTGGCCGAGCATCATTGAATTCAACCTTTGCTAAAAGCATGCAACTTTAGCTCAAACTTTGGTAGCGAGAAGAGGAGTTGGGAGTTGATACAATCAGTTTTACATCAGTTCTTATTCATTATTTGTCACATGGAGATGACATTTTCAAGGGACTTCAAATAAAACAGGAGGTGTCGTGCTTGGTCCACCCCCTTGAACTCCTCAGTTTATGAGGACAAGGAAAGTTTCAGACCATCTGCTGTCCTGGTCTGCTACGTAGTCAGCGTAGAGATTCAGGCACACCACCAAAAGTCATTACCTGCTGCAGATGGTCAGGCTTCAGCCCTAAGTCCTCCCTCTTGACTATCCAGGGAGCTGGGATATTTTGATGTCTGGGTAACTCACAACCTGCCTGAACTGAGCTACTGTTGTGAGTGTCCGAGTGTTTCACAGCAAGCCTAGCTGGCAGCTTGGGTGAAGTTCACGGCCAGACAGGCAAGGAAAAAGTGGCTGTCCAGGTCTGACATGCCAAGAAGTGAACAAGAGAAGCCAGGTCATGGGACAACGGATTGACCATGGCATCACAGTTCATGTATCTTAGAGTATCCAGACCTGGTGCTGATGCTATATTATTCCTTACTTTGCCCCTCTGTACACTGAGACTGATTTAAGAACTGTGAATGGAAACCTGGACCTGTTCAAGTCAGTGTTAGCTGCTGCTTTAAAACTATGTTGAGCTCAACTGCTTTGAGCCCACTCTAACCCTGATTTTCTTCATTTTTTTTGAGACTTGATGACTAGCACCTTCCACAGCTCCCCAGCAAGGGGCAAATATTGTCGTCCCCAGGGTTTCCTCTGTACTACGTCTGCCACCAGAATTAGGCGAATCTGCAGTTCCTGAGATGGGTCTAAGAGCTGTTCCTACCCACTGAGATCGTGGAAGGTTAGAGGCATGATAACTCCATCCTCTCCCTCAGTCCCCATTACCACTGCCGGATACAGCATCTGCTCCATGCTACTGGACAAGGAGAGGCTGAACAGCGGACTGTCCTCCTGTTACCACCGCAGCTTCATCCATCCACAGTCTTTCACAGTGTAAGTCAGTCAGGGCTTGCACCATAACTTGCAAACAGCTGGATTTTCTTGTGATCTTTCTGCTGAGGCAGGATTTGTCCCCATGCCTTCCTCCTGGCACAGACAAACAAAGTCTAGGGACATCTGCATGGAGGACCTATGCTGCTGTACAACCACGGAGTCCCAGATCCCCATAAATCCCTCACTCCTTGGTGTTGTTGAAAGCATCGTGGAGGTGTCCAGAGCAATAACTCACCAGTTTTCAGGTCCCAGCTCTTCAGCACAGGCAAGGAGCATTTGGTTCAAGCCAAAGCGCTGTCAGAGGTTAAGGAATCCCCAGTTACTGCTCCAAACTTCAATCAGTCTGGGACAAAGTAGAGAGCCAGGCTCTTAGTCATAGGTAGTATTTGGAAGGTTTAACAGACCTTGTGTCAAGGAGTGACACCAGGTCACCTGCTATAATAGACATCAAGCTCTTACTTTACATTTTCCCTTCTAGATGGTAACTTGAGCAAGGAGGAAGAAGAGGAGGATGCTTGGAAGGAAGGGAAGCCGTGGAGCAATCCAGGTCTGAGCAATGACTGGAGGGTTGCCTGACACATGCTCAGAAGAGAGGATTTTCCCCTTAGCTCCCATCTTAGTCAAACTCTTCTTTCCTTAGCTCAGCCTTAAGAGAAACTCCCGCACAAACATTTCCTTGCTTTGTGTCACCTCCTTTCTGTGTTTGGACAGCACTTCTTGCTTCGATGGATGTCTCTAAATAGCTCATCATTGCCTACACTGCAGCTATTCATTAAAGGTTTCAATATCTATTCAGCTCTCTGCTGGGATCTGGGCTCCTAGAAAACCTCAGCACTGAGGTTTTCCTTCTAAAAAAGCCCAAGTTAAAACTGAAACGTTTTTGCAAAATCGTTTGATTTTGATTTCCACTGGGTTTAGAATATTTCACTTCCTAAAAATAATTTAGAAATCCCTGAAAGTCCACCTGGAAATTAAATATTAACTTCGGTCTAATACCTGTGACAGCATTATTTGTTCCACATAATTTCTTTATGTTTCTATTGCAGCGGTACATACCTCATTACTTGTTAGCACTAATGACGTGTCATGACATATTATGATGGGATGGCCAATTATATTATTTCTTCTATTTTTAGCATTATTTTAAAGCTTCTGATTTTATTTTCTGTTCTTTTCATTCTGCAAATTGGAACATTTGCGGTGTTTGATATCCTTATCTTAGCCAGGCAACAATTTCAGACTTTTTTTCTACAATCAGCTGCTACCCTAATTAGTACTGAGCCCTTATCTCTTTCTCTCTTTCGGAAGTATTAAAACATCAAACTGTTTCATTAGGCCAGTGAATGTTACTGCCTTTGATTAATAAAATAAAGTGAGCATGTAATGCTAATTAGAGTATTAGCCATTCATTGGTGTGTCATTTATTTTGTGACACATAAGCAATAACGAGTCTTACAGGGCTTGTTCTAGACATCACTCATTTCTCCTGCAGATTCATCACGATAGCCCATGCATGCAATCCAATTAGAACATTAAACTGAAGGAGCAAAATTTTAACGGCGCTTTAGACAAAATTAAAAAGAAATAAATTGTTTCAAGACTCGTATTCCGTGGACAAGGAATTCCCCTTTCCGAGCACAGCAAAACCAAGTTTCGAAATGCCAGAATTTCCCTGCAAAAGGATATTGAGTTTTAACCGTGCTGGTGGCGATGCCACCAGTTTTGCCATTGTAAAGACATCTTCTGAAGTCCCCATCCCTCCGATGGCCGGGAGCACAAGATCGAGAGGGCCAAAATCGGTCCCTCCGTCTCCCGCACCCCTTCCCGCTCCCTCCGCCACCCGGGCACCGGGGCTCGTCGCTCTCTACCGAGGGCGACAGCTTCCGTCTAGGCGTGAGCTCTATTTTTCTTTCCCACTCCCAAAGTATATCCGTGGTAGCCAGTGAATACAAATCAAGGCAGTAGTGTTAATATTCTCATTACATTTAAATCTAATGGGCTTTTTTAATATTCAGAATCAAAGGCACTTCACCACCAGCAGATTTTTTATGCTTTTTTTTTTTTTTAAAAAAAAAGGAGCCCTGCATCTCATTCCACTCTTCCTCCTCTATTTTTTTTTTTTTTTTATTTTAAGCCAGGCTAAACCACCAGGGAAGGGCCATGCCTATAAACAGATGCCACTCACAGAGGGTCTGGGAGGCCTTCACATCATTAGATGACGGTGAACTTTGAACTTGTGATTTGGAGGCTGTGTTTGCAGGAGAGGAGGAGGAGGAGGAGGAGGAGGAAGCAGCAGGGATGAGGCCGGGGTGGAGGGAGCTTGACGGGGCCTCTCTGGTGAATTGCTGGCCTACCCAGCGCAGGAACGCTCAGGACTTCAAATCGGCTCCAGTCACTTTGAAGCTCCTCTCTCTTAATCTCTCTCTCTCTCTTTTTCTCTCCCTCTCTCTCTCGCTCCGTCTTTTTCCCCTCTTGCATCTATGAATCATTCATGCCTTTTTTTTTCTCCCCTCAGAGGTTCCTTTAGAAAAAAAAAAAAAAGAAAAAGAAAAAGAAGGAAAAAAAGGGAGAAAAAAAAATATACACACACGCTCACACAAAGCCCTGCCTGTGTTTATGTTCTTATTGCTCTGTGTAGCTTATTATCACCAATGTTGAACAAATTACTTACATGATGTTTGCAATGTGCTGCCATCCCTCAGAGCGATGCTCGTGATGGGGCTGACTATTTTGTTTTAAATGTTAATGTACAGTGGGGCACCACGTTCAGTGTAAATACACGGTGAATAGTATTTACACGGCGCACAGAAAGGAGCCTGGCCCCAGCGCTGGAGCTGCCAAATGCAAAGATGAATTTGCACACGCGTTGGCCAAAGCCAAGGAGCCAGCGACTAGTGCATACACAGTGACCAGTGCATACACAGCGACCGCAGTCGGGTGGGAGAAGTGCTTTTTGCTTTATGTAGGTACGTACATACCTACAGGGAGGGTTTGATAGCCTTTGGGAAAGTACATGAGTTCCAGCGCAAGCATTCAAACGATGCAATACCTAGTCCTGAAAATCAGACGCTTGGACTTTCAGAACATAGCTATGCTCCCGAACAAACCCAGGAAGGGGTTGGTCCCATGTTTGTGGTTGCACCCGCGTTCACTCTTGGACTTTGCTGAAGAGAACGGTTGAGCCTGCCTTGCCCGTGGAGGCAATCCCTGACCTGGGCCACCCCAGATGCTGCTTGGATCTCATCTTGGAGAGCGCCAGCACGCATGAGTCCAAACCAGGCCAGTAAGCATGCTAACACGTGCACAGTCTGACTTTGGGTACAAACTGGAACAAGGGAGAATTCACCATGTCTTCACCAGGACAAGGGTCCACAAGCCCATCCTATGGGGATTGCTTCCCTCTGAGAGCCAAGAGGAGCTCGGGGCTGACTCTTGCACTGAGGCTGGGGTCAAGCAGAAAGGGAAAGGAGAAAGAGCAAAGGCCGTTTGCAGAGGAACGCTCACAGGGAGGGGTGGAGACCCCATGGTTCGCACAGGAGGAAGAGGGGTCGGTAGATGGGATCGGGGGGGACCGATCACCTTTGAGTAGGTGAGCAATGGTGTTACTGTAGCAGCAGGGGAGCTTTAAGGGACCGGCCTCAGTTTTCAGAAGGATCCCTTGGGTCTTGGCCACTCCAGCATCTGCCGATTTCATTTGCCACCTCTCGTGGTTGCAACCAATCTGTTTGTAGCAAACGGCACTAACGCTCCCACCACAGCAAGCCTGAGCTCGGGCGTTCACAGAGCTGCTCAGCAGCTGCTGCTCACCGCCCTGAAGAGTATGAACATACTGGATCTACTGGAAATAGTTTGCTTTCAGAAAGCCCACCGCCTGGCTGACGTCATCAAGCGAAACGCAACTGCTCATCACCTCCCTATGAGACTTGTTCAAACCCCGTATGCTGTTCACATCTCACGCTCCCCTTCTCTGCTCTCTTGCAAGTCTAATCCTGGACTTGCAAGAGACTGCTAATGCAACAGTATGTTTGACTCCTGGAGCACACCTCAAGTCCTCAAGGCAAAAAGGACACCCCAGGGGGACTACCTCTCATCTGGAAACAGGGGAAACTGAGGCATGAAGGGTGGACGTCGGTTGCTTGACCCCACCCAGCTGGCTAGTGGGGATGGGAAGAGAGTCAGCTCTGGAGCCTGGTGGTGTACTTTGCATTGCTGTGAGGTCAGGAATAGGGGCTTCGCTGCATTTAGAAGGAAATTCAATGAGGATACCCAGCTCTTCTTAGCTCCTGGAAGGCCTAAGTAGATTGATGCGGGGTTAGTGCCATTGGATGGGGATTTTAAAATGCAGGGGGCTTTGTACCACACTTGTTTCCCCCGACACCTGGACTTGGCAGCAATTAGGTCCTGATGCACTTAAGCATCCAGCTAACTTCAGGATTGCAGCCTCTGAAGCTCAGGAAGCTTTGTAGATATTTGCTTAATGATGTCTCTGAAGGGGGAAAAGAGCATTTGCTGTCACCATGTGCCTCCCAGTCACTTCTAGGATCCCAAAGGGCTGGTTGGTGCAATCCCATTTCTAGACTGAAGCCCAGTCTAGGTTTAAGTGGTTTATCCATCTTGACACAGGGAATCCCTGGATGGGCTGAGACTTGAACCTGCAAGCCCTGCTCCGAGCATGCCGCTTGGTCATATTTCTAGACCACAACCCGGGAGATGCCAGAAGAGGCCGCACAGTTATACATGAAGGAGGCTCTTTCAGCCCTCCTGCAAATCTCACCGACGGCTATAATTTTTGAGTAACACAGTTTGCCCAGCCCAAGCAGGGACTCCTATGTTCCCACTCTCTCTTCAGACCTCAGAAGCAAATTCTTCCTCCATCCAGCCCAGCAGAGCCAGCACCATACACAGAGGTTTTATTAGATGAGATATATGACCTATTTAATATGTAAAAAGTAAACAGCTTTGGTATCAATAATAAATATTTAAGGCTCATTCCAGATGTTCTTGTGTAGCTCTGCAATATACTGTTTACCATTGATTTTGTTTCCTAGGAAAATATTTCTACTGATGCAATGCTTTGTACATCCCCTATGTCTTCCCCCCCCCATATAACCTAATACATTCTCTAAGAAATTTAGGGCAATAACTGTTATCAGGAAAAACGTGAGATGCTATCCACCTCACCTTCCAGGTGTGCGTGCGTAATTTTTCCTCCATCTCTCTGGCTGATTCAAACCCTGAATCCCAAGTACAAGATCCAGGCTCACCAGCCAACACAGCCCGGAGAAGCCAATATGGGGATGTAAGGGGGTGATTCATCTGGCAGCAGATTTAATTAAACCAGAGGCAGTGCTTTCCCACATCGCAAGCATGCCGGCTAGGGAACCCTGTCACGGGATGTGAAGATGTCACGAGCAGAGAGAGGACACGCACGTTTCGGGGGGGAGACCTGTAGTGTCCCAAGCAAACCTGCTGGCATGGGACACCCTAAACTCTCTGTTGCTGGAAGCTAGAAGAACACCAGAAGGATTGCCTCGAAATACACTTTTCTTTTACTCTTCTCTACGTAGCTGTGACCCACAGCAGGCATGGGGAGACACACACAGGGACGCAGGCACCAGGGATGTAGCAGGAAAGGGGACAGGCTACTTACTCTGCCTGGGGACAGGCAAGGAGGGCTTAGCTGAGCCGATGTGGCTTGGCCCGTGCGTCTGGACCAGGGAATAGCTCCTATCCTGTGCAGGTGAGGCTTTGAGAAGCAACAAGGAGGCTCCTGGAGACACAGGACAAAGTCATTTTAAGTAAACTCTGAGCCTGCGCTAGCTACGGACATGTCCCCAGTCTCCCCAGTGCTGTCACCAGCAACCCACCTGCTGTCTCCAGCCTGTAATGCAGCACCCAGAGCTTTCCTCTGATGCCTTTCCTCTTCTCCAGCACCTTCTCAGCGGGGCAGCTGCAGGGCTACTGATGGTCATACAGCCTTGAGCTGTACGATCCCCTCGAACCCATTTCCCACCTCTCTCCGAAGCAGAAGTACCACCTCCCAACCTGCCAGTCCTGGGGAGAGGGCTCGAGCATCCCATACGAATGCCCAGGATGCAAGCCTGGCTGGGAGCCCCACGCAGGGCTCACAGCCGTAGAAGACGCTACGCCTACATCTCACCATCTAATTCCCCAACTGAGCTCGACAGATCGCTGGGAGCGACAGCCCTCCCGCAGCCCGCAGAGCATCACCCGAGTGCTTTTAATCGCGGCTTCTGAAGAGAAAGCCCCGCTCTCTCCCCATGCTTGCAGGGGTGGGCAGCTACCCCCAGCCCCAGCCATCTGCTCTGACTGCTGGGCACGGCGAAGGAGGGAGGGAGGGAGGGATGGCCGGACACCTCCCGCCGAGCCGCTCCGGGCAGAGCCGGCTGCGAGTCCCCGGCAGAGCAGAGGGCACCAGCTGCAGAGCCGGCTCCAGCCGCAGACGCTCTTTAGAGCAAAGTGGGGGTAGGGAGAACAAAAGTACTGTTTGTCCTCGCCCCCCCCCCCCCCCCAAAAAAAAATCAATAGAAAAGGGTTTTCCCCAAGAGCCTTGAAGGAAAGGTATTCGGGTGCTGAGCCTGAACACCATGGCCTTCAACATTAGGGAGTTATTACCTTCCCCAGCCCTTCGCCCTCCCAGTCACTTTAAGCTAGAAGGAAATTTTGGGACAACAGGAGCTTGGTTCCTGTTTGAGCCGGCACTAGATTAAGAAAAACTAAATTTTCTTAGACTTACCTATTTACATGAGGACCAGGCATATACCTCCACAGCATGCCTTTTCGGAGAAAATGCGATGCTCTGGGAGGATGCACGCTGTGTGAATCGTACCCGCGCCTTGGGGGAGAAAACTGGGCTGGGGGAGAGAATACACAAGGGTTAAACACCAGACTTCAGGTGAGGCTCCCAAAACTTCCCCGCTCTCTGCACGGAGTCGGTAAATACATGAACGGCACGTGGAAAAGCATCAGATCTTCCCAGGCTATTGATTTTTGACTTTCATTCCCCCAGCCATCGCCCAACTCGTTAGCTTCGGATCAGGCAGCCTAATCTGACCTGATTCTTAGATCTTAGGCTGACCAGTCTGAATAAAAGTCGCCTGCCCAGCCCTAATGCACTGTCTAATGGGCCATCTGCACGCCTCCAGGGACCGGAGGATTTCTGGGAGCTCATTAGAGCGTTGGGAAGGATATCGGTATCTGAGGGTTTCCCCGGCTGGGGAACAGGTTCCCCCGATGCATTTGCAGCAAGGCACTGAGTTTGGGTCAAGGTTAAAAACAGGCTTTGGAAACGCAGCTTCGAGTTCAAGTGGCAGAAGGGACTCTGCGCGCACACACTGGTTTCCAGAAGCCACCGAGAGGTTGGGGCCGAATCCTGCTAACACCCAGCATCGCTGCAGGGACCTGGGGTCTGGCACCCAGCTAGAAAAAGAGGAGCATGAGCAATCAGCAGGAGGCTTGTTTCCTCCCACAAACCCGCAGCGTTCAGTTGCACTTAGTTTTAGGCAGAACCAGACCAGACTGGTAGATTTTTTTGGCAATTTGATCAAAAAAAAAAAAAAAAGAGAAGGAAATGGCTGAAAGGAGCTTTGGTGTACAAAAGCAGAACAGCACTGGTTTAGACCAAGCCTACGTTCCGCATCCCAGTTTGCCAAACTCTCAGGCGAGTAACATTCAGACCACCTGCCCTTTTTCCAGGCAATTCATTTCTACCCTTTGTGCCTCAGTTTCCCCACCCACCAAATTTTCACCAGCAAGCCATGCTCTTTTGTGTGGCTCTGGGCCACCAAGTCCGTCCTGCGCAGGCTCACGGACAGCGCTGTGGTCTCCAGCCTTGCTCACCTCTTTGCCTTGTTGATAGCTGCTGCAGGGGGGGTTACCAGCCGGCAGATGCTGCCGGCAAGATTGCCTGAAAATTTGGACCAGGGCTGGAAAATTGGCTTTACTGCTCAAAGCGTGCCAGAAGCAGAGAGCTGGAGGAGGCAGCAAGCGGGAAAGGCAGAGAGAAAGGAGGGGAGGGAAGGGCAGTCTGGTGTGGCAAGGCAATCACCTCCCACCAAGACATTAGGGCCAGAGGGCAGAGGATCCCCGTCCTACTCGGGCCAGACCTTTTGCCCTCGTTGGTCAGCTGTGCTGAGCATCAGCCATCCCCGGAGAAGCCTCTTGGTGCATCCATCTCAGCACCCCCCTGGCTCCATCCCTGGGGCACGCTCTGATCCTGCATGGACACGAGGAAGATTTTCCTTGAGTCTTGGGGTTTAAAGTCTGCGTCTGTGCAACCGATGCGGGTGAGCTGAAGCACTTCTGGATCATGAGAAACTCTTGTCCTCTCCCTCTATCCAGGGCTTTCTCCTTCCCTTCCCCACTAGCTTTCAATTATTTAATTTCCCCTCCCCCCCCCAGCATCTGAAAGCCAAGCGTCTTAAATACAAATCACCTCCAAATCATTACGTGCAGGACCTTTCGGCCCTCTTCAGAGCAATGGGCCGTGAGTAATGAGCTCTGCTGAGAGTTTGCTGGATTTCACATAGAACAGATGTAAAAGATGGGGCTGGAGAAGGGGGAGGAAAGGGGGAAGGAAGCCGGATCCAGCTGGGGAGATGAAATATTTGCCACTCACCTCTTCCTTCATCTGCAGCAGACAGAAGAGGTTCAGGTCCTCCTGCACTCCTGTGATCTGGCTCCTGAGCTGGGACCAGGCGGATGGCCAGGCAGGGTGCAGCTTGACATTTAAGCCCGGAGCCCTCCAGGTGCTCAAGCATCCTTCCAGGGGGAGGGGTCCTGCCCTGGACCTTGCCCCCAGCAGACCACGAGCAAGCCCTCGTCTCCCAGGAGCTGTCCTCCCCTTCCCGCTGCTGCAGCAGGAGACACTGAGGCACAGGGCATGGGGTTGTCCGAGATGCCAGGACCCGGGCTTGGGTCCAGCTCCTCTTGCTCTTTCCAGGTGATGCCCAGGGTGACAGAGCCTGCACAGAAGCCTCACTGCCGAGACACTGCGGACAGGGAGGAGAAATGGCCACAGGCCAGGCTGGCTCCAGGCAAAGCTCAATGCAGAGACGAGCTCACCCAAATCGGTCAGCTCCATCCCTTGAAGGGACTGTCATGGACACCCCTGATGGCTGGGTGCCTCTCACATGTCTCCACCCCCAGTTCCTTTGGGGCAGAGCCAGGTATTTTGCTTGAGGAGGACCTGGAGGAAGAGACTCACAACGTACCATCCCGCCTTCCCAGGCTCCATCTACGCCCCCCTTGCCATGCACTTTGCAGGTGGGCGTTAGTCCATGCAGCATGTGTGCTACCACCCACAGCACCCCACAAACACAGGGGGCAGGACGCCATGAGGCTCGGGGTCACTAAGGCCAAAAGAAGCCTTGCACCCACATCTAGGATGCTATGGGCTCAGGTCCGAAGACATCAAATGATGCATAGGGTGGTTTCACCTCCGTGCACCAGCCTCCAGCTGCCAGGAGAGCGCAGCATACAGGACAACCAACATGGACCTCCCTGCCATGAAAGCAGGCTGCCTCTGCACCGTGCCCCTCAGCTCCTGGGGGCTCTCAGGACACCAGCAGGACCAGGCAGGGACCTGCTGTCCCCATGGAGGAGGAGGAGGCAGCTCTGCAGCCATCCCAGCCCCTCCACTGCCACTTTTCCTCTTAGCATCCACACCCAGAGCACACCGTTTGCTCCCTCCGAGGGCTCTCCTGGTCCCTGCCGCCAGCAGCCACAGCTTTCCTCCTGCTCCAGCAGTGCCAGGCACCAGCCAGCTCCCACACGCAGAGCAAAACACCCTCCGCCATCTCAAGCAAGACCCCAGCCCCTGGTGCTGGGAGAGCCAGACCTGGCCAGGGCTCACCCTCCCCTTCCCGCCTGAGGAAAGGTGGGGATGGAGGGGGGAAGGAGAAAACGAGAGCAAACCCTTTCGCCGCAGACTTCAAAGTCATCGTCAGCAGGAGCCTTCGGAACAGTTTAAGTACAAAATGAATTGTTTTAATATTTAATCAGTCTATAATAGGCCCGGGGATCCCAGTGGAGCCAGTTTGCAGTTGAAAGGATGTCCAAACTGAGTATCCCCCCTCCAGAGGGGACAATGGTCCTGTAGGAGCCCCGGCCCCCGAGACACATGCAAGGACAATCTCCTCTCTACCGGCTCCCCTTGATGCGGCACAGCACCTGGGACCGGCTCCCACCCACTCACCTGACATGTGCCATGGGCTTTGAGAGCCATTACCATAAATCCTCATCCTGGAGGATAATGATTTAATTCTCTGATGAGCTCAGAATAAATTCTAGCCAGCTCCCCTCCCACCCCGTAACACCCTTCCAGAAGAGTCAAACCCCCTTAGCCCACTGTACTCCCTTTTCCCTGCGGGTTTGTGGGTGCACCCAGCCATTCAAAGCGCAGAGTCCCAAACGCTGGCATTACTCAGGCTGGGAAGCAGCCCTTTTTGCCCTTCTGTGACTTGGGGTTCTCGGATGCGCAGGGAATATAAACCAGATTTGGCTCAGCTCAGCCTTTCAGCTCCAGGATCAAGCTGTGGTCACTGCTGGGCTGTTACTGCAGCAAGTCCAGATCACACAAGCGGGGCTCAGCTCTGCCTCTGCTGCACGACCCCCAGTAGCCTCACCTGAAGGGAGGGATGCCAAGGGACAGGCAACGCTGGAAAGGTCCCTTCACTGCCAGCACGAGCACCCAGCCTGCGTGCTGGTCCCCCTCTCCCTTGCTGGAGTTAGAGCAACACCTTCTGGCCCCAGAGATCAGGGCTCACTGTACACGGGATTGCCTTATCGCACGCAAGCCTTTTGGGTGGTCCAGGAACACAGCATCACTGCTCCGGTTTGGAGGTTGGGAGCTAGAGGCGTGGAGCCTCAAAGCAACCTCTCCAAGGCCCTTAGGCAGATCTGAGCCCCCGTCCCAAGCACACCCCTTCCTCAGTGATGTGCGCAGGGCATGAGGGACACAGGGTGCTTCTACCACTTTCCCTTTTTACTTGCGGAAAGGGAAAAAGGGAAAAGCTTCTGTACCCACCAGGAGGCAGAAGTAATTTGCTCAGTGCCCAGTCCCTGATCCACCATCACACTCGCAGACAGAGGCTCCTTCATTCCTGGTTAGCACTTGAGCATGATCCTAAAGCAGCTTCCTCCTGGTAACAGGATTCAGCCACACGCTCCAGCAAACTCAAAGTCTCACTCCTAACTTTCTGGGAATCTCTCATTTAAATTGTCCCAGCTTGGAAGACTGCAATAATAGACCCAGCATAGAAATCAGCTCCTGTGCAGCAGCTCTCAACATGCAGCTCCAAATGCAGCAAGCTCTGCTTTTGATAGGGGCTGCTAGATATTCATCTAAACGCCACTAGCAGGCTGAGGACGTGATAGAGCAACACGGTACTCAGACTTAAGCAGAGCTCTGCTCGTTGCTATAAATACAACCGTTTGGATCTTGCGAGGACTTTGGCAGTGAGAAACATGTCCCATCTACAGCAGGGTTCAGGGCTGCATGCTGGCATCTGGTAGGGAAGTGCAGGAAAGGGTGCTGTTTTCATCCCAAGCAGCTTTCAGGAGTGCATCTCCGCATGTCAGCAGTATCGTAGGCTCAGTCCCTGCAGCCCGGTTGCTCAAGGCCATAGGGGGTTGCCACCACCTCGGGCTCCTGGCAAGCCCACGTAGGTGCATAGATGGGAGGAGGAAAGGAGCCTGCACTGTGATAGCTGATGGCTTTACTGCTTCTTACCTTGGCACAGGGGCAGGTTATCCGCCTACACCGGGAGCTGGGATCCCTGCAGGCGCTGCCAGACAGCGTGGGCAGGAGAATCAGAGGGCAGCCACAGCATGAGCAGCAGCAACTGGAGGGACCAGAGATGCCAGCGCAGCTCCACAGCCTGTTTGCAGAGGTGATTTGCCCCCAGAAGGACAGTGCAGCACAGGCGTGCCCAAAGCTGCAGCAGAAAGAAACAATTCCTGCATTTTCACAGCCTTCGCAAGAGGGACACCTCCACCCCGAAAAAGACCTTTCCCCAGGATGGGGTCCCCCCAAACCATACGCTACTTTTGGGGGAATCCCCAGAGTTACCCCACTGTGGGGCAGCCTGGCCTGGCCCAACCATTCAGGAGGATGTTATGAGAAGGATCCTGGGGAAAAATAAATAAGCCTAAAACCATTATCAATCAGGGTTATGCTTCCATTAGTTGCCCAGAGAATCCTCTGCCCAGAAGCAGCCTTCGCCTCACAGGTTTCGAGTTACTGCAGTTTAGCTCTCAGTAACCTGCTGGATGTAATAAATAACTCTGTGGGCCCTGCACGGTAGATCTGGGACCATTAAACATGCCGAGTTATTTTTACAGTGTTTCTTATAGGAAGGAGCGGGGGGGGCGGTGAGAAATCTAAACTCTCTACCAGCAGAAGTGGAGTGGAGCAAGGACTTTAATCACTTTCCTACCAGCACCATCTTCTGGCCAACACCAGCCCCTTGCCCTGAGGCTGGAGTGCAGGCAGCAGCCCAGGGCCCTGCCAGATGCAGGCAAGCTGAAGGCTCAGGCTGGAAGAGTTGTGTTGGCTCCCGGTGCTTTGGTAGCACGCAGGATTGCAGACCTTCTCCCAGTGGGCTGGGGACCTGGGGCAGGGTCCCAGCAGTCAGCACTGGTGCAGAGCAGGGCCCCTCACCATAGTTACTCCAAGCTACCGTTTGGGTTTGTAACTCAGTAGTCCAGTCGCTCCACCCTGGTAATACCGAAGGGAGCCCTGGTGAAGTTAGCCGGGGTGCCCAGAGGAGATGCCCAGCAGTAGAGGCTGGAGATGGGCTGCCACCACCCAGACTCCACGCAAGAGCAGCATTCTCCACCACAGAGGGACCCTGGTCTGAAGGGCCAGTTATAAGACCAGAAGGTTATAAGGACAGAAAGGACACTGGCGCTAAGATATGGAGCTTAGTGAGCTCTGCCCACTCAAACATGGCTCCATATGCTTGGGGTCTTACATGAGACAAGTGTGGGGAGGAGGGCAAGACCCAAGGAAGAGGCTGGTGGCAAAAATGAAGCTGCCTGACCAAATTTTTCCACCTGAGAAATCCCACAGTGATGAGACAGCAGTTTCCTCACCCCTCCACACCAGCGGGCTCTGGGGTTTCACCCTTCATCACACCCCAGATCCCTTTGCTTTAAGCCCTGGTGCCACCACAAGCAGGAAGCAAACAAGCATCACTTGAGGGCACCAGGAAAGCAACCAGCCCCTTCCTGAGCAAGCCCTAGGGCCGGGGCTTCAAGGGAGCCCCAGCGGGCCAAGTCCAGTCCATTTTCCCCAACCAAGGGACTGCAGTGGTCACCAGCAAGTGAGACTGCGCTCCTGCTGCCCCAATGCCTCGTGGGGCAAGGACACCCTCTCTCCACCTCTTTCTGCCCATGCTCCCGGTCACCACTGCCCCTGGGAAAAGCCAAGAAGCACCCAGCAATCTTTTTTTGGGCTCAGGAACACAAAGTCAAGTCTCCTTTTCCTCCTACATCATTTTTCCCTTCAGGAAGTCAATTCCTGGCAAGACTAAAAATAACTACCTGGGTGAGGTGATGACCAAAGCAGTCAAGTCATGGCCAAAACAAGCAGCGGTTGTCTCAAATTAGCTCCGGCAGCTTCCTGCTTCCTAAGGGGGAGGGAAGGGCTCCTCGCACAGCCGTCACTCCAGTTCCCACCACAGCAATCACAGAGCACCTCTTCCAGCTTCATGGGAATGGGACAGGAGGAGTCTTCCCACGTGCTCCGCTTTGGCTTAGCGCTTGGTACTCCTGGCACAGCAGCTGTCCCTCAGGGACCCCATCAGCCACTGCACACCCTCCAGACCTACTGTCCTTCAGCTTGAGACCTGGTCTAGAAGGCACCATCTTCAGCCCTGTGTCCTTGGCCTCACTGTCCTGCCAAGGACATCGGTACAAGGGGTCTTTGCCAGCTCCTTGGTGGCCCCTCAGCAGAGGTGCCCAAGGTGGTGCAGCTGCCCTGATGACACCAGGCAACAGCAGCAGCCGGTCTCACCTTCTCACCATGCCCACACAGGGGACACCATGCCTGAACCGAGCAGCTCTGTCACTTCGGAGTGGCAGCTGCTAGCAGATGAAGACATCTCCAGACTGCCTCATCCACAGAGAGAACCCAAAGATGCCCTCATTCCTAGTCCCGGCTGCCACAAGTGCCAGCAAAGTTTACAGACGCATACAATAACCGGCTGGTGCCAGGGACTTTTTTTCCCCAGCCCTGAGAAGTGGCATGGCCTGATCGATACAGCCAGACCATCTCCACAGCAAGGTCCATATCTAAGCTGCATATTGAGACCCTCGCAGACCCCCACTAGCTCACACAGCACACCTGGCAATTGTTTGGATGCTGTTACCTGACCCAGGCTGAAACCAGGCCAAGGAACATTTCGTCAACGCAACAGGTCAAACAGTTGCCTTCTAGCACCTAGAAGTATTCATTAGCACCATGATTTGGTAGTATAGACTCAGCCAAAGCCTGCAGTTCTGGAGCATAGAAAAGACCATGGATTCATCCCAGCATCTGAAGCATCTCTAAATTTTGAGAGGTCCAATAGCA
Organism: Gymnogyps californianus; assembly: GCF_018139145.2. Classification (NCBI taxonomy): domain Eukaryota; kingdom Metazoa; phylum Chordata; class Aves; order Accipitriformes; family Cathartidae; genus Gymnogyps; species Gymnogyps californianus. Next base: position 23,935,028 of record NC_059479.1, on the reverse strand, counting down.
AAGCGAGTTTGCCCTCAAAAGTTTCAGTTTAGCTTTGTTTTGCCTGGAAACACAAATGCTGCAGTCCATCAGTTTGTGGCAGGGGACAGGGCTGGGACTGGCTCTTCTCTTTGGAGCCCCTGGCCAGCACCTGCTCTGGTTTTGGTACAAAACCTGCAACATTTCTTTCCCCTCAGCCCTCTTTCTCTGGTCGTGCCTGGTCCTGCTTTGGAGTCTGAAGAACTCTCTCTGCACTCCAACAGAAATGAATGAAGGGATGCGATTCACCTCACCTGAGGCAGACTCCAGGGCACAGGGACTGAATTGCAGTCAGGACTTAGATGTCTCCCCTTGATGAGAGCACAAGAAAAATTCACACTGCCTAATAGAAGGGAAAAAAATGGGCACAAGTTGCATACAAACCCCTGTGGATGTGTGATTGTTCAGCACATTTGGGATGGACCCTACACCCACCTCCCTGAAAGACAAAGCCAGATGGCTGTTAGAAACTCCTGCAGCCTTCGTGCTTGGCTAACACACACTGTGGTTTCGTGGGCTAGACAAGCAGCTTTTGAGTCGTACATAGGCTGTGGTTAGCCTTTGCAGGCCAGCTTTGAGGGGAGCCAGAGCCAAAGGATTTCAGCCCAGCATGGGGTCCACCAGTAAGTCTTTACCAGCAGCCTCCAGCCATCAAGCGGACATGGTCCTCCATCCCCTCAAAGGCAGTCATGGTAGGCAGCCCTCCAGTGAGCCATCAGTTGCAGAGCTTAGGACAGAAGGACTCCACCATTTCCAGAGGATGTCCAGGCATGAAGGGCCACACCGAGAACAGAGCAGTTTCTTGTACCGCTGCCGGGCTGTCACACCCCATCACAGCATTGCACCTGGCACAGACCTGCACTCCCAGTATAGCACCTCCTGATGCTACGGTATCACACCCATAAGTTAGAGAGATACAAGCATGAGGGGAAAGGCCAAGCACTCGTAGCTGACTGGACATGAAAGACAGCTAAGCCATGTCAGGACACCAAAAAAGCATCATCAGAAGCCATGCTGTCCTGCATACTCCTGCCAGTGTCCTCTCCTGCCACCAGAGTACATGGGAAGGAAGCAGGAGGTATGTGGGGCTGGGACCCCACTAGCTCAAGTTCAGTGCAGCGTGCCAGGACCCCTTTAGTTTGTTGCCCTTGCCACCACCCCAAGCAGTTGGCCCTGGGAGTCATTTTCTCATCGTTCGGTAGCAACAACATCAATAGTTTCCAGGAAGGGAGAGAGAAGAAAGGCACAAGGAGTTGTTGCACCACGTGTGTGGGCTCTGTCCCAGCCCAACAAACACACACACGAACATACCACACAGACACTGGGACTTATAGCAGTCCGGGTCAGTCTCTGCCAATGACCCCCATATCTCTCCATACAGACAGGCAGGATATGAGCAAACCGGCAGCTTGGAAAGAAGTTAAACTCTGGGCAAACGTTCTGGAGAATGAATTCCAAAAAGTCCTTTCTTCTCTGCAGTTCATTGACACATCAAAAGAAGAGACTCTTGTACTGCCAATAAAGCTGAGATAAGCCTTGCAGACCATTGCACTTTCAAGGAGGGCTTGGGGTGACATTATCTCACTTGAGTTTTGGCTTCTGCATTTTTCTCCCGTCACGTGGCTGTGGCCCACTGAGATGCTTCTGCTCCTGCTCGTTCTCCCTCCCCTGCCCATATTTTGCCCCAAAGTTTCCATGGTTGCCCAGCTGCTCCTAGAAGGAGAGCTAATGTGAACCAAGGTGTTCAACAGTCCTGCTGGAGACTATGATGTCATATGCTCTCTGTCCATACTTAGCACTCGTTGACTTGTCCCAGGCTGGGATACCAAGAAAAAAAACCCTGTAATTCCTGTAACAAAAGCCAAAAAGACACTGACTGGTCTCAGGTTTGGTGGCTCAGCTTTCTCACGGGTGACCTTCATCCCTCAGAGGCCGGGCCAGACCCCACCAAGCAATGGCAGCTCCCAACAGCTCTGTTGGAACTGTGGGTCCCTGCACCTTGCCCACAATTTGCAGTGCCCATGCAGTCCATGCTTGGTTGTCATCACCTTGACTGTCATGGGAAGACAGATACCAGAGACCTTTCTGACTGCAGTGTGACTCCCATGGAAATCACCCTACGGAACAACCACCTCCCGCTGAAGCTGGATCTCCTCCCTGGTCCCGCAGAGTGGGAGAGCAGGAGGTTCTATTAATGCCCCATGAACTTCTGATTACAGACAGATGCTATTTGTGGGCACAGCTAATATCATGCTAGCATCTGAAGAACTGCTGACAGGGATTCATTTCATGGGGCACGCAAATTAGCTTAATTATACCCCAAACAGTTGTGGCTATAGGTTTAATCCCTAAAGGCATGAGCTGGATGAGAACTTGACAAACTGATGCTTGCAAACCCAATGCTCAGCAGCAGGCATCAAGGAGGCCGTCCTTGATTTCACCTGCAAGCAACATTCGAGGTAAGAAGGGAAATAAAAGCTGATCCAGCAGAAGCAATGGGTAACTTTTTGCTCCGTTAACCAGGACGACTGGCAGCTGCCTGTTACCTTACAAGACAATCCCAGGCATCTGGAGTGATAGCTGCTACCACTGCCAGCAGAGAGGGTCATTGCCAGGGAGAGCAGGCACTGCCTCTGCTCCTTCCCCCCATGACTGTGGGTGCAGCTCTCCAGATTTCTGCCCTCCCTAGCCCATCTCTCTGACCCTCATCCAACCCTTACCTCTGGCACAAGCATCCTTACCATGAGTAATTGCAATTTTGCATGTTCCAGTGGCAGCCTGGTGCCAGCTCTCTCCCCGGGAGCCACACTGCTCCCATCTCAGCACTGGGGGTGATGGGCAAACAGATTGCCCCGCAGCCAACACCGCTAGCTGCCACGAAGCCATCCCAATACTGACACACACCAAACCACTGCCCTTCTTCTCTGTTTAGGGGGAATAATTTCGAAGCCATGCAGGGATTTGAGCCTGGTAATGCTGGAGATGTCTCCTTTAACCCTCAGGGCTGCTGGCAGAAGGGGTTCCTGGGCAGGGAGGTTCTTCTTTAGACTGTGTTTCAGGGCAGAAGGTTAATTAGGTAGCAGGGTAATGAGGAGTCATTAAATCTGCCTGCACCATGCTGTTAGCATAACAAGGGCAGACCAAGAAGGTTAAAGCTGGGATTCTTGTTTTCCCATTGCCTTCAATTAACCTTTCTGTGTTTTTTCAACACTCTGGGCCCCAGAGATAGGTTCTGGGTGCCTCTCAGAGGCTGTTAATTAGCAGAACACAGAAACAAACTTTTCTTTTAAGTAACTAGCATGATAATTTTGGCTTTCAGCTTAAAATAAACAGGCAGGACCCAGCTTACCCTTCGAGCAATGCCACTGTCCCGTCAAAGTTTAGGAGGGTGAATTAGGTTCCTGGGGTTCATTTCAAATTGTTATTCCACTCTAGCTTTCACCTCCTCAAGTCGAAAGCACCGAGGGCTCATCGCAGCCCTCCACCAGCGAGAGCCCTTTACTCTGCATCCTGCAGCACTGCATGTGCCAGGCGCAGCTAAGGCAGTGTCCCCTAAAACTGGAGGGTAGGTGGGTGGTTGGGAGGAGGGTGTAGAATACTACACACCCAAAGTTGTTGGTCAGTCAGCCTTCAGGAGTCTGTGGGGTGTCCACAGGGCAATTCAGTGCCAGTAGATTCAGAGCCCCCATGAATTAGCGAGCAGGGCTAGGATCTTAACTTAGTTACCTAAAAATAGGTGATGTCAACGACAAACATATCTGTGGGATATACATGAATAGCAGGCACATCCCAGGGAGTCACGATATGAAAGCTCTGACTAACCCACCACCTAGGGAGGACTACTCAGTCAGTATTGACACCACCTCCATGACTGGGACGACACGTTAGGCATACCAGACTGCACAGGATGGGGAACAAGCACCTGGCTGCAGGACTCAGTTCCTCTAATGTTGACTTTTGCCTAATCTTATGCAGGGAGTATCTCCTTTTGGGATCTTCAGAGACTTCATTCTGCCCCCATTGACTGGAGGCAGGCTCTTACTCTGGGGGAAACTGCTCCAGGACAGATAAACTACTTGCCCAAGTTTGGCAGGCTGCACCCTGCCATAGGAAAAACTTCAAATGAAAAGGCTTGTGAAACGTTTGGATGCACCCTCTGGGGGCCAGGACATCTTCAGTGCAGTGGGCTGCAAGAACAAGATGGACAAACCCCTACCAGTGGGTTCGGTAGAGCTGATTGTGGGTGAAGGCAAGGTGATGGACTAGATGCTTTCTGGGATTCCCTGTTGCATAAGATTTCTTACATGTGAAGAAGAGCAGGTGAGGAAGATCAGAGAAGACTGATGGCGATTTACAGTGAAGGAGACAGAAAAGAGTCTGGAAAGGTCCAGGTACTTCTCTTACTGCGATAAAGTTCCTGGCTCAGTATAGGAAGTGTTGTTTTCTCCTATAGCTTTTTATCATAGCACCGAGACACCTTTCTTCCACTTGACTTTCACTTCACCTGCTCTCTGTTGGTGCTCTTGCCTTCCCCCATCTTTGATCTACAGACAGATGGGTGGTGACACTCTCGTGGCATCCCAGCTCTCTGAACGAGGTCCTTCCTTCCAGAGGCTGTCAACAGAGCACACAGGGCTGTCTCACCTGCTAGCGAAGCGAGTATTTTTGGGGAGACATTTCAACATAAAGGAACCTCCCATCACCATATGTTTAGCAGCTAAACAGAGGGCATCAACTACTGCTCATATACTGCTTTTCTATCTTAAATCCCAAAGGAGATCTGCGGGTGAGAAATGAGAAGTGTCCACAAGAAAAGCCTTCTCCTCATCAGTCCATAACAGCAAGAACCACGTTGCACAGCTCCTGTGTGCAGGAGCCCACAAAACTCCCTAGAAAACAACCTTTAAAAAGCCTAAGATAGGATCTTGGGAGCATTTTTCACATGAAGCCATCAAAAAAAATTCCCTTCCTTCTCTAACTCTCCTCCTTGTGGGAGTTAATGGAGCAGAGAGAGGCTTCCCGAGACAAGATGTCCCCACACACACTATCCTTAACTCCACCACCAAGATGGATTGGCCATGGTGGGGCCCTGCACTGGGGTAAGTCTCCAGTCACATGTGCTGCTTGTGACCCACCAGCTCTCCTGTGGACGTGCAGCCCTCCACAGTGGGCCAGTGTCTCTTCCACACAGAGATGCTATTGAGAAGCCTTACATGAAACCAGTCAGTCCTAACACGTGTGACTGGGTTTTGTCTCCAGGCCAGCCTTGATTTACAAGGCAACTCCTTTTTTTGTAATTTTTTTTTTTTTTGTTTCCTTCCCCCATTAGCATTATTCCAGCTCCACTCCAGCAGGATGAAAACCTTCTCTGAGCCCCTCTGTACACACATGTCACTTGACTCACCCTAGACTCTGGGGGAGAGTTTCACATTGCCTCTCTCAGCACATCCCCTCCAGCACAAAGCTAGCAAGGACAAGTTGGCCACTCTGGTTGGAATAGGCACTCATAAACATCATCAGCAGGACACTTGGGAAGCTACCAGAGTTACCAAAGGGACTCGGAGGTTAGTGGCATTAAGTTCAAGAATGGAACTGAGGACTGCTGTCGGCATGAAGACGGCCTTGGGGCATTTAAATGGGATGTTTACTTCTGTGGATGAATGGATTTTTAACTGATAGTTAATTTATAGAGACAGATTTGTGCTTATGCACTAAATGCTTTTTCCACCTCTTCTTTCAGGATTACCTTGCAGCAGCAAGGTAATTACTAACGGAGATGAGAAGGTTCATGCCAACTCTCTTTCTCAAACTGTTTTGGGGACACTAATTTCAAGTACCCAGTGCCTGGCCCAGAAAAGACTGTCACACACTGCGGTGTGGGGCTGCCTACCTTCAAGGCTCTCACCATCAGCTACAGACATCCCAGTGGCATGATTCAGCCAGTGGCATGATCCCCTCACAAGGCTCCTAATGCATTTTCCATCCCTGATTAATTGCCACTCTGGGGTGGCTCTATAACTAGCAGAGCAATAAAACTCAGCTGGTATTATACAAAGCCTTCTCCATATCACTGCTGGAGGTGCCATACGCTGCAGACCTCTTAACAGAAAGGTTAGATCTTCTTTTGGCAGTGGGAACTTCCAGGGGCAGAGATTTCTAGATTTTCTTTGATGGCATTCATCAACCTCCTTTTCTTCTAGCAGGCTCCAGTTTCAAAGGGCGAGTTTGAAGCCAGCACATGCTGGAACAGGCCAGTTGTAAGTTAGCCACCACCACCTGCATTAGATTCTGGCTATTCATGGCTCATCCCTGAGCTGGCCACCACATTGTTGAAAGTTATCGGTTATCAGCAAAGCCCAAAGTGAAGAAGACCTTGAGTTCCTCGCTGTATCTTTGGCTTTTACTCACTTTCCCCAGGGATAACCAAAGCTCAGACTATAGGAAGAAAGTGTCCTCTATCAGATGTTAGGGGAGGTGACACACACTTCCTCCCCCCCCCGCCTTCTCTTACTCCCAATACATTTTTCCGCTGGCTAGGAGGCATTTTGCACTTTACCCTTTCTGACCTTATCGCTGGTAAACAGCCAGCTAACACTGTGTGTCTGCAAGCTGCAGCGAGGGGGGTGGTACGGGTTGAATGTGGGGAATCCCATCAGTCTTGCTCTCCCCATAATCTTAGAGTCTCAATTACATATTGTTTACCCAATCCATCTCCCACTGTGTTTCCTCATTCCCATTTCCTGGAAAGGTCAACAGTACTTGAAGATGAAGCTTGCATTGGTGGCTCTTCAAGAAGAGGCCATTAATCTTTATATAATTATCTGCAATTATTCCAGGAGCAATAACCCATTTGTCCGAACTTTTCTCAGAAGCTTGTTAAGCAGAGTGAGGGAATGGAAGGTAGGAGAGACTGGGAAACAGTCCAGAAGAGCTGCCACTGAGCTTCTGGGTACTGTGGCTGTCGTTGCTCCTCTGCTGACATTGTCCTGCCAAAGTCAATGAGGATTTGCACCAGCTGATCAGCCAGTCTCCAATTCCCATGCTGGCAAGATCACAGGAGGATCTGGTGATCTCCCCAGATTCTTTGTGGGCTTTACATGAAGTGGCTGGATCTACGCCTGCACTGACAGTGCTAGGATTTACTTTAACTTAACTGACTTTTAACACCCCAGGAAGATTGTTCCTGAAGTCAAAATATTCACATCTTCCAGTTCTCAGTCTGAACTACTGAAATGAAACGGATCCCCAAAAATATAGGAAGATAATAAACAACATTCAGACATTAAGCAAAAACCAAAATCCCCTTTCATTTTCTATCAAATAAAGTTACCACATAAATACGCAAAGGATTATTTAAAGGCTATAGCAATTGCACAGGGCAGGAGAGTTTGCTCAGCTCTATGAAGCCCTGTGATATTGTCAGTTTTAAAGCCAACAATATTTAGAATTCAGTCAAAGAGCTGGTAAAGGGAAATGAACATAATATTTACATCTCAGCTCTGCTGCCAGGCACAGTAGCCTACCTTCAATCAGGCTTGTTAGTGAATACCATGCTTCCAATGGAGGTTCATATGAGGTCTTCCCAAAACAGCTCAGGGAAACGCACCTTGTGACATATAAAATCCAGATGAAAGAATGCTGGCAAAAATAACGTTTCTGTGTTAATGTACTAAATTTCACTCTTTCCTGCGCTTCCAAGTAAGATATTTGCAACAAGGTAGCCAGGACAATCTGGCAGGTGTCATTTGGCAGAACCCTCTCTGCTCACAGGCAAAACATCATTCTGTTGGTTCCTTAAATAAGACACACAGAGCTACAGGATTCCCCAGTAGGAAATGCCTCTGAATCCATAGACCCGATTAATGCACAGTCATTAAGGCAGCACAGTTAATTAGGGTGAGTCTTCAGAGGTTATATGGGCACACATGAAAAAAATTAATCCTCTAGCATATGTTATCATCTAATATCAGTTCACACTTACACAGTCAGCACCAGCCCCTGTTTGCCCCGCACTGTGAAGCTACATGCACATCCCAGCAGCACAGCTGGCTAGCCTGGCAGAGCTCAATGAAGCTCAAATGCTGCCTTGTGCCACACTCGCATTTCCAAACTGTCCACCAGATCAGCGACAGACCAGTCTACAAAGCCCTAAAGGAACCACAGTCCCACATCTGTCCAGGAGAACGGGGACCTCCCCGATCCGGGAGCTGTGGCAGAGCCCTGGGTGAAGAGGGGTGTTCCTCAGACAGTGCAGCCCCAGCACTTTGGGGGGATACTCTGTCAGCTAAAGTCACCTCCCTTTTTGACAGCAGCAATCCTGCCCTTATGGTCCTAAAGGGTGGGACTGCGCTTGCAGATTGGTACCGCTTCACCGGGAGGACCCAAAATGCTCCTTTCCATCCACCTACAGCCATTTCTTTAAAAAAAAAAAAAAACAAACCCTTGGTAAAATGTGCTGTGTCATCTGGCAGAGTATTTCACCGGTCTCTTCAGGTCTACTCATCCCAAAGTCAAATCCAACAGGGGAGTAAATTTTTGGGGGGGACCCAGAGAAGATGCTGCCATGGGCTACTTTCTGAACACTTTAAGACAGACCAGCCTTATGGATGGTATTTATCCTGAAACAAATCACACCCAAAATGAGCTGGAAGTTTCCCTCCACTTTCACAGAGAGGAGAAGACAGACCAAAATACCCCTGCCATTTACTTTTATTGATAGGATATAGCTATCATCATTATAGTTTGTGTTTTGGTTTTTTTTTTTCCTGTCTTGTGCTTTTGGTTGGTTGGTTGCCATCCATTACCCAGCCAAGCCTGACATAGACCAAAGCTGGTTTAGAGAATAGATTTGCTCAGCAGCCTCTATTCAGTTCCAGGGCTCCACGATCAGAGCAAGCCTTGACAAGACCTGAGGATTTCTTGTTATGGGATGCCAGGGGAAGTCTTCTCTTCTTTGATACTGTGAGCTTTGTCTATTTTCCACAGACTTTTCTGAACTAAACACCCCTTGCCTGTCCCCCTGCACTGGGCTCAGCCAGCCATTTTAGTTTTGTGTTCTTCATTTTGTAAGAACATCAAAACCACGACGACAACTCACCCAGCTGACGAACGAGCGTCCTGAGCCCTGCTTGTTCACTGCCTACTACGCACACCGGGCAAACAAGTCACTTTCCCAAGTCAGACCAAAGATCTCGACCTCAGTCCCCCAGCTCTGGGGGTGCCTGACCACCAGGCTGTTTCAAATAGGCCTTCCTCATCCTCTTACTAGCACATTCCCTCTTCATACAGATAACTAAATACTAAGTCGAGCCGAGAGCCAGGCTCACCGCAGGAAGATGCAAGTTCAAACCCCTGGTCCAAGCTTAGCAGAGGACTTGAAGTTGGGTGCTCTGCCTTCCAGAGGAGTGCTGCATGCACAAGGCTACTGGATTTGCTCTTGCCGCAGACCACAAATCCCAGTGGGGACAAGAGGAGCGTGGTCACCAGGCCTGGAACACTCCCACAAAGGGTTCCAATTTTGATAAAAACCAAGGGGGAACAAAAAATAAATCAGAAGACCCAAGTTAACCCAAATCTTCAAAAGGCTTAACAGAAAATCCCTAGTAGATGCAATACAGAGAGGATACAGTTCTCACATAATTTCCTATCCAGCGCCTTACTACATCCCTCCCTACAGAGCTGCAAGGCAACACTGAATGCCAGACACTTCTCAGCCCTTTGCATGTCACTGACAATGCCAAGCTGGCTTGAACACCAGTCTAATGCCTGGTAGATGCTTCCCCTCTGTCTCTGGAGAATCCTTGGGATTTGTGGGGTTTCTGGAGAAACAAGTCCTCTTTCCATCAAGGTCAGGATCAACATCCTCCCATCACACTGGTTTCAGCAACATCTTTGGAATACAGAGATGTCCACAGTTTCTGGGACTTCCTTCAAGGCTCCCTCCGCCCATGAGGAACACAGTTATCCTGAACTCTGATGGCTTGCAACCAGGGCCTTCTTCTAAGGCATCCGAAGACAAGAGGCTTCTGCTCATTGCAAGCCCCAATTTATCAAACGCCAAGCAGGAAGTCACATACACACACGCACCCTCAGACTTGACACCAGGGCATAATGGACGACCTTCAAAGAGAAGAAGCTGGCAAGCATCCCTTTCTACTTGTGACTACTGTCCTGAAACTCCCCATGCCTCAGAAGTCAGGGTCGCAAGTGCCCTGTCATCCCCAGACAGCTTGACTTCAGTTGGCCTCGGCCGATAAGAAAGTTACAAGAAAAAAAAAAAAGAAACATCAAGTGCAGGGTCAGCGTGAGCTCGTGAGAACAGCAGTGATCTGGCTTTGCAGCGCAGAGATGCTTTCCGAGGCATCCCCTCCTCCAAAGGGAAGGAAGAGTCCCGGCACCCCACATGTTTTAAATAAGCCTATTCTTCCACTCACCCATCCTGACTGGCAGGAAGGGATGTGGCTGCAAACGAACACATACACACAGGCAGATGCAAGGACTCAAACAATTACTATTTGCTAGCCCTTTGCAAAGGAGCACATCAGCAGAGTTTGGTGAGATCCAGCCTGGAATTGCTGGAGGTTTTGTAGTGTGGGGTCCGCGCAAGATTACTTCTAGTTCCTCTTGGGCTGGTACAGGTCAGGAGTGGGGATCATTGACAGCAGCGTGGGGGAAGTGGGGCTTTGCATCCCACTGCTTCAAAGCTTTCCGAAGGCAATGGAGCATCTCTTCAGAGAGGAAACAAGTAGAGGGCAGGATAGGTGTTGGCACCATCATTTGCTCTCTTTACTGTCCATTGCTACACTGGTTGCTCTAGGGGTTAAAACTGGGGGATATGGCCCTGGAGAAGGGACAGGATATGACAAAGTTCAGAGATCAGCAGCACCAGAGAGCTTGACAAGAATGAAAACATTTGCTGCAGAAAAGCACCCCTAGAAAGATGCCAGAGCTGCACTCCAGGACTCTAGACCTCTCCGGTAAAAGAGGCAGGGTAAAGCGAACGCTGGCAGCAAGATGTAAGCAGTATGACTAGAAATGCAGGCACAACTTTTTTTTTTTTTTTTTAAATAATGCCAGTGAAGGTATCAGTTTGGGAGTCAGTTTCTGAGCTTTTGACATCAGCATTCCTAGTGCCCCAGAACTAAATGCAAGCCTTCCTGAAGGATCACTAAACAAAAATACACTGAGCATTTGCCCACTCGCATCCCTAGACAAGCATATTCCCAAAGGATTTGTTCATGCAGGTCCCCAGCAGTCTCCTTACCTGTTTGAATTCCTAAAGGACTGACTGTCTCCAAGTTTTCCTATTCAGGTCCCAGAGGAGAGCCACCATACCTGATGCCTGCATGAATATCCTCTCCTCCTATGCATCCCTGCTCTACTGCATGTTGCTTCCTCCAGCACGCTCCCTGCATTTGAGGTAACACAGACTCACACCCTGGGAGATAACAGGGTGGGGGGGGGGGAAAACCCCAGATACAGCCCCCTGGCTAATTAGCAGGATTAATTACAGCCAGGCTCAAAGTGATGTTGACTGAATTATATTGCAGAGCCTCACCAGCTGGGGCCTGCCCCACAATACCTGAGCAAGGTGAGTAGAGCAGGGCTGGAGAAGGCAGCCAGGTTCAACCAAGAGTTGAAATCCTTGGGTAAGCTCACAGTGACGAGGCACGTTTTGAGATCAAGTCAGTCCACGGGTCAGGGTAGGGCTCAACAGAGCCCGTGGCTAAGCAGGGGCATAGCTAGGACTGAGGGAGAGACTAGGGCTCCTACAGCTGAACTGAAATAGGGCGCGGGGGGCCATGGGTGGGGGCGGAGGTCTCAGGTGAGGCTGCTCGGGGCCATTAAGACCAGTTAATGCCCTAAGGGTCCTGACAGCCCAGGCCTGAATACATTTCAGGGTAACCAGCTGCCTTCATTTTGCAGGAGGGTGAATGAGTGTGTAGGCGTCCATATGTTAGGGGGGTGTAAGATGAACCTCTTAAATGATTCTTCCAGATCTTTCTCTGCTGTATGACCGTACCTGTATGATCTGATTCCTCTCATATGATCACACACAAAACACAGAGCACAACTGACTCTTTGTGGGACAGTTCCAAACTTATTTATCTGCAAGTTAAATCCAGTGATTCAGGCTTGAAGCAGAAGCGATTATTTTTCTTTACCAACGCTTTAAGGTCTGCTGTTCCAGTGGCTTTGACTAGAAAGCCATCAACATGTTCCAACAGTTGACAAAGCTATGAGGGATGGATGCCCTAGTCTGTGCCTCTCTCCAGACCACAAAGATACGCTGATCACACCAGTAAGCTGATTTCTTGCTGTGACACAATATCATGGGACTTGGCTTTACTTTGGTGTTGCGGCTTTAAAAAGTTAAAAGTTAGCACCCAGGCGAAGCCATGCACTGGGATGACTTACTCCAAAATGAGCAGGAGGGCTGCAGATCAAAGGCCAGGAACAAACTCCATTTTAGCTCAGAGCTCTGGAGAACTACTTCCTATGAGTTTCTCAAACTGGGAATGCTGGACCTAAAGTTACTGGTCAAAGACAGTCCCAGAGTGCACAAACAGCCCAAAACTTGGTTGCCATTCACTTCATCTTGGGCTGACCTCTTCCATCATAGTAGCACTCTTTTGGTTACACTCAGTCACAAGATCTTTGCTATGATCTAAGAAATTCATGCTTCTTAGGTTTTACCTGTTAGCCCTTTCTCTTGTGATATTCGAGTATCGTATGGACAGGAATAGGTTAGGTAGGAATAGGAAAGAGCAGAAGGCTGTTGAGGTAGATGGTCACCAGGTAATCCAAAGCCTATGCTAAGGGGCACAAAGGGATGTAAGAGGATGAGCCTTGGACAAATCAAAGAGATGAATCAGGTACTCGAGACAGCTACACTCGGTGCAAAAATGTGATTTTTCCACACCTTAGCTTCTTGCATAGCAAAATAAATTGTAGAAGCCATTAAAGTTTAGCTGCAGAGGTAAGTTTTCAGAGCGCATCCTTCCAGCAGCTCACTAAGTTAAAAGCAAAAGCTATGATGTGCTCTTTCTTGTGATACGATAAGGCTGTGGTATTTCATTTCAACACAGACCTGTCTTTCTTCTCAACAAACATGATTGAAGCATTAGCAGGAGACACTGACAGATGGATGATGGTCTTTAGCAGGATCTCATCCAGATGCTCTCTCAAGGACTTGAGAGTATGACTGATTTCCAAATGAAATCTTAGCTCCAGGCTGCAAATCAATTGACCAGGCTTAAAGGTAGCGTGAAGACAAAATATCAGTCTCCTTCTCATCTAATATATCAATGAGGAGTCGGTGTTTTTCTGAGCTATGGCTCCTCTGAGCTTGCCATGCACAGGACTAGCCAATCTTGCCAAGCCACCTTCTGTGCTGCTTGCATGGAAATCGGTTAAGCACAAATGTCAGCAGAAAGCCAAATTAATTATGCTTGACATGTCATCTTTAAAATGGAAGGGCAGTCTGTGCAAAATGGATCCCATGAAGCTGTTGCTTGCCTGCACGATGCTGCATCGCTGGCTGCTGCTGGATTGTACCGTGGCTTAATTCAGAAGTAGTTTCTTCATTCTGATAATTTAAGTAACCCTTAACATCAGCCTTGAAACTGAATTGTGTTTCAAGGACACCAGTTGAGTGTACAAGAAGATTGCTGTTTTCCTGGGGGTCTCCGAGGGGGGCTGGAGCCACCCTTTGTCTCCAGCAGAACAGAAAGGCCCATTCATCCCTCTGTCACATGCAGAAACATGACTGTCCCAGAATAGGACTGCAGGATACCTCCCCAGTGGGGTCAGGGGGAGAGGTGCCACGCAGACTCGCGTGCTCTGGGAAGAGAGCCAAGGAAAAGCTGCAGCCCTCCAAACAGGCCAAAGGGTTAAAGGAGGCATCGACCGATACACCGTGACTTCTGCCCTCGGCGGAGATGAGCTATTTGAGGTGCATGTTTCCTGATCTGTCTGGGGAGTGTAAGTGTGCAGAGGGGCAGACTCCGGGAACGGTGGGAGGTCACCTCCTGATGCCCTTCAAAGACACCAGCCGGTAATGAACTTGTTTGCTCCCACCCTGGCCCAGACCAAAGACCCAGCCTCAGCGTCACAGGCACCCACCAAGGTACAGAAATGCTTCACTGAGGTCCAAAGTTAACTTTGGGACACAGGCTTGCAAGCTGGAGGCATCTGTGAGCATTACTGAGCAAAACAGGGGGGGTACCAGGTGACTGCCCCTGAAACAAGGCCAGAGATGGGCTGTACCCATCCAGCCCAGCCCACTAGCTGGCTTTACCCTACGTTTCCATCCTCAGCGGCTCATGTGGTCTGCCGCACGCTAAGATGAGATGGGCAAGGAAGAACTGGAGCTGGAGAAAAGAAAGCAAAATGGCCGAGTCTAATCACTACATGGCAATGTCAGCGAAGAAAGTGAGAAAGAGGATCCTCGAGCAGACTCCACAAGCAGCCTTCTCCCCCCAAAAAAGCATAAAGTGACAGTTAAAACTAAAAACAGAATAAGAAAACCAGATCCCTCAACACCTGCCCATCACCTGTGTTGCTTCTGGCACCTGAGCTGCTCAAACCAAAGTGCTGTTGGGGACATGTCTGTCCATGTGCTATTACATCTCTATCTGCAGAGCAGGCATATGCCAAGACTTGAGAAGCCACAGAGAGATGGGAGGGTGACAGATCCCTAAGATGGACTCTCCAATTTGGGATGCTTAGTAGGATGAAGAGAGAAGAGTCTGAATGGAGGTTTTGTTCTCTGCTCTTCTGAGTGAGGAGTTGTCTCCGATAAACAAGGGTATGCAGTAAATAGAGACAAGTAAATAACTTTTCTGTGGATTATCCACAGCTCTGATTCATCAGATCTTCAAGGAATCATGGAAACGTTTCAGTGGAGAAACAGATAGAAGAAAGTTCCCAAGCAACCAATACAAATTATCTCTACCCTATTTACAAAACTTCACTACTGAGAAAAGCTAGGCTGGTCAAATTCTCATTGGCATCTTTGGCCAAATCTCAAGATAAGAGGGAGTCTAATCCATTCTTGTGTCTGGATCCACTCAGAAAAAAGGCTGGAACAGGGGATACATATAACAGTATTTTATTGTGAACTTCTGCAGTTCTCCCATAAGTAGCAGAGATCCTGCACAAATTCACTCATGATCCCTGTGAAAAGGGCTGAAAATGAATAGCCACACATTTGAATGTGTTGGAGTCAATTCTAAACCAAGGCAAATGTAGCATCTATTCTATCATATTGCCTGGCAAATGCCAACAATAACGCTAGAAAGTTTTCCCTGCTAAGAGTTGTCTCAATTGTCACGGTCTGATCTTCATTACCTCTTGAAATTAGAAGTCCTTCATTGATTTCAAGATCTGTTCCTCATTGATTTAGTTCTACTTATGCTTCAGCACTAAGTTATTTTGTTCTTTTGTCAGTTCCTAAAGGCGACTTGATCAATCTCTTCTGTCTTCTCACCTTACCTAGTTTAAAGACTAAGATCCATATCAAGACCAGGATGAAGTTTCTCAGAGTCACAGAAGAGATTTACTTGCACCTTCCACATTAATGAGGATTTTTTTGTCTGTGCCTCCAAGTTATCTGCGAAAAATTTCATCTTACAGGTTGGATAGGATCCCCACCTTTTGTGGAGGTTGCAGTCAAGTCAGGAGTCCTCCTCGGTGTCTGGCGCGGCATGGGTGGACTGAGCTGATTCGAGGAGTCTCTGCAGGGAGACTTTAGGAATTAGGGTTGATTTTATGAACTCTCTGAATCTTGACATCTAACCCCCTAATCCTTCTGCTGACAAGGCGGGAAGCAGCCACCGCACGCAGGCGTTATTGCAGCCTGGCTGGATCTTCTCCCTGGAGAACAACAATCTTATCCCACGAATAATGTGACAAACCAAACCTGGGTCCTTACTGGTTTCTGCTCCTACCCCTACATGCTCCCATCACAGGAGTGTTTGCCAGGGTTATTTCTGGGTGCAGACAGGCACGTACCTCTGCAGTGACCGACCAGCCGGCTGGCCCCGGCCGGGGCAGGCACTGGCTGAGCTCCGTTTGCCTTCCTGTTACTGGTGATACTGGTTTGGGTTTGTCCTCTCTGCTGTGCTGCTGGAAATGCAATGGAAAATGTGTTTTCTCAGAGATGTTTGTCCTTTTGAAACATTTGATCAAAACTGATATTAAACTCACTGGAAAGAAGGAAGCATGAGTGAAAGATGGCACAATCAATCACATCAAGCTCATTTCTTTAAAGAACAGACCAGAAATAACTATCGTAACCTCGGTCTGATCACTTGTAGTCTGAGAATTGCCAAGGTTTGAAAGCTTGGAGTTACCCCAGATGTTGGTCAAAGAAACCAGATGCTACTCCAGGATCTTAGGAAGTCACAGAAAAAACCCAGGACAAAGGATGCTTGGGCAGCACCGGGAGAAGAAGGGCAAGCCTTCCTAACAGAGAGGCTCTTTTTTAGCTGAGGGAGCAGCTGAGAGAGAAATTTAGCCATGAGACACGGAAAAAGAGAAAGCCCATGATTTTGGAGGCAAGAGTGTAAAGTCTGAAGCGATCTCAGAACCAAAGGAAAATCAGCGGGAGAAATGTGTCCAGATGTTTTACCACTGTGAGTTAATCTATCCATTTCTTGTGGTACCTTAAGAAAAGAGTAGTCATAATTTCTTGCAAAATCCTCACTCAGAGCTTCAGCTGTTCTGTGTCATCAGAGTACTAAACGGTCAAAGTTCTATGAAAACATATTTTAAGATATAGTAACTGAAGACCAACAATGACCAACAGGGCTGAAAACAGCCGGAGTCCAACCGACCATTTCCAATAGTGAGCAGCAAAAATATCTGTGCTCCAAACACAGCAAATAGGTCCCATAAAGAGACTGTGCGGGCGCCTGCTCAGCTCAGAAGCTTACAAGGATCAGAGGAAGACACACTGGGGTCTAAACTCAGCAGCCCCGGGATTGTCCGGGAGGAAAAATATTAACTGGGGCTGCAAGGGGGTCTGCAAACCCAGGATGGATATGGGCCTCTCCTGAGTTACCCTGCCCCATGTGCTGCTTCCCGGCATGAACACGGAGTTTGCAGCGAAGCACGGGAGTGTTGTTTCCCGTGGAAGCTGATTCATCCATAAGGCTGTGAATATCTCTCCCCATGTGCAGCTACGCAGCCAGCCCCAATCTCCCCGGCCTCAGGGTGACGGCAGTCATTCGTTTGCCTCTGAGTTTTGATGAAACGAAAGTAATTTGTCAGTTTTGTATTTGTTGTTGTCACGTCACACAAGCTTAAGTGGTCTGTAGCTGGTCAGACAAAAGGAGCACGTAGCGCAGAAGTCTGTCTCCAGAAGTGGATCGCAGCAGGTTTGCTACCAAAATCCTTCTACAGGATAATCAAGGACATGGGAATACCTTTGCATGACTTCGTTAGTTTTTGAACTTACTGGGTTATTATAAAAAAATATTTTTTTAATAGCTTACTGCATATGCTCCAAAGTTTAAAACTTTCAATCAAGGCGTAAGAAAAAAGAAGAATAGAGTAGAAAGGAACAAACATTTTACCTGACATTTCCAATGCTGGGCATACTTAACTGGCAGTCACATTCTGAAGACTGGTAATCAAAAACATAGTAAGAAAAGCGATTAGACGACATCACGGCTTGAAGATAAAACACTACACAAATAACAGGATACAACTGAGAAAAGTTCAGAGATGGACAACAAGGGTGAGCAAGGCTGTGAGATGGCTTCCTACAAGAGATCTACGTTATTCCTCCCCAGGGGCAGGACTTGGCACTTCCCTCTGTTGAACTTCATGAGGTTCCTGTCAGCCCATTTCTCCAGCCTGTTGAGGTCCCTCTGGATGGCAGCACGACCCTCTAGTGCATCAGAGAAACGTGATCTCGTTCCACTTGAGATGCCTTCAATTTGGGAAGGAGTCTGAACCTATTCTTTCTGTCCTCGTTTTGGGGCTAAAAGGGCAAAGGGATTCCTGCATCAAAGTGAAGTTGCCTTGACTTAGTACAGTTGCACCATGCCAACACGTTTCTGAGCCATCAAGGACCCCAGAGCAAGGTGATTTGGCATTTTTTAAATAAACAGCCTGCCACATACCAAATGAATCCCACATTCCTGAGAACAGCCGGGTTCACGCATGGTGAGGAAAGAAACTTTCCTCTCCAAGCAGATGAGCCAAGGAGGTTGGGAGAGGCTTTGTCCACAGGGAAAGAGACAGGCTGTGCAGCAGCGCAAATTGTCTACAGGTTCATATGGTTCGGAGAAAGACAGGAGGAGTCTCATGAAAGCACTGCTCGTGATCTTCTGTTCAAAGGCAGGTGGAGAGCAGAGGGGAGTCTTTGAGCCAGGACCATGTCCAGAGAGTGGACTGGACGCGTGGCTGATGGGGGAGGCTGGCGTGAGCCTACGGCAGCACCGGCTGCTCAGCCATGAAGTGTTCTGCCCTGCACCTTGAGCAATCGGATGCTGCTCTTCAGGCAGTTCAGGATGCTCAGAAACCACAGCAAAATAAAAACAGAGCTGGCATGTGAAAAGGCACCAGTGCAACTTCTTGTAGATGGGAGCATGGTCTGAAACCTGTTCCCAGCCTGCTTCACCTAGACCAGGGCTCGGGGAGACTGCGTTAGAAGGAAAAGTGAGGCTTGTTCTTCCCCAGCACCTCAGTAAGGACTTCTTATACTCTGTTCTCTCGGCTAGAAGGGGAACGGCAGGTCCCCTCTGCCTTGCTTGCAGTACTTAGCCTGCTCCTGAACATTTCCTCAAAAGCTCCAGGTGGAGCAGCCGGCTTTATACACCCTGGGCAGAGAGGGCTTTGATGTCTCTTTTCCCCAAAGGTGGTCGGGGCTGCAGCTTCCTTCACCAAAGCACAGCCACGGGGCTCCTCCAAGCCCGTCACTACAACTCGCCGAGCAGGCACGCTGCTCTGCGGTCAGCAGCCTTCCCCCAGCTCCCTCCCTCCCCCTCGAGCTTTATTTGTTTGTTATTTTCATCTCCTTCGCAGAGCTGTCCTGTGCTTCTCCTGCTTCGCCCTCCTCCTACATCCCTGTCCCACGCTTCGCCTATTGGTTGCAGGGGCTGCGCTCAGGGGCAGCCCTGCGATTTTCTATATAACCAACCGCTCCGTTCAGAGAGATCTCAGCAAGTCACGAGAGGGAAGAAACATTCCCCTGAGCACGAGCCCACACACAAAAGCAAACTCCAGGATCTACAACGCTGCAGTTCTCCCAGGACCCGCGGGACGTGCCCAGCTGCCCGCGCAGTGGGAAGGAGCCGTGAGAGGGAACGAAACTGATCCCAGGAGCACCCAAAGTTCGTGGTCACAAGGAAGGTAACTTAACTCCAATGAAAAGCTTTGCTGTTCCGTGTGCTAATTTGCAAACAAAATGATTTCTTGCTTCGGGGTGAGTTTTTGCACGTTTTTCAGATCCCCGCACCGGCCCCCACTCTGGGGGAGGCGTGGAAGGGACCGCGGTGCCCGAGCAAGGTC
Organism: Gymnogyps californianus; assembly: GCF_018139145.2. Lineage (NCBI taxonomy): Eukaryota > Metazoa > Chordata > Aves > Accipitriformes > Cathartidae > Gymnogyps > Gymnogyps californianus. The sequence goes on along the minus strand of NC_059479.1, from coordinate 23,915,489 downwards.
CAACAGGTAGGCAGGGAGAGGGTGCACGAGAAGAAATCCAGCACACCTCTGCGGGGAAGGTCCTTCTGCTTAGGGACCAGGTTGGGTTCGGGTCAGGAAAGCAGCTTGGGATGTGGTGTTATCCTCTGCCTTTCTCCCTCCTTTCCCAACCCCCATGGCATTTTCGCTGCAAGAGATGTTTATCCGCAGAAAAGGTCTGTTTTGCATTTGGCGAGGTTACTCCGGCAGGAGAGTGCAAGCGGAGCTGCTCTTGAAGGCAGCCTGCCCTGCTACAGGCAGGACAGCAGGCAGCGTGCCATGGTGGGAGAGGCTGGCTTGAGATGAGGACATCGCCTGGGATGGGGTGGGCTCTCCTGGAGCTCCCAGGCAAGAGGAGTCCCAAGCCCCTCGGCCCACGCATGGCACCTTTCAGACGGGAGCAGGCTGTGCAGGGTTATGGCAACGGTTTTCAGTCTCGTCTCTTCTCTGGGAATCATTCTCTGATGTCCACAGCATGACTCCAGTGGTTTCAGCTGCGATTCGGACTCAGCACAGCGTAAAGGGCATTTCCACTTTCACGCGTCTAAGCTATTTGCTAACAGAAGAGCCCCAGCCAGGCAGGTGGGATGGGGATGGCCCCTTCGGGCACCAAGTCACTTCCCCAGATGATCAGCAACATGAGCAAAGCTCAGAGGATTTTGGGTCAAGCGATGTTGACTTTGGCTTCACATCTGCTGGGCACTGAACAGGCTTCTTGATGCTCCTGTGCCTCAGTTTCCCCCACGATTGAGAAAGGGTTACGCCTTCAAGAACTCTGAGATGCGAGAGGCAGCATGGAGGGCAAGAAGTAAATGGGCTGTTGAACAGGAGAAAACAATGCTTCTCTTTTACTAAATTGCTGGATTTTAAGGCAAGATGGGGCAGAAGTGCTTTTTTTCTTCAGTGCTTTGCAGCTGCGCTGTGGAGGGGACGGGCAGGATCCAGTGAGCCGTGTCCTGTGATACTTACTCACATGAGCTCTTCTGCCACATACCCAGGGGCTGAACGGCCACACCGGGCTCTGTAGTCCCGCACCGGGGAGAGCAGGTAAGAGCAGCCCGCTGCTGCAGCGGGCAGAGGACACAACTTTCCAGGGATGCTCTGGTACCCCTCTGCCAGCTGCTGACTCGAGGAGCCGCCGTCTTTCTCCAAGCCCCCAGACAGCCTTGAGTGGCAGACGCTTGTCTGTGCCATCCGAAGCTGCTCCCTGTGAGCTGCCCAGACCCTCAAGGATCCCAGGCAGGAATTCTGAGCTGGGTCTGCCCTCTCCTATGAGCTGCAATCCTGTGGGAATAGTGGGGAGGAGAGACAACTGCCCCTGGTGTAGGCTGGGGCAGGACAGAGAGCTGAGGACCTTAGCAAGGGTGCAGGCTAAAGTCCCTGCACCAAGTCAGAGCAGGGATCGGCGCCCAGGTCTCCAATGAGTCGGGTTTGCGCTCCTTCAGGTTATTTATCATTCTCTCCCTTCCTTTCTTCCCCCCCTTCCCAACATAGCTGGGTGCCCAGCACCTGAGCAGGAGTCACAGCTGAGAATAACATCAAAACAGGTCAGAGCAAAGTCCACCCTGGTCAGCTGTCTCCAGGACAGCAGTTGGAGCAGATGTTTAGGTAAATATCAGGAAGAAGGTGGTGTCGGAGAAGTTTCTCTGGTCACAAGGTCCCAGATTTGGCATTCAGCTGATTAGGGATGTGCTGAGACCAGGGAGGGTACCAGGACTTTCGTAGCCACCAAGGACTAAGACTGTTCCAGCAAGCAGGTGGGAACATTCCTCTCCACACACTGACTGGTGGCAACTTTGTGAGTCCTCAGCTTTGACCAATGCACCTCCAAAGGGTCTTTTGTGGAAGGAGGCTCCTCCTTGTCTAGGCTCCAGCTATTCTGGTGCCTAGCTTAGTCCCTTCCCATAGTATTTTATACTGGTTATCCAAGGTGACAAGCTGGCATCCCACTACCCGGTCCTTAGGAAATTAGCTCTGCCCGTGCAGGAGGGACAGTATGGGCTGAGGGTTTCCCCAGTTTTCAGATCACATACTCCTGCAGGTACCCCTCAGTGATGGGATACCTACGTACCTCTGAGAGCAGGGTGCTTACAGGCCAGATACGGGTTGTTTCCCAACCATCATATGGAGACTTTTCTCTAAACACTCTTCAAGTCATTGAAAACTGCTCTTTTTTCTCAGCCAGAGGCAGGCAGATAGATAACTTTGCAGTGCCTGTTCTGGCTCACAGTGATGCGGCTCATTTGCAAGATAAGTTTGCAAAGCTGTTTGAGTCTGCACAGATAAAAGGCACAGAGAACACACAAGATTGCTAAGCACCAGGCATGAATATTTTAGCAGACAGAAGCATGCTTATAGTGAGCAGAAAAGAAAAGTGATGGGATCTTTAACTTTCCTGTGGTGAAACTGTATCTACGGTGCTGTTACAAGGATTCAAACTAGAAAAGAAACATCTTTAAAATGTGGATGTTTTAACAGAACTGAAAACTTAACTCTCTAGTTCATGAGGTCTAAACTGCGATTGAAGGGATTGCATTATTTTATTGCCTATATTTGACACGTGAGTGGGAATAAATTTTAGGCTTCCTCCTAACACTGCTTGTTTACAGTTTAAAGTACTAAGGACCTGACTGAAGGACATAAGAGGGTCAGGAAGGACTAAGCCTGATTTAGATACTCTGGCAAGAGCAGTAGGGTGAAACTGAGGAAAGGTTAGGTCTGGCTAGGCTGGTTTATTGGGAAAGGGTCCAACTTCATGTGATTATGCCTGGAGTCTTCCAAACAGGCAGAAAGGCACAGGCATTTCTACAAAGCCTGGCCTGAGCCCATGACACATGAGGAATGCACAGCTGTATCTAGAGAAGCTGTGGTTGTACCTGGCCGGACTCGTGGTTGGCTTGGCCATGCCTTCCCAGAGTGGGAACAGCATGCTCCCACCATATATGCATTGCTGGTCCTGGGGTCCCCCCGGTCCTGGGCAGGGGGAACCGTGCTACAACCCGGGAGTGCCTTGGCTGGACAGTCCTGGGGAGCAGATCCCCGGGGTACAGCTGGTTTGGGCTCAGATCCCAACGCTGCCTGGTGGAGTCAGAGTTGAGACTGAAGACCCACCTCTAATCCCAGGCAGGCACCCCGATCCCTGCCTAACTGGCTCCTCTGGGGCAGAGCACATCCCAGGCAAGCCCGAAAAGGCTCCTGTTTCTAGTCTAGGCACAGCAATTTTTCCTCCCTTCAAAGCTGTAAAGTGTCATAGTTTGAGAAACATGTTCTTCACCCGCTCTGACCAGGAGACCCAAGATCTGTGCCTGCCTGTGGCACAGACAGTGCCGGGGCACAGGCTGGCAGGGTGCTGACGTCTTCCACTCCCTCTCTGGGCTCACTTCCCACTGGTGGCCATATCTGGATCATCCAGAAACCCCTTCCATGAATTCACATCGTGCCAGGACAGTGCTACAGCCATCCTCAGCTTTCTCATGTGGTTGTGGAGCAGCAGCTTAGCTAGTCCTGCCTGAAAGCCTTGTCTGAGATTTGCAAAGCAGAACCCGCTCTGGTGATATTTATTAGTAGTGCTCCAACCTTGGTGAGCTTGAGAGACCTTTTACTGTGCTCAGCAGTCAAAAACTGCAAGCAGCGCAGGGAGATTTATATCCCTGAGTATTAAGCTGAATGGGCACAGTGGATTTGGAAAGGATGTGGTTCACTTAACGACGATAAGGATGGGGAAGGAGGGGCTGTACTGCTCGCACATAAATTGGAATAAGATGTCAGGTATCAATACGGCATTTCTGGAAAAACCCTTGTAGTATTTTCCCATCATGGTTCCCAGCAAGACTGCGCTGAGTCTTTCCACTTTGCGCTGAAAGATGGCATATGGCAGCCCATGGGATCGGCTGAAGAGTGGGATGTCAGTGCGGCTCCGGTTTTCCCACGGCACGAACTGGAAGAAAAAGGTCTGCTGGTCCTGTGGACCCCAAGACGGGGTTTGCAGAATCGCCCAGATGTGCAGGTGTCAACAGGGCAGGTCCCCCAAAACTGCTACTTCAAACCGTCAGGAACTAAATGAGAAGTGTGGGGTGGGCATAAAAGAAAGGTCAGATTTGCCACGTGAGCAGCAACACCAAGTTCAGAAGGTGCAATAGCTGACTGAACACACCTATTTGAGAAAAGGCAGGTGCCTTCATTTGCTGAAATGCTGCGTAAGAGACATAAGAGACTGTTTGTTTTCCTTTTAGTTTGTTTTAGCAAACAGGCATGTTTAATTTTAGCAGCAAAGACTCCCACCCCCAGGTGTCAGCTGCTTTGACCAGATGGGATCTAATCTGGCATTATTTCTGATCACTGTGATGATGGACTTTCTCCAGCGATTCTTTTCATTCAGTCTCGTCTTGTTCCTCCTTCCTCTGCTAACTGAGTTCTCTCCCTTGTCCCTTTCTCCATCTGCAGATCCAACCAAGACCCAAGCAAGGACGTCCCACGAGCATTAAGGACTTCTGCAGCCAGCTTTGCCGTTCAGTCCTCAATGGCGAGAACCCCAGCTCCCACCACTCTAGCCATTTTCCTGACTTGCCTCTTCTCCGAGGCACGCAGCCAGACCCCAAGAGCTTTCCTGGAGACCACCGTCCCCTTTGAGGTGCTTAGCCAGGAGCAGGCTTACAGTCTGGTCCAGCCAAGCCTGTTCCAGGATGCCAAGCTGTCAAACCACTCGGAGAGCCTCCCCAGGAGCACCAGCTCTGAGCCACCCCTCCTGCCCGTGTGCGTGAAGCCTGCAGACATCAGACACATCTTCAAGTACATCAACACCATCGTGTCCTGCACCATCTTCATAGTAGGGATCATCGGGAACTCCACGCTCCTGCGGATCATTTACAAGAACAAGTGCATGAGGAACGGGCCAAATGTCCTCATTGCTAGCTTGGCGCTCGGAGACCTTCTCTACATCCTCATTGCTCTGCCCATCAACGTATATAAGGTAGGCTCCATGCGGCACGAGTGCTGCGGCAGCCCGGCGATTGCGGGGATGGTGTCTGCTCCCACTTGCCTCGGTGCCCTGGGGAATATCTATCCTCTGCTCTTTATTGCAGGCTCCATTTTGGCAAGGGAGAGGGGGAGGGTGTTTCTGCTCTTGAAAGGATGAGAAAAACATAAACAGACACAAAGCTCAGAGTACATTCCTGGGAAAGCAGAGGTGTTCTCCGCTACAGCTGTGTTATGCACACACACACACGAGCACACAACCTTCCAGATCTTTTAAATCTCATCTAAAATCACAAGAAAAGAATTGCTTGCAGTCTCCTGACATTACAACCCCATGTTTATCTCAGCTGAGCAAAAATTATTATTCCTTTGCACTGGGGACACTTCTCCCAGCACAGTTCAGTTCATCAGCCTCAAGCAAATATCTTGCTTATTCTAGCTAAACGTGAAGACTCATCCAGGAACAAGGAAGAGGGCTGTAGTATAAAACAGGGGCTTCTTTCAGAGACACTGCCCCCCAAAACTAGAGGGAAGAGGCACAACAAATAATCAGGGGAACCCGAGCTCTGCACAGTGCACTGGGGCAGAGAGGGCCAGGCAGATGCGGGCAGCGGACCCGAGCCCCCGGTTGAGAGCAGAAGGTGTGTTACGACATCTGTGAGACGTGCCTGGGCTATTTGCAGCTCTTTCTCGCCCACTGCTTGAGACACATTTTGGTGGGCTGGAGCCAGAGGTTTCTCTGAAGGGTTGGAAGGGATGCTGTGGGGTGAAGGACCTGGAGCTCGGCCAGGTTTGTTTGTCAAAGGGAAGCTTTAGCCTGAAAAGTGGAAATTGAGTGCCAGAGGGGTCCTGGATCGAGCAGGCTGGGTGGCAGGGGGAGAAGGCAGAGAAATTCGAAGTAGGAAGAAGGTGCATACAATTTGACAGTGAGAACAACCAGATGTGGCTGGCAGAGGGTCTCAGATCACTGTGGATAGATACCCTTCAAGGGAAAATGGATTGAAAACTATAAAGGTTTTTTAGCTCAAAACAAACAGGTTCTCCATGAGCCGGATGATCCCCGCTGTTATAAGAATACGGATCCATGCAGAGGGTTTCACTCATGGGCAAGAAAACAGAGTAGCTTGGGGCCAGCAGCACTGACCCACAGGAAGGTTACCCCCCTCCATCCATGGGGTACAGCCCATCTCTGCTTTCACCCAATGGGCCCCCTTTGCTTTGAATAAGGCACGATTTGTTCTGCCCGAGAGCGGAGACACAGTCTGGGGAACGCGGCTGCAAAGCCAGCAGCTCTCCTGGGGACCACCTCTACCCCGCACCCATTGCACAGGCAGAGGTTGTGGAGGCAGCCCAACAAGCATGGTCATAGCTGAGCCCTTCAAAAACTCGAACAGCAAAGCCCCTCCAATATTTGCCCCCAGTCAAAACCAAGGCAGGGAAGATTTGCGTTTTAATCCTGCCTTTGCCACACTTGTGGGAAATGCACCAAGTGGCCAGGGAAAGAATTTGGGTCGTGCAATGTACATTTAACAAGAACAGAGTAACAGCAACAGCAAAATATCTGGCAGACCTGCCTCCATAGGATGGAAATGCTTCTCCGCTTTGGGGGATCTGGACTGCAGAGTCCATCTGTCTTGTTTATATTACCCACAATATCGGGGCAGTTGCATTGGTTTTAGCCTGGGTTCCCAAAGAAACAAGGCTTAGACAAGGGGACTGTGAGGACATGGGTCGGACAGCCCTTCCGTTTGCCCAGTTCTGCCGTATTTCACAAGTCTCTGTTGTAGGAAGGCCCTATGTATCATAAAAAAAGGGGCATGTGGGACCAGATGGAGGCTGTAGGAATGACCGTGCTGAGGAAAGCTGGCAGATAAACCAGTCACAGGCTCAATACCCAGCTCTGCGTCCTGGTTAGCCAAGAACTGGGGTTGCACTGGGCTTTGTGCAGAGTTCATGGCTTAGACCAGAAGCCTGATCTACAGGACACCTCCTGTTAACACAAGCTGCTGGCTTGGAGATACACTTGGCCGTCTCTTGGAGCTGCAACTAGCACAGCTTGCAGCCAACACAAAGAAAAGTCAAGATATTTTGTCCAGGCTAAGGACAACATCTTGCATTGGTGTTGCCTGCCTCGTAACAGGAAAACTGGGTCAAATCTCCGGGGTTGGGACTCCCTGATCCGGCCACATCTACGCTGACATTTCCTGACTGAGGTTCAGGATTTCCCCAGGCCACCTGAGCAACCCCTTTCCCTTCTGCCCCTCTCGCTTCCAGCCACCTCCTGAAGGAGAAATTGTTGCTTGTTTGGGAAGCCCGAACCAACTATGTGCAACCTGGTCCTAAGAGCAGCCCAGTTCCCTCGTGGTGTGTCTCCCTCACAACACAGTAACAGATGAGATGGGTGGACTACCCAGGTTTGCAGACCAAAGGAAAGGGTAGGGTTGGTCGGTTGCCTTCACCTGAGACCCTGATTTCCAGGAGAGCTTCTGGATCGATTTGTCTTGCTGCTGAGGCCAAACTAAAGACCTTGCACGGGGGGGGTGGGTGGGGTGGTTCTGAGTAGGGGTAACCTTAAGATGGGCTCCAGGTGTCATGAGGATATAAGGGTTGTGAACCCAGGCTCACTCTCATCCCCATGAGTGAGCGGCCTGGATTTCTCCTGCCTTCAGGACATCTCGTCCCCATTGATACCCTCTGCTTGCCCCAGCTGAGCTTGGGTCCACAGTGTATGTGTTCTATAAGGAATCTAAGTGTGGTAGAGGGTCAGAGTACGATAAGGGCTTAAGACTACATGGCTTTGAAAGCCACCTGAAAGAAGCTGTCCTTGCTGGATTTTGGCTATTGCAGAGAATGATGCCCGTTTTCCCTCTGAAAGCAACCCAAAGGCCATTGTGGCATTTAGGATTCAGATCCATCCAAAACCACCCAGGGTATGGATTCAGAACCTGGTGTCTGGATCCTTCCACCTATGTGACAACTCATCTCACAACGAGCCCTTGGGGAAACGAATGGTTCCCAGTACAACACAAAATACCGGAGAGCACACACTGCGCAATCCCAGCGGAGGTAACCTCAGAGTGCTTTCATCTGCTCTTTGTGGGCTTCTCACACCTTGTGGGTAACCACCGGCTATTACGGGAAGCCGGACACTCTTTCCCGAAGCAGCCTGTTAACCCTGCGGTTCTTCCCTAGCTCTTGGCAAAGGACTGGCCCTTTGGTGTGCAGGTGTGCAAGCTGGTCCCCTTCATCCAGAAGACCTCAGTGGGCATCACGGTCCTCAGCCTTTGCGCTCTCAGCATCGACAGGTAAGAAACAACTTCTACAGCTGCACTGCCCAGCCTGACCCGTATTTGACTACAGCGTGTCCCTTCATTGTAACCAAAAGGCCGACTGCAGGGCGGCTTGCTCCCAGGCCAAATTCAGAGATGGGGCCAGGGTGCCGTCATGTAGAGTTGAAATCCAGCAGGAACTGACTCTGGTGACAGAGTTTAAATCCTGCTGGAAAAGGTTGAGGGGAGGATCATGATGTGCTGGAACAACTGCTGGGGTGGTGGGGAAGGCTGGCACCTCCCCAACGGCAGGTAGACATTGGCCAAGGATAGCTACCATCGCATTCGTCCATTGAGCCCCTGTTTCTGATCTTTCCCATTCCATTGAAGGGAAAGGTTCAGGAGTGGAGGAGGAAGGCATAAGGGAAAGGACCTTTGGGGACAACTCTGATCTGCACCTTCTCAGCCCCTTCCTGATGGTTGCTTTTCTCACTCCGATCTGCTCCTGTTGCGTTCCCACGCGTTGGGCAGGTACCGAGCAGTGGCGTCCTGGAGTCGGATCCAGGGGATAGGAATCCCCATGTGGAAGGCGGTGGAGGTGATGCTGATCTGGGCAGTGGCCATTGTGCTTGCAGTCCCCGAAGCGATAGCCTTCGACATGGTGGAGCTCAGCTACTGGGAACGACACCTGTGGGTGTGCATGCTCGCCTCCGAACAGAAATCCAGCTTCATGATGGTATGTACTCTGTCCCACCCCAGCTGCAGTGCAAGGGAGAGGGAGACACAGGCAACCAGGGCATCCTCCCTCCTTGATCAGAGGATTAGATGCTTCTGTAGATGGCTTCTTCTAGCCGTCGGGGTCAACACAGGGAGAGCAGTATCAGACAAAACACAGAATACCCAGCATTGTAGTGACGTGGGGCAGACTTGCTTTGAATGTGGGGCCAGAAAACAGGCAGCTGGTCCTGAAGCTGTGTCGTGTCTTCACCGTCCACATCAGAAGGTCATGACACATCTCGGGAAGCTTCAGAACCTGCTACGCTGTGCCAGCAGGCCAAAGAGCATCTTCACAACCAGTCTGCATGGGTAACCTTTATCACAGGGTCAGCTAAGGGTGAGCAAGGGAATGAAGATCCTTACAAAGCATCAGAACTTATCCCACCGTGTCTACCAAATAAGCTCCTTGCAACCGTTTCTTGCACAAGAGTGCTAGATTGGACTGGCAGCCAGATGCAAACCAGCCTTTACTTCTTTAGGTTAAAGACGGGGGAAGATAATGCTATGTGCACTTAGCACAGGAGCTGTTACACTTTCACACATCAGAAGTGTCTGACACAGGCCAGCATCAGTGTCAGGGACCGGGTCAGTTCATGCCCCAGTTACCACCCTCCCCTTTCCCCAGTTTCCAGTTGCTCTTTCTTTTGCATGCAGTTCTACCGTGACGTGAAGGACTGGTGGCTTTTCGGCTTCTATTTCTGCCTCCCCTTGGTATGCACTGGCATCTTCTACACCCTCATGTCATGCGAGATGTTGAGCAAGAGAAACGGCATGAGAATTGCTCTGAATGACCACATGAAACGGGTAAGAAAACCAGGAGGGCAGAAAGTCTGATATTTCCCAAAGAGGAGGGAGCGCTGTCGAAGGGGAGAACACGCACCTATCCCTGTAAAGGACACGTATGAGCTGACATAGCCTCACAGTGGTCAACTGATATTGGCACATTGATGCAGATGCACGGATTAAACCAGGGAGATGGGCCTTCAGCTCTACAATCTCCAGTCTCAGGGACAACCCAAACTACTAGCCTTACGGCCACGGACCAGCTTGATTTTCAGTTTCTTACGGTCATTTATCTCTGGCCGTGCTGTGCCAGCCCAGATCACACCAAACTGGACCAAATGCTGAATGTGCTGTATCACAGACAAGGGGTGCAGGGAAAAGAACAGTGTACTGTCCCCTCCCACACTTTGCAGAATGATCCCTTGAGGCAGGCGAGCTGGTTGTCACAATAACACAGTGTGAAGGGTGGACGGATGAGGCCTCCACGTCCCAGGGAGTATCAGCCCAGCAAAGTCACCAGGAGCAACGGTGGGAAGGGGCGTGAAGGAGTCTGGTCCATATTGTGCTGCTGGTGCCCTACCCCTTTCTGCAGCCTGGATCTCAGAGTCCTCCTCGCAATGCAGGATTTGGGACCTGCAGGTTGTGCTTTGGACTCAAAAGGGGTGCTCAGCCGTCATCAGATTACAGAAATTATTTGAAGGGCCCTTGCTCAGCATGGGGAGACGGTGCTTTGCTCCATTGCTCTCCAGTGCTCAGCCAGACCATCCCTTCTCTCCTGCCCACCTTCTCTTCGCAGCGCCGGGAGGTGGCCAAGACTGTGTTCTGCCTCGTGGTGATCTTTGCACTCTGCTGGCTGCCGCTCCACCTCAGCCGCATCCTCAAAAAGACCATCTATGACCAGACGGACCCCAACAGATGTGAACTGCTCAGGTAGGGGCATCAGCAGAAGGGCACCGTGCTGGGAGCCCCCACGGGCACCGGCAGAGGCTCTGGCTGGGCTCATTGCAGGCTTGTGGAGTTGCCTTCCAAACATCTTGTTTGAATAGCTCCTTTCCAGATGGCATTGCCCTCCTGATAGGCACAGAGAAAGGGTGCGGGGGACCATAAGAAGAGAAGAAATTAAATTTTGAAATGTCTCTATAAAGCTATGGGTTAAAGAGGTCTCCTGGGCAGAGAAACATTCCCTGCAGGGCTAAAGGGACTGCAGCAGCTCTGAGGGCTGTGCACACTTTCTGCCGTGTGATAGGTGCCTGTCTTCCCCTCTCCTCTTTACCCATCCTGCCAAAATCCAGTTCAGGCCAGACACTGCTACTCTGCTTGAGTGTGAGACCATCAAAGTCACCAGGGGAAATCAGATCTCATGCTTTTGGTTTCCTCAGGAAATGCTCCTCGCAAGAAAAAGTGTTGGGCAACTGCCCAACTGCAGGAGGGACTGTTTTGTGCTCACCTCTGTGTTATCAGTCACTGGCCCTCCGTGGAAGCAGGTTCCAGGGCCAGGCAGTTTGCAGGCAGTTTGGAAACCCTCCCTCAGTTCTCCGCTCAGTGAGCTTCCAACACGTCCACCCTCTTCTCTCCCCTCCCGCCTCAGTTTCCTCCTAGTGATGGATTACTTTGGGATCAACATGGCCTCCCTCAACTCCTGCATCAACCCTGTGGCTCTCTACTTCGTCAGCCGGAAATTCAAGAACTGTTTCCAGGTAGGGTCGATCCCTCCAGAGCTCCTGGCTACGGTGACCATTCCCAGACACTGGTCCCAGGGGCACAAGCTCCCACGGACCAGGCACGGTGCAGCCAGAGGCACCCCCATCGCAGCGAACTTCTGTGCTTACGAGATGAGGGGAAAGGCGCAGAGCGGTTTGGCAAACACATCCAGCAAGCAGCGGCACAGACAGGTCTGGACCTCGCAGCTCCTGGCTCCCAGACAAATGCCCCATCAGGGACACACTGGAGCTGCCAGCAGCCCACAGGATTCCCCTATTTGCTCATATAATGATCATATTTCTGCTCCCAAATTTTCCCCCTGCTAGGTGCCTCTCCTCCCAGCTTCAAGTACACCAGAGCTCGCTGCCCTGCTCTGGGGAGGCTTTTGCCAGCGCAGGACCTAGGACAAGCCAAAAAGTCCCTGTCATTTTGGATCAGAAGCGTCCCCACAAACCATTAGACCAGGGACTGGGGCTGCTTTAAACTTCAAGCCCAAGTTATTTGGAGATAATTTTCAGGAGCAGTGGAGCCCTGAGAAAGGAAGGGGATGGGATGGGATGGGATGGGATGGGATGGGATGGGATGGGATGGGATGGGATGGGATGGGATGGGATGGGAGTCACCATCTTTTGCCACTGCTGTGGCAAAAAGAAGAGTTGAGCCCAGCTAAGTGTTACCCGTATTTTCTGTCCCCCAAGTACAAGAAAACACAACTGCAAAAGGTACCCAAGATTTCGGTATCTTCATTTCCAACCCACACCAGCCCTATCTTGGAAAACCTGCTCCCAGCAGATCTGCAGGACAGCAAGGCTCAGAAGTGCAGGCTGCGATTCCCAGCCGGGCACTGCGCGGGTTGACTTGCCAACATCAGTAAGGGAGTATTTCCTCCTCTTTTACCCCATAGCCCACGCTTGTAACCTCTCTCTCCACCCTCTTGTCTCCTCGCAGTCCTGCCTGTGCTGCTGGTGCCAGAGACCGGCTTTGAGCATCACGCCGACAGATGAGAAGGGCTCTGTTGGGAAGTGGAAAGCCAACGGGCAGGAGCTTGGGCTGGACCGGAGCAGCTCCCGTTTGAGTAACAAGTACAGCTCTTCCTAAAGCCATGCCACCCGTGAGGCCGAGAGGAGAAGGCACTGTGCCAAGACGGCAGGACCCCTCCATTTCTCTCGCACGGCCGTTTCCTGGCTGGGCCTGAATAATTTTTGCCTTCGTGTTGTAACCCACCTGGAAGGAGCTGCAGCATTTCACGGACCCCTGGGACTAGCTCTGAACACAGCCTCTGAACCATGCCGATCCGTCGCCTCGGGAGGAGGGCGAAGGGGATTCAGATCCTCATAGGATTTTTCATTTCCTCGCAGGAAAACTAAGTGACTTACGGCCATTTGTCTCGTGTGGAAATATGGGGTGGGGAGATGTGCGTGAAAAGGGAAGGAAGGTTGAGATGTGGTCACTTTGAGATGGATGTGGGATGAAGACAGGGAGGGGACCATGGGTGACAATTTCCAGCTGAGAAAGCCAAAGAAAAGCTTTGATAACATCCCTTATCATCATCTCCCTCTGTTGCTGGGACAGTTTGTCCCTGGGCAGAGAGCCAGGATAAGATCCAGGCACCACGTAAGTCTGGTAGACCACCAATGGCGTGAAATCTCCTCCTGTTGATGGTAGGGAGAGATGGGCAGTAACGTGGCTTCGTTGCCTGACCGATCTGACCTGGGGAGCCGTAAAAGCCCCCCTCCTCTTCACCTTTTCCTGGAAAATCTGCCCCAGGCTCCCTACCCAGGGATGATGTTCACCCCACCTGCGTATGGCACAAGAAAGTGATTGTATGTGACTGCACGGCTTAGGGGACCAGATATCCTTGGCAGAAGCTAGTGGCAGCATCCAGCCAAACCATCGGCTCCAGCTTCCCCCTTCCCAGGGACAAGTGAGCTCCTGGCTAGCCGGGCACCGTTGCTGGCCCAAGGGGCTGTCCTTCCAGGGAAGAGTTTGTAAGCCCAGGAAAGGGAAGGCAGAGATGGCTCAAATCCGGATGAGGCTGGGACCAAGGAACCAGCCCTCACCTTTCCAACCCCCTGCGTAACCTGGAAGCAGCTAATTCTCTGCCTGATATAGGATGCAAGGGAGAGGATCCAGGAGATGTGCCCTTCCAGAAAAGCATCCAGCCTTGATCCGCGGTCTTCGGCAGCTGGAAAGTCCACAGCCTCCTTCAGCCACCGGCTCCTGGCAGGGGGATCGCCTGCAAGACCACAGCTCTGAAGGGAAAAAAGGGGTGCCCTGCAGTTCGTCTTCCCCCTGCCAACAAGGCTGAGCTCCGACGGGGCAGTGGGGCTGGACCCCGATGTGTCTTGGCCACAGCACCATGACACCAAGGCTCGTGCCATTTGTAAGGGGAACAGAGATGCCCGTCCTCATAGTCAAACTAAGGTGGAAAAGGCAACAGGGAAGGTCCGATCTCAGCTGAAAGAGCCGCTGGAGCTAACCAAAATGTGGCAAAGAGCTTTCACAAATTTACTATTTAAAATAATTAATCCCCGAGTGCTTCTCCAGCATGTTTTCCTAAGAAATCATGCTTGCATCTCCTGCCAAAACTTTAAGAAAACCTATATGAGAAAGTTTTAGTTACCAAGTCTTTGATGATTTTTCTGTTGGTTTTTTTCTTCTCTCTTTTACCTCTCTCTCTTTCTTTCTTCTTTCCCTTTTTCATCTTGTCATGGAAAAAAATGGAGAGAGGAAAAAGGGAGAACAGAAAAGACCTGCAAATAAAGCAAAACATTTTCCAGGTGTTGGGGTTTTTTTAGCCTAGCTTTCACTGAAATGCAAATGTTTAACAAACAAATCACATTTCTGAAAGAAAAATCGGTTTCAACGAAAACAGAAAGACTGAAGAATATCTAGACCAGCACAGTGTTCTATAAACTTACCTACCCACTAGCGTAGATTTGTCTATATTAATTTCGCAGCGCTGCTGCTGCCCTAGAGCTGGCTGCATTTTGTTGGTGGACAAATGAAGTCAACGGAGAAAACTGATAAAGACTGAAATGTTCCAGCGCAGACACCTTAGTAGAAGGGTATTTTTTAATGATTGTGCTTATAAAAAAAAATCTGAATTCTATGCATTTCTGTATTTGTCCACATTTACAGGCAAATGAATTCCGTGACTTCAAAGCAACACCTCATACCGCTCCAAGGACGTAGCAGCGGGTAAGCCAGTGGCACGTCAAGCCTAATGCAATGTCTCACTCACATTCTGCCCTACCCCAAATTGTGGCAAATTCAGTTCCAGATGGCCCAGCTCCTTGGCGGCCTCCTGCCAGGATAAGGCTGGCTCTCTCCTACGCACCAGGGCCTGCCCCGCCAGGTTGCAAGCAGCCGCTACGGAGTGGTTTGCTTCAGGTTAACATCCCCACCATTGCATCTCTGTTGGTACTCTCTAAAATGGATGCGCTCACCCGAGCTCTGGGTCTAGCGTGCTCAGGAGGTGCCAGGGCAGCTGCGTAGTGGTGGGAAGGGAGGGTGGGAAGAGACAGATGGGATGTGCTGACCTTTCCGTCTGCTGCCATGTGCATCACCGGGGTTTTTCCACTAATTGCAAACCTCTCATCACTTCAAACGAGGGTCTGTTTGTTGGGCCACATGATGGGGAGGCCCGTGGAGGCGTCAGATCACTTGTCAGGGAAAGAAGTCCCATACCAGGCAGTATTTAGGATGCTAGCAGCTAACCGGGATGCTCTGACCCTATGGCTACGGTTTCCCTCCCGCTCACCTGAAATGGCTGGTGCTTTGGTCACGGGTTGAGCCAACATCTTTCTCTCTCGGGGTCCTCATTGCATTGCACAGGCCTGGAGCGTAGCCCTGGCTCGTGGGGACCCCACCGTGAGAGTCACATAGGTGAGAAACACTGTGTAAGCAGGGGACTTGCTTGCTGGGGGCTGGTTTGGGTCAGTGTCCTTATAGCCTGGACAACCTGGAGAAGGCTGACAACTCTAACGAGCAGAGGATGCTGTGGGTCAGATCTGGAGATCTGTCAGGTAAAGCTGGTAAGTTTGGGTCACAGTAGGTAATTCAAGGCCAACAGATGCACTGAGCAAGGCCAGCTTCAGCCCCAAATCAGCACCGGAGACAAGCTGAGGATGAGCACGCACACATGCAAGGAATGTGACTTCCTCTGTCCTGTCCACCTCTGTCCTCCTGGCACACACATTGCCCCTCTGCTAGCCCAGGTGCCAGTTTTCAGGTGGTTTGTTCCAACCTGACCCTGAAACGCCAATCACAGGGCTGCCCTTAATTAAAAAGAAATAATGCCAAATGAACTGGAGTTGTCAGAAGACAGGATCCCTTGGGCAGAGAGTCCGGAGAAGCAGCTTTCTTTAGAAACAAGATCGTTCCAGACGCAGGAGGGACACGGACACCAGCTCATACCAGGACATGGGGGACGGAGATACTGTTCTCTAGAGGACTGAAATACTTTGGGGACACAAGAGCTGGCTAAAATGCACTCAGTGCCTCAAAGAAGCAGGAGAGAGCATCAAGCTCTGCATGTTCTCCTGGTAGAGAAGCCACAAGCACCAGAAAGGTGAAATAGCAAAGAAAGAAAGAAGCTTAGGAGTTTAAAGCTATAGACCTGTCCCTGGGTGTTGCCGCCCTCCTTGCAGCAAAATAAAGTTGGTCCCAACTGGTAAAAGTCAGCCTTATCAGGTTAAAACAAGAGCAAAGCATGCAGTCGTGCAGTTTAGTGTCTGCCAGCGGCTGAGCAAGGGTTGTTCTGTCTTTTACTTGCACAGTGCATGGGAACTAGCATATTTAAATGCACAGCTCCCATTCATTTCAGTCAAGATTGAAGCATCTTGACAATTTCCCAGTAGTGACCTTCGGTAATGCCATAAGGAGCAGCATCCCAAATGCCGAAAGCCATGATCCTCTCCTAAGGACACGCAGAACAGCCAGGACCTGCTAATATTCATAAGACAGATACCAATTACAGGCACACAGGGGAATCCTTTTACCTTACTTAACCTCCTGCGCCCTGAGTGGCTAACAACTCTTTTTATGCTCCAAGAGCAGATTTAATCACTCTTGCATTAGCAGCTACACTCAGATCAACATTTTAGCCTTAAATGGTTCAAAACCGGTCTCAGATCTGCACATTATTAATATTGCAACAAACAGACTGACATGAATTCATGTCAGCTCTGGACATTGCTATCACTTACTGCATATCTGTTTAACAGTGACTTTATCCTCCTTTGGTATAGCTTTCCCCTTGTGTTTTCCTCCCAGACATCTTCTATTAAAACGAACATCATAAAGTTTGACAAAGTGTGAGAGAGGAGGGAGAGGAGAAGAGAGCCGAGGTATCAGCAGGAAACAGTACCCTTTTAAAGCTCTTCTAGTGCAACCGGCATCCAAATGGCATTTTCCCATCCCTAAAAGGTCTCCCTTAGGCTACAACCAAGACCAAGACCAGCAAGTGTCAGCCCAAAGGGAAAGTAATGACTAGCAGAAAAGGAGCGCACGTGCAGCCTGGTTTTAGCTGCTCACAGAAATGCAAATGCGAAGGCAGCTCCCTGCTGCCAGCTCCTATTCACAGGGGAGAGCTGTACAGTTATGGGCATGCACATCCTTCCCTTGCTTCCCCAGGCAGAGAAGGTCCAGAAACAGAGTGGTCCTTGCAGCTCAGCCCAGCCCAACAAACATGCAACGAGCCCACAGCATCCCCTGGGTGTGGAGGAAGCGACCAGCAGGCCAGTGACCAGCTGGGTTTCAAGACCTTTTTAAAAAGCTATTCTCCATGACACCCGGGCTGAGATCGAGCCCAGGTGCGTTAGTCAGCTCCTGGTTACTTCACCCCTTCACCCTCTCCCCCTGCCCTGGGGAAACTGCTTTCCTGCTTTTTTATGTCTCCCTCTTGCTTGGGCTGGGGAATTCTCCAACCAGAAAGTCCCCGGGCCTGTGCTTGCTCCTACGCAGCAGGGTGAAACGCTCACCAGCACCCACCAGGCACAGTCCCTCTTCCCCACGCGCCCCTGCTGCATCCCAAGCCCTATGTGAAAGCATACTTTAACCACCCACAGGTTTCAGCATGAAGAAACCAGGCCAGGCAGGATTAGCCAAAAGCAAAGCCACAGCAGCTACCTGCCAGAGATGTGGGACCACATTGGCATGGGCAGGATGAATCCACTGCAGCAAACTGAGAGGCAAAGGAGCCTTATTACGAAATGTAGGGTTCAGCTGGCTTCTTGGCCTAACACCTGCGAACACAAACCCACCGCCAGCCTGTCAGAGAGACCAGGTCTGTCAATTCGTGTTTGAAAGAGTGATTTTATAGAGAAAACCTGACATTTTACATCCTCCCTCTTATTCCTCCGTATGTTAATAAAACATGTTGGTGTTTGAAAGGAAAATCTCTGGGTGTTTCTTATTAAGCAGCAGGGGGTCTGCAAAGTCTGCTAAATACTTAATTGAGTGTCAGCAGGTTCCTTTGGTAACTGCAGACCTCTACCAAAGAGACAAGCGGTGTCCCCCCTGTGCAGAGCAAACTGGAAAGGTTCACAATCCTACGCCCGGCACGGAGCAGAAAAACCCCTGCAATTTCATGCCACATTACACTCAACAAAAGGCTTTCACTTGGCTAGCTGCCAGCAGATCCGAACAAGGCCAGGGTTTCAGTGTTGTACCCTTTAAACCTGCTCATGAGGAGTGGTCTGGGCTTGCCTTTGTCTGCATTCTTCAGGGGATTAAAAAAAGGCAAGTGGTTTTTCAGTCATCTTACCCCCCAAATGAGCAGAGTATCATTTTACAATGATCTGTTTAAAAAGGAAGGCTGGCCATATCTGTTGAAGTCAACTGCACTGGTGCCAGTAACAGAAAGATTTAAATCGGGAGAGGGTGCTGCCTCTCTAAAAGCTTGATTTTACACAGCACTGAACCCCTATGCTTCCTGTGGACTCTGGCGCAGACTAATTCTGTGCACCAGACTATCTGCAAACTCTGCGATCGGAAAATCGTGGGCAGGAAACAGCAACGACACTTGGAGAGGGAAAGAATAAGATGGAAGAGTGAAAGAGCTGCCTTCTAGCTGTCATCTTCCACACCCGTGTTGAGCTGAACACAGTATCATCTCTGCGGCATCAAACTTCATAAACTTTATTATTAGAGAAAATACAGGTTTGCATCAAAGCAGTCATTAAAAAAAACAACCAACCAAAAACGCTTGACACAGGGAATTCAACACACACACGTTACATACATCCATGGGGACTGCCATCCCCAAATGCTACTGCATCTCTTCCTCCCTCTGGGCCCTGTATTCCTTCAAGCTCCTCTGCAAACAACAGCAAAGGACAAGTGTTAACAGCATATATCTGAGTGACTCATATACCACAGTGCCACCACCCTGGTCTGTGCTGTGACTTCTCTGTCCAGTGCCTGGAAACTCTGAGGGACCTGAGAAGCTCTGACAGAGCTCCAGGTACTTTCAGAAGTGACTACGCTTTACAGTCACTCCAAGGGAAAGGAAGCTAGGCCATGCCGCAGGTCAGGCAGAGAATGTCTGAAAAACCTATCGGGTTTTTCATGTCAAAAGTGCCTACAATGCAGGTCTCAGCCCATTCCTGTCCCCTCCGAGACCAAGAGATAGAAAAGGCCCCTGAGCTCTTCAGGCAATAGTCTCACCTCGAAGGTGTTGAGCACGTGTTGGCAAACACCCATCAGGTCATTCAGTCCTTTCCGGAACGGCTCCACAGCAGGAAGGGCCCCTTCAGGAAAGAAGATGTGTTAGTGAAATGGGGGGTGGCTTCCAAAGGGGTTGGTAGCCCTCTCCCTCACCGCTCTGAGGCAGCGTGGCTGTTACCCCCATGCCCAAGGGCAGTCCCCGTGGTGGGGAAAGGCTCTTACACCACGTATGTGCCCGCACACTTCCCTCCTACCAGCCCATCAGCAGCAGCCTGAGAGCTGAGCTCAGTGCGGCGGTGTAGGCTATGGCGCAGGAACAGCAGACACTTGCCCTCCAGTTAGCCCCGTGGGGAAGGGGTTCCCTTGGCAAGGCGAACAGCCCAAGCACTAACTATTTTTAGGAAATTAAAAGAGTCAGCAAGCACAAACTAGATACTTGTTTCCAGGAAGTGGCTTCTACATATCTGATGCTCAAGGAAACATGTTCCATGTTTAATTAACAAATTATCTCATTGCAGCTATATACGTCAGCACACTTTGGCTTGGCTTGCCAATCCTCGTGCTGGTTTAGGGGCAGATGGAGCACCCATCGCCTGTGACAGTGAGTAGCAGATTTACTCTACCCCAGCACTAGAGTTCGGTGCCTGCTGCCAGCCAACCCAGATACCTGGGACCAGGCAAGGCTGTGGGCTCCTCGGGCCTCAGCTGGCTCAGCTCTACAGTTGGGAAACGGAAGAGCTGTAGCATAATGGCTCAGAGCAGCCTCTCCAGCTGAGCAACAGGGCACAGCAGTTGCAGGTGGCTAGCAGAGAAGAGGGAGAAAAGTCTTTATTTAAATGACTCATGGTGGAAACCTGACATGAGCAGGGGGAATTACACAAAAAACAGGGCCCCGGGCACAAAGGAAATGCGCACACCCATACCTCTGGTCTGGATCCGGAAGTTGATCTTGCTTTCAGAGGGGTGCGTGATGCAGTAGCCGCAGAACTCCACATCAGGGCTGCAGGAGGGGAGAGAGGAGAAGAGAGCGGTGAAACCCAGGCCAATCCACAGCAAATCTCAGGAAAGTCAGAGGCTCGGGCCACCCCAGACCTGCTAGGGCTCAGGATGTTTCTAAAATGACTGAGGGTCTTATGGGAGGGATATGCTGAAGGGAAACTACCTGTGTAACCTTATTTACTCGCCCCCACCTGTCTCTGAGCTGCAGGTGGAGCTTTGCAGGGGAAGGACATGGCTGGCATGATCGTAGGCACCATCCTGGCACGACCAGCGGTCCACCGGCAGGCCTACAGAGTTCAAACAGGGGATCCTGGATGCTTGGAAACCTCACTCTACACAAACCTGTGGCAGTTCTGCTGCGCAAAAGAGGCTGATGGGTCTAGGGCACTGCAAGGATTTACCGAGATGGTTTGCAGGCTGCACGGCATCTGCCTTCATAAGCTGAGGTGGTTGGTAGAACACTTGCGCACCGAGCAGAAAGAACAGCCCCTTGCAAGAAGCCTGCTGTTTTTCTTGTCATGGTGATTTATCAGATGAATTCACAAGACATTTGCAATGCAATTGTCATTTGAGATGATGCATTGAACTTCCTACTGTAATTCTTCTGAGGCTTACCAGTAGATCTTCACAAACCCTCAGTGCTGCCCAGTTCGATGAAATCGGGCAACCAGGGTGAACCTATTTGTATATTTTGATGGGGGCAGCAGGATAATTAATTCCCAGCATCAATTCCTGCGTCTCCACGCAAGCATGAAAGACGATCAATTTGCTTAATACTGGCCGTTCCTACCCTCTTTTCTGACAGCGCTTGTCCCAGAATGAGACATAGATACTGCCTGACCATGTGTACTTACATGGAGTTATGCATGGTTTTACGCAGGGCCAAATAAGACATTCAGAAGGCTTTCACACGTCAGACATGAAATTTCCTCCATAACTAACCATCAAGGAGCAGCGAGGGCTGGCTGTTCCCTAAGGGATGGGGAGCTGGGAGCCATGAATAGTAAGACAGCCAACAGGGCAGAGGCTTGCCCTGTCCCACAGCACCCAAGCAAGGGAGTAGGGTGGGTGCAAAGGTGGTAGCCAGGGTCAGCCAATGGTCCAGATCATCAGACAGGTTTGTGGGGATGAAGCAGGTCTGAGGTCAGGCCAGGAAGTCAATCTGCAGGTCAGTGTCAGGTCAGGTGAGGGTAATGAGGGTCAGACACCACCCAGTTATCACCAAGCGGGTGTACAATGATGAGGAAGGGCTGATGTCAGGTCAGGAAGTCAGTCTGTGGGTCAGCATCCAGGTGAACGGAGTCCACAGCCCAGTACAGGCTGAGCTGGAGACCCATACTCCTACAACATAGCTCAGGAGGGACCGAAAGCCCTGAGCTGAGCTTAAATGGGGCTCCTGGGCCCATGGGCAGGGTGTGGGTGGAGGCCCCAGGCGTGGCTGGTCAGGCCCATTAAGGCCCATCAGTGCTCTCAGGGTCCTGACACTAATAGCACAAGAAAAAGTTAATCCTGTGAAGAGAGGTAGTAGGTAAGGAGTCTTCGGCACCATGTCTGATATAAAGACTCTAACAGGTGTGCACAGAGGTAGTTTCTGATCATTTGCCTTGTGCCGGCAACAACTGAGATGCAGATCAGTAAGGAGAAGGCCAGAGTAGGAGACAGAGGTACCCTCAGCGATGCCAGGCACCACAGAGGCTCCACTTACTTCTTCATGACCATATATCGGAGGGAGTTGCCGAGTGTGTGGTCCTCATCATGCAACACAAACGTGACGCAGTTTCCATCTGTCCCATCCGCCTGGACCTGCCACAAGTGGGGAAAGAAGAGATGCTGTAAGGATCTCTGAGGTGATGAACACCAGCCCGAGGGTGAAGAATGAACTATTGTGATCAGCTTCACCAGAGTAACTGGGAGGGCTTGTAGGTCTGGCTGGGCTATCTCTGTGGCTCACGTGTCGGGTGCTGTGGCGTGGCCAAGAGCACCTTCACAGTGGAGGGAAAGTTGCAAAATTACAGACCTCAGAGAAACCTCTCCCCGGTTATCAAAGTGCCTGTACATCCTTCCTCTTCACAGAAGAGGAGCCCAAAGAAAGCTGCGGCTTCAAGACCCATGGTGGAAAGAAGCTGGGAGTGACTGTTCAGGTTGGTGCGATCCCAGGTCCCACCACCAGCCCGTGGCTAGACAGGAATGAGAAGGACAGTCAAAAAATCCCCAGGGAGGAATGCTGCCTGTCAGCAGGGAAATCTTATCCCAGCTCGAAAACAAAAGGAGCTGTAAGCCCAAATTCACACGCTTAGGATGAGCCTGGGGAGCCCACCAGCGAGCCTCAGGCTGCTGAGCCCCACATGTAATGAACCCCGCGATGCCAGCAGTCAGCCCCTAAGCCTCCTGCTGCTTTTGGCTCGGGTGCCCGAAAAGAGCTTTACCAGCTAACGCTTTCTGAGAACACTGGTTTGGGATCCCCTCCAAAACCAACAAGTCACCTAATTAATCGCTTAGCTGTCAGAGCGCTGCTGAGCCTCTGACCTTTCCCCAGGCTCAGCGTAGCCACTGTGGAGCCTGATATGCCCAGACAGCCCTCAACTGCTTCCTCTCTCAGCAGCAGAGAGAGGTTTCAAGGTTAAGTGCGGAGCCGGGCTAAGACGAGCGCTGATCTCTTCGCATCCTGCCCGTGGCCAAATCCTCAACCGCTCCAGGGGTTTTATGACCCTTCACATTTCCCCTTGGGCAGTAATATCCCCCTAGCAGTCCCATTCCTCTTTCTGCAGGTACGGCCGCCACGGGGAATTGACTCAGCAGTTCAGAAGGGAAACGCAGACTGATTTCCGCGGAGGAAGAGATCACCCAGACCCGCGGCACAATTCAAGGGCAGGCTCCCCGCGCACCAGCTATCGCAGAAGGGTAGGTGCGATGCAGCAACATCACATCAACAACGGGGATGTTGGACTGATAGGGTCTCCCTCACCTTCTAGCATCTCGCAACCCACAACCAAAGCGGTGAGTCTTGCTGGTGATTAAAATAAGGCAGTGAGTGGCAAAAACACCCTCCCTTGGTGTGGAACGAAAATGTGCAAGTGATTTGACACAGGTCACTCGGGCAGCTAGCGGCACGGATGAGACGCCCTGCCTGCTCTCCTGCTTGCTAGACCCAGCGCCCTCCTCCATCTTCCCAGAAGCAGCTACTGGCCTCAGCCTCTCCTACTGTGAGGCCTTGCAAGGAAGTATTTATTAAAATTATTAGCAACAGTCATACTCAGGAGCTTGTTTTTTTTCCAAAGACCACAGGCTCATACAAGAGCAGACTAACTCAGGAGGCACCCGCATGTCAGGTCAGGTTGCCTGGCCCCCAGTTTGCTTCCCCGCATCCAGTCACAGGGTTAGAAGTGTGCCCAGCTGCCAAAATCCCAAGTGCCCCCCCCCCCGGCCCCCACGAGACAGATACAGCTCTGTTCACTGGGACAGTGACGCTCTTGCAATTTGGTCACACGACAGGAGTTACACCTTAGCTCAGGTGTAGCTCTGCACACACGGGGGCAAAGAGATGCTTTTCCAGACAGAGAGCAAATATTTACAGCTGAGTTACAAATGTTGCATAAAAATGATTTGAAAAATAGGATAACTGGGAGTTTAACACGCAGTGCTGGGAGCTGCACTGACTTCAGACTCCTTCCCAGAGCTGAAGGAACATGTGGGCTTAGGAAGGGACAGGATGCGTCTCTGGCGTGGTGGCTGGGCCCGCTTGTGGGGCTGCAGCAAGTGCCTCAGAGCAGCAACCCAGCGAATTTAAGCTGTCCCTGCCTCCTTAGCACAGCGTAAGTACCCAGTGCATTGGTCTGGCAGATGAAAGCCAGAGCACGGCTCTTTCACGCAGCCGTAAGGAACACATTGTGCTGAACCTGTCTGCTTCACAGAGACTCAATTTCTCTCTCTTCTTTCCTGTGGAGAGTCCTCAGATATAATTCTGGATCTCAGGAGGACCATAAGCTTTGCTGCTTCTCATCAAGCCATTGGCCCACCTAGTCAGGTATCTCGCTTCTGGCACAGATGCTGTCCGATGCTTCCGAGGAAAACCAACACATTCCCCTGAAGGACAGATTCCTCCCTGGTCCCTGCAGCAATCGGATCTGTGCCCTGAGGCAGAAGGCTGAGATTTCTCAGGGTGTTTCTGAGTCTCATCTAAGAGGTGTCCAGGTATCAAACCATTCTTCACAAGAAAACTTGTTCTCCTGTGAGCCAACTTGTAAAAAAAGCCCCGATGCTCTGGAGTAGGGAATTCTGCTCCTCTGGAGTTTTTCTTCTTGGGTTATGCACCGATTTGCTAGTCTCTTTACCAAATTGTCCTTGTTCTTGTATTACGGTAGAGGCAGAAGGAAAAGCTGATGAGATCTTGAGGCAGCTTTAGGATTGATCAAATTCACTTCAGTCCCTCAGAGACATCAGAGATGGAAAAGCCTGCACATCCCCCAAGACGATCCGGAGTACACCCTCCCAGCAAGGTCAGGATACAGCCCCTGCAACCCGGCCACCCACGCATCTGACACCCTCCTCCTTTACTGGCTACACAAGCCTAAGAGCTGCAATCTCGCGTCATCCAGAAGCTCTCCCGCTTAGAGGGGCTGCGATTTATGATGATGAATTATTTAATGTTGTATTTGGTGCCTAGGTAGTGCTGTGGCGGATACATTAGCACAGCGCTGAGATAGATGGGATCAGCTAGACATGAAGTGGGTGGGGAACAGTCCCACAACTCACTTCTTCCTACACGCACTGCAGTTTATGCATAACTTGTCTTTTATGTCAGAATATATAGTCCATTGCTGGTCTTCATGAGCCAGGATCGCTTTCTACACGTCCTCCTGTTTTCTGTACGATACCGCACTCCTCATGGGGGAATCTGCTGGTTTGTTGCCAAGGGCCTCTCTAGTAACTGCAGCTCTTCAAAGATCAATTTCATTCATCACATCAGACTTGCAGGATTAGGATTGGGCTTCCTGGTGCAATTGTGACTTTCAGTCTGTGGCCTGCACAACTGGGGAGAAGAATATGGCTCTACAGAGCCTGAAAAAGGTAACTAGCAGAAGCCAGCCTATTGCTAAGTGGCTCTAGGGTCTGCTGCACCATTAGGAAAAGTTTAGAGGCTGTAGATTGAGAGGCTATGGAAAACCGCTGTATTAAGCCTTCCCCAAAGGCAGCTTTTAAAACCAGGCAACTTACAGAGCCCACTTGTTTCTCCTGTATGGCTGTCCTGGTGCTCAGCTCTGCCCATTTCCCACTGACAGACAGACAGACAGGGGCATGGAGCACCCGATGATCCTGTGTCAGCTCTCCCTGTCATTGTGACTTGGTGTAACTGCCAGCTGGGAGCCTGCAACCCTGTTAGCGTGAAGTGCAGTGCCATCTAGTGCCTTCTGCTGCCTGCAATGGGTACTGGAGATGGAAAGAGGGTCCATAAACTCCTGCCACAGGGCTCAGCCACCTGAGATGGGTGCAAGAGAGGAGATGAGGCACGCTGCCAGGGCCTACGGCTAAGAGGCACAGCCACCCAAGGCCTGATGTTACGCAGTGCTGAGCAATTAATCTTTAAAAAGCAAGGCTTGTTTTAGAAAGTGTTAGTCCTAACTAGTTTTAAAATAGGTTAGTCCTGACCTCTAGCTGCTTCTGTTCCCTATAGGACAACCTCAAACGCCTAAACTTCAAGAAATTCAACTAAAAGGTGTATTCCTCTCTGTCCCTCCTATTTCAGGAGACACTGCTCGCTTTCTTCAGCTTCTTTCTCCCTCTGCTGCTCACAGACACTGTAACAGAGCAGACGCTCCATGCCAGGTAAAACCAAAGGGTTTTTTGGTAAAACCTGGTAAAACCAGGGCTGCGCGGGTCTCTGAGGGGTGACATCTGAGGAGGATTTAGACTGGGATACAAGAGGAAAGGCTGTAAGGCAGGCGGGCCGCAGCATGGGGCCGCTTAGCAAAGGGATTAGCCGGGATCTTTGCTGTTTCCCGCTGCCGGGACGAAGGACCAGCCCGGGGATGCGGCCGAGGGCGACTTGCGAAGGCGGCTTTCCTTTGGATCTACCCTCGCTGTCACGATTTGTCACGATTTAGCCCGACGCCAACGCCGCCAACACCCCTCCTCAGCGGGCCCGTGCTGAGGCGGCCCCGCCGCTGAGCCAGGCCCAGGAAGTACCAGGGAGGCCCCGGCTACCGCTCCCAAGGGAAAGCAGCGCCTCAGCGCCCGCCGGCCGAGCAGGGCCGGTACCCCTGCCCCGTCCCCTGCCCCGTCCCCCTCAGCCGGGCGGCCGCGCTCACTCACCGTCTCCAGCGCGGCCTTCCTCTCGCCTTCCTCCGCCATGGCCGCCGGACTACAGCTCCCGGCAGGCGCCGCGCGCCGAGGACTACAGCTCCCAGCGGCCCGCGCGGCGCCGCCGGAAGCGCGTCGTAGCGGCCCGGTGGCGGGGGGAGGTTAAGGAGCGCGGCGGGCGGCGGCGCCCTGCGAGCGCTCCCTCCTGCCGCGGTGGCCGGTGAGCGGCGGCGGCGGGGCTGCGGGCCGGGCTCTGTGGGGAGGCCGGGCCCTTCAGGAGAGCCGCTTGTTGCACTTAAGCGAGCGGTTCTGTCTCCGGTTTCCCCCCCCGCCCCGGGGGCGGCAGGCCGCAGTGGGGCCGGAACTGACTGACTGACTGACTGGGCCGGCGAGCGGTGGGGCTGGGCCCGTAAGGCCGGGAGTCGTTGCGGTGGAGGGAGCCGGGCACCGGCGGCACCTCCCCGCAGGTGGAGGAGGCTGGCCGGGTGTCCCCGGGGGTGGGCCGCTTCTCGGGCCGGGCCGGTGGTGGTGGTGGCGGCGGTCAGAGGCCTCGTTCGGTATCAGCTGGGGGCGGGAGGGGGGAGGCGCGGCGTGGGGTTGGGGTTTGGGAGCTTGGGGAGCGGGTTGTTGGAGTACACGGCGGGGGGGGGGGGGGGGGGGGGAAGGCCGTAGCTGCTGTGCTGCGGGTAAGCCCGGAGCGTCGTGTTGCTGGTGTGACTCCGAGCAAAGGCTTGCGTGGATTGTAAAGGCTCTACAGTGATAAATAATTAACGCTATGCTTACAATCGGGATACTAGGGGGGAGTGCTGTAAGTAAGCATGCTTTGGGGTGTACGTGTTACCTCTCTAGAGAGCTGCTTATTCAATAGCTGTTATGTTCTGTTTCTTTACCCCTCTTCTAAAACATGTTACACGGCCTTCCAGAAAAGGTGATGGGCCTGGAAGAGAAACGGGATTAATCTTATCTAGGGATTTGTTTCCGTAATGATGAAGTGGGGGTACCTGAAGTAAGCTATGCAGGCAGAGAGGAAGCTAGACTTCTGTTAAGTTGGTGCATGAATGTCATGCTGCTCAGGCTTAAAATGAACAAATAAACTACAGGGCTTAACGTTGGAATATCCTTTAAAGAAATAATAACTTGCAGATGCCAAGGAAAGGTTAAAGGGAAGTCTAGGCTACTTTCTGCTGAAGTCACCATGCTTAAACGATCTTCTTATTGCAGTCAGGCAGTTTGCAACTTGCAGGGTTGCAACACCTACACTTATTTCATGTTTAAAGCCAGTAGTAATGTGATGCCCCTTGCTTTCTGTAAAGAGGATTTCTGGAAACATAAGCAGTGACCTCCTCCATCACTTGTTGGCACTGAGGCTGTGAATCTTCTGGTCAAGAAGAACAACTGACGAGTCCCCCTTGGCTGGCAAGGGCAGTACTGCTGATAGAGGATGGGCGCAGTTTTCTGGGTTTGCTTCTTGCCCTAGCTGTCTTAACTGCCATCCGATAGTTTATTCTAGATCTTCACTGAAGTCAGAGCAACAAACAGGTTGTTTTGTGTCTCACTCGAAAATAATAAATATCCCTACTGAAGTTTTAAACATCACATTGAAGACTGAACTGCAGGTTCAGAAGATGCTGCAGGTTTTTCTGTGCCCTTCTGTCGAATACCATGAGAAACCTTGTGGACAGCAGCATGCCACATCTTGCAGCGTGACTTGCAATGAGAAAATAGTCATTGCGATACAAATGCAATACTCAACTCACCTTTGTGCTTCGTCTCCGTTAGCTGCCAAATGCTTCTGGCACTGCTTAAGGAGCTCTTTGGATCCGTGGTGTTTTCTGGGTGGCTGAGGAATGCAGCCTTTTCCCCCTTTCCCTCCTGATTTGGAGCCTTTCTGTGCAAGGCCTACCTGATATCTTTAAGTGAGTTTTTCTTTTCAGAAGGTTTGGTTGTGGCTACTTCCAGCTGTTCGAGATTGTAAGTTTAGATAGAAAACAGTTGTGATCTCGAGGTTATACAAAGGGGTTGATTTTAATGGATTTAATTCCTGACTCTCTTGTAACTTCTGAGGAGAGATGTTCTCTAGCAGTTTAATAGATTTGTATTACTAACAAAAGTAATACATGAGTTTTACAGGGCTGCATGAGATGCTGCTTATAGAGAGAAATATGCTCCTTGTTAATCTCTTTTACTTTGTTTAATCCAGTCTGCTCAAAGCTGGGGGCAGGTGCCATTGCAAAGTACATGGCTATTGTCTCCTAAGTAAGGCTGAGGACTGAGTTCAGGGAGTTGATTTCCTTGCTGTTGCAGGACTGTGGGATCCTACAGTGTCAGTGAGTGTCGCCTTACTTGTGGTACTATTGAACTCTCACCTCACTCATGTGAGTTCTGCAAACATTCAGTGTTAAAAGAACGGAGACTTGTAGAAGTTGTCTGAACCAATTTATAATCCTCAGTTTGGACCTGGAATTCTGCTCTGGGAATTAAGGTGTCTCTTTGCTTGTGTGGGCTTTGTAGTTCTGAGGTTAGTCGCTCACTGCCTTGCAGGCTGCTCATCTTCCGCAGCGTGTGGGGCAGGGGGAGGGTTTGTGGATGTTTTTTCTTTTACAACTGCTCCTTTATATTGGTCCTGTTTGTTGAGTGACTGCACTGTGAAGAGATTGGTTTCTTCATGCTTGACAGTCACCTGATTGCTCAAGAGGCTTAGTCGTGTTTGTTTATTCCTGGCTGTGACCTGGTGTTGTACCGTGCACCGACACAGTTCTGGTTCAGTTGCTGGACTGGCCAAAACATTGCAGACGACTGTATCTTGGTGGATCTGAAGGGACATGATTGTACAATAAATTCCTCTTGGTTTAGTTAGTATTGTTGCAGATCAGTGTGCTGTTGTAACTGTTCACAAATTCTTTGACTTGTGTGGCCCAGCAGTTCCTCGTTGTTAGGAAAACTAGGGTTGGTAGCACCTGGAGAGATCAGGTGTTGAGTGAGTAGAAAACAGAATCAAGTGCAGCTTGTGTAGTTTGCATCGTCTGGCTAAATTAGTCAAAGCTGAGGTGTAGGATAGGAGATGAGTCAAAGTTTGTAGAGAATCACTTGTGAAGGACTGGACAGGTGAATTTTTTTTTAAATTTTGTTAATTTCTTTTTTTTGGCCACAGGTATTACTTTTTTGCTGGGAAAATGTGCTTTCTCTGTAGCCTTGTCAGACAGGACATGTGGTTGATGCAGCAATTTAAGGCTGGCTTTTTAAAAAAAAAAGCAAGCTCTGCTAGGTTGGCCATGTAAGTCTTCGGTGGCAAGATGTCAGAGAGCTCAGTGCTGGGAGCACCCCCAAACAGTTTGTGTGTATGCAGGTTTACCAGTCTGTGGGCTCTTCTAGATACAGCTTTCTGGAAGGAAGCGTGGATTTTCTGTAGTGGGGCAGCTCTAGAACACTCTCAGCAAGATGTGATCTGGCAGGCTGGTTCAGTGATGCTGGAAGGAAAAGGTTGTGGTCGGGCTTCTAAGAGGCTTTGTAAATGACTTGGCTCTCTGCTTGTCATGTGATTTCTTGGTAGTTCAAGTACTGCAAGAGATGATAGGATGCCTTGGAAGTGTGTCTTTAAACTCCTTTAAGGCATTTGCTCTAGACTGGGAGCGCTGGGGCTTGGCAGGCCTTTGTATAACTCTTAATTGCTCCTGTATGAGAAGAGCAGTGTGGTGAGCAAGAGCAGCCCTAAAGCTCAAGTACTGTGAGAGTCAACCTCGACTGGGGCTGGACCATGGATCTGACTTGGCGGGACACCTGCTTTGCTGCTTGAAGGTATTACTTGCTCTTCATAGTATTTCTCCCTGGAAAAAAAAATCCTGAACTTCTGTGGAGTAAGTGATTCTCAGTGTTATGAATGGCTCTATTGAGTCAGACCAAAGGTGGGTCTGGCTCTGGAGTGACTGGTGGGTTGCCTAGGGAAGGGTGGAAGAATAGAAGAAACTCATGATAAACTCTTAGGCTCCAGTGAGTGGCTGCTTGGGTGATACTTGTTTAATAGTGATTCTTTTCCTCTGTAAACTTCTCAATTACTTTCTGAACTCATGTGAACTCTTTTCCTCCCTGATAACATGTGGGAATGAGCTTCAGATGCATTGTGTGAAGAACTACTTCCTGCTGGAACCTGTTCTTGAACTTTCTTTTCATTTTTGTATTACAGATAGTGAGTAATCACGACTTTCTTCTCTGCTTTATATTCTTTCTCCTCGGGTATCTTTGCACTGAGGAGTTTCCTTAGAAAGTGTGTAAGGGGAAAAACTGTTACCCTTGCTTTCCTGTATTCTGTAACTTCCATAATCATCTTCAGGTGGACATAGACACTACTTAATTGAGCATAATAAGCACTACCTGTCCTTATGTTTAATGATCATCTCACCTGAGATGTAAAAGAATTTGGGTTTTTTCTGCAATGCTGACAGACTTGATGTTAGAGGGCAGTTGTGAGCCTGCAAGCCAGCATACCTGTGACCGTGGGAGGAAACAAAAACAAACCTACCTGTTTGTCACCTCTTTGTACTTATATTTTTAAATGAGCTGGAGCTTGCTTGCTTCTGTCTGGAAGGGAGGGGGACAAAGCAGGGGAACAACTGTTTGCAAACTGCAATTCCTTCACCAGTAGTGATAGGGGGTCTGCTGGTCTGGGCACTCTTCACCTCCCTTCTTCCTGACAGGCTTTGTGCAAGCATGTCAGCTGGATATAAATCCTGTTGTTTAAATCCCTGAGCCATGTCCAGATGAGGTTGGCACCTAGGTGGGAGCGGTGGATGGGAAACAAGTGGTGTGTGAATACTTGGACACAGTAAGTGAGGACAAGGGAAGCTGTCATATCAAAAAGAGCAACAGGTAAACACAAGTTGCCTTTGTTCTGAAAACAGGTCTTGCTCTGAGACAGGGTGAACAAGAAGCAAGCTGTGCAAGGCAGCACAAGGGGCTTTCCTCCTGTCCTTGGTAGAAATGAAGGGGCACACACACGGGTCGGAGGTGTGTCAGCTTTAGGCCAGGAGGAAGTGAAAGCAGCAAATCTGTTTGGGGGAGCTGCTGCCGAGTGCTCTGGTGCTTCCTCCCCCCTTCGGTTATTGATGCCCTTTTGTTGGGTTACTGGTCAGGAAGAGTGAAGGAGAACAGCTTTTCTGGGAACTTGTGTCTGCATGGTGTGAGGCTTTGTCTGGTGTGTTCTCCCTTCCCCTTTACTGGCACTAGAACTCTCTCAGGTTTTCTAGAGTGCACTTGGCTGGGTGCTCTGCTCCGAAGCAGCGTCCTTTGAGACCTCTTACTGTTCTGCTTCCCACTTTGCTTGCTGCGGCCCCTTGTCAAACTCATTCTTTGCCTTCTGTTCCCTTTGGCAGTGCTGGCTCTGAATACCTCAGTGCTCCCAGGTGGTTGTAGCTTAGCTGTGGAGTCTATTCTTTGACTAAATCCATGAGTTTATTCTTTTTTTCCCCCTCCAATGCTGAGCTCTTAAACCTGTGGGAGGTTTGGGAGATTACCTGATTGTTGCTGGCCCAGCCTGAATCTGTGAAGCTCAGACTGACAAAGTGAGCCCCGATGCAGTGGGGCAGTGATTGTATCTCAACTTCACGGTCTTGTTAACAGCTCTGCATTCCTCCGCCACCTCTTCCGCTGTTGCCGTGATCATCTGTGCATCAGTTCACATGAAAGCATAAGCTCTTCAGGGCAGACCTGTTTGCACAGTGCTCGATAGGACCGGCCCCTGGTACAGAAGAGATCGATAGGTCACTTCAGTCGGTGCCAGAGGGGTGGAAAGTCTGGCTGGGCATAGCCTATGTTCAGTGTTTCTGCCTGTGGTCTTTGGATCCTGAAGCTAAACCACTGCTTCTCTGCTGTTGTACCTATTTCTAGAGAAGTCTCCAAGCTACTTGGTTGCATTGAAATAGGTGTGTGATCTTTCCAGCCAGAATGCAGACGTTTCTAGACACAAAACAAGGCAGGCAATATGAGGGCAGTCAAGTGCAAAGTGAAAAATAAGATTTTTGGGTTTTGCAGCGTCAAAAGTCTTCCTAAGTCTTTCCTAAGCAGAAAAGAGGCTTATGGATGTACTGGATCAGGCGAGCAGATGTCACAGCTGTGGTCTGACATGTCGTTTCACATGTTAAATCTTGGGTCTGTCAGTAGATTAATGCGATGATACTTGAGCTGATTAAGTGTGTCCCTTTATGACAGCAGGCATGTTTTTCCAGCTCTGGAGACTTCCCAGAAGTCTGGCCCTCACACACTTGCACACTATAACCTGTCCAGTTTGATACGTGTGCAAGAGTGTTGGCTTGTAGAAATGGTGTGTGGCTGAGGATAATCAGTTTGCAAATGTGCTATTATCACGCTTTGAGAAGTGCAGATTATGTGCTTTTACAGAAGTCTTGGGACAACATCCATGTAGTGAGTGTCTCTAGACCATTAAAAGGGGATGTGTATGGTGTGACTCTAAGCAAGTGGCAGTTTTTCTACTTGAGTTTGATAGCAATCAAAGCCAAGGCCTCACCCCTAAACAGTCATGTGTTAGGGGTGGCGGGCTTGGTCTGTATAATGAGCTGCTGTGAATGTAGCTGCAAGACAGTTACTTCCTTTCTGAACTGGAGCTTGCTGGCCGCAGGCAGTTTTTTCAATAACAAGCAAGAAAAAACTTCAGGGTCAGTTGAAGAGCAAAAAAAGGTACTAATAGCTAGAAATCTAGGTGGAAACAAGGTAGGCAGAATTCATTATGGGACCACAGACTGTAGGACACCATGCAGTTGCAATAAGAAAAACCTTCTACAGGTTATTGTAGTCTTGGTGGTGTTCTGAACGGAACCTAAAAGGGGAAATGAGAAGCTTTCTGATAATGGTATCCTGTCAAAGTATCAAACAAGCTTATGCCTCCCTCCCATCTTGTTGAGGGCTGAGAGAATACTGTTAAGATTATGACGCTTTCTCTGCCAAAGAATGTGAGCCTAATTCTTGCAGTGTTTTTATTTCCAGGTAGTGTGAAATCATGGCTATCCTGTTCGCTGTTGTGGCGAGGGGCACAACCATCCTTGCCAAACATGCCTGGTGTGGAGGAAACTTCCTGGAGGTGACAGAGCAGATCCTGGCGAAAATACCATCTGAAAACAACAAACTGACCTATTCACATGGGAAGTGAGTAGTGCTTCTCCTCTGGGTATGGGAGGAGAGACTCGTGAACATGCATGAGGATAGGAATAAATGGAGTGTAGCCAAATTCATATTTGGATGTGTTAGTATGCTGATTGAATGTGCAGTCAGCTCAATAGCTACTTTTTTTCCCCATAGAACTTTGCAGCAAAACCAGGATTTGAATTTAGCTTAAGCAATAAGTACCAAGGCACTTGGTATGAAATCAAGTCTTCTATTTTTATACAACTCCAAAGTGAGTTGGAGGGCCTCAGCTGCGAATATCAAACTGTTGGAGTCTTTGGTATTTGGCTTGTGGAGTCTTTTGCTGGCTCTTCTGAGGCTTGAACATGGCTTTAGGTAAAAATGTCACCCTTCTCAGATCACTTGTGGATCCTGGTTGCTTTAAGATAAGTCGTGCTGGTGGATGTTGTAGAGTCATCCTGAGCTACCACAAACCCAGTCTGTGGGACAGAAGGATTTTTCCCAGGCTTGTACAGATGTCTGAACAGCCCTCGGTCGTTGTTAATGGAATGGAGGGATTAGATGTTACATCGCCTGAGACTGTGCTGACTTACTGCACGTGTAAAGTAGGTAAGTCAACGTGCTGGTGTGCAAACTAAAGAAAGAACTGTGGAGAAAGCAAATTTAGAAGCCTTGGACCCCACTTCAGCTCAGTTTTTTGGAATTGACAGTGTGGCTGGATTCTCAATATTGCCCAGGCTGTTGTGTTAAAGCTGTTTTGGCTGCCTGAGGATTCAAGAGATAAGAATTGGGGTAGTCTTCCCATGTCCTTCCCTGGCTTGGGAGCGCTAAAAGTCCCTGGGGGAGAGCTTTCTGAGGAAGCTGCCTGCCCTGTGGTCTAAACTACTTTGGATGCTGAATCTTTTTTTTTTTTCTACTGTACCTTTAAGGGTACAGTTTTTGTGATTTTTTTTTTTTTTAAACTTTGCCTTGAGTGCTGTTCAATCAACTACAAAGTTGAGTTTTAGGAGTGCCGTAGTGCATTTTTATAGATGAAAACTTGAACTGTGGTAGAGATTGGTTTGCTCTTTGCTGGGGAGCACTGAGAGATAGGTAACTAGTGCATCTACACTTGCAAAGCATGCTGTGAAGTGTACAATCTTTTGCTCGTTACTGACTGTTTCCTTAATGAGGATTTAACAAATGTGGCAGAAGATCACTGCAATTTGTGGTTGTTCTGCTTTGCATTGTGCTATTAAAACATACAGGTGCCATTCTGCAGCTCTGGGCACTGAGCTTAGCATCAGAGTGTCTCCTTTGCTAAAGTCAGTCTCTTCTGACAAGTCTTATATTGGCTTTTTTCCTATGATTTGGAGAACCACCTCTTTGGTCAGAATCTCCCAACCCTGCCTTCCCTGTAGGAGAGGAGAAGGAAGAGTTCCTAGCCGTCTGTTTGGGGGGATTGAATCTTTTCACACACACATGCTTGGAGCTGGTAACTTCTTCCTGCTGTCAAAAAGCAGGTTTTTTTGGTTTGTAGAGATACAGAATAACGTCTTTTTTCCTTGACCATGCTAACTGGGGAGAATGTGAAAGCTGTGAAGCTGAGTGAGCACAAGGAGTTGTCATTCTTCCTGTCTGTAGGGTTTCAGGGATCCTTCTGCCTTGCCAGGGTCCCAGCCTGCAGGCTAGAAAATTGCCCTGTTATCTGTCTGTCTAGGATTGTTTCTCCTCTTCTGAAACAGGAAAAAACTTGATTTTCTCTTAACTTTTTTTGAACTTCTTAAACTCATTAAATGAGTTCTTTCTGTTTTTAAGAACTTCTGTGTCTTTATATAATCTCCAAGGAGAACCAGCCCTCTAGCGTCAGGAGTTCTTGGGGTTATTCTGTGTCTGCTATTAAGGTTCTTCTCCAAGTCACTGGGGAGCCTACAAGGTAGTACCAGATAAGCTTCACCTCTCTGCTTCCAGGAAGGAGGGGCAGTAGTTGTGGATATGCAGGGATTGGCTTTTTTTTTATGAGAACAGACCTTCAGGGCAGTAAACTATACTTCTAGCCCCCCCCCAAAGCTTATTTCAGTGTCATCTTATTTATATAATACAAAACCTGAGTTTGAAAGCTACTGAGCTGTGCCCTTAGAGCTGTACAAGGCAACTGCTGTGCAGCACATGCATTAACTTGCTTTTATTCTGGAGTTTGCAAGAGGGTCCACATGCTTACTGGGGAAACTTTGGAGAATACACAAATGTCAAAGTGAAAGGATACATAGAGTTTTTAATTAGGGGGGAAAAAAATTATTTGTGTGGCCTTTTTGCAACTCTATTCCTATTTTGTCCTGCTGTACTCATCAGAAGAATACATCACCTACTGGAGCATCAAATGGTGATGAGGGGGCAACGTAATAAAAAAGCAACAGCTAAAGCCAGTGAGTTGAACTAGAATGCTCTGATCAGTTCTGGCTTGGGTTTAGTAGTGTACGAACTAAGGGGGGTGGGGGTGTTTCTGGTGGTCCTAAAATAACAGCTTGGTTTAATTTTGATAGGAAAATACTGCTTTGAACTGGTTTGCACTGTTTTTCAAGATACTGAGGGTTGTGTTTAACATCTGTGTTCGCTCAGCACCACCGAAGGCATCTTTACATGAATAAGTTAACCTAGCCACATGATTCAAGCCTGTTTAGCCTGATTATTGTTCTGTCTAATTCATTTTGTGCTGTGGTTGCTTTTGTCTCTTAACCTTTGCGATGAAAACCAAAGGCAGTGCAACCCCGTGGTCATACAAACAAGGCTAAAGAAGCAAGTCACTGTACCAGCGAGGTTCACTCAAGTATTCTCTTTCTGGTCACTCCAATTAACTGCAGCTCTTGTCATATGTGACCTAGTGCATGGATGCATATATGCACATTGATTAGGATTAGACATAGATCTTACCCCTGGCTATCCTGTCACGATTTTGTTTTTACAAGTAGCTGGAGGAATGTGGAACTGAAGTTGTTTGGCAACTAAATGTCCCACAAAGCTATTGCTAAGCATGGAGTGCTGTGAAGTACGTGAGGCCAGTGATTCTTTAACTTGTAGGTGGTCTCTAATGGAATAGAAACGCTTACCTGAACAAAGATGGCTGGGATATATTGGCGTCTGTGTGATTTCCTGTGGACTAACTGGAATTTGCTCTTCTACTTCTCCAGCCCTTGAAGGCCCCGCAGGCAGTAGTGTCTTCTACAAGATTAGTCCTGTGGCAGCTCCAAATGACCTTTCTTTTTTCTTTTTTCTTCTCTGCAGTTATCTGTTTCATTACATCTGCCAAGACAGGATTATATACCTCTGCATCACAGATGATGTAAGTATTTTGGTTACAGCTATTGCACAGACAGGTTCTTTGCAGGTTTTGGCTCTTTTTGTATCTGTATGTCAAAGCAAATCGATAGTGGGTGCTAATCTGAGGTGCCTTTTTTTCCCATTGGAGCTACTGCTTGTGTTCTTATTCACATCAGTTACAGCTTTGAGGTCTAAGCCTGGAACTCAAATGCATGTGAATAGTTAGTTTGGAGGTTAAGTTCTTGGTTTTGCCTGGTTTCTCTCTTTGCAGCCCAAGTGCGGTAGAATCTAGATGTAGAGGCTAGCCTTTAATTGTCAGTGAAATATGTGTGATACTCCTCAATTCTGGAAGTGTTGAAGCAAAAACTTCTCCCTTACTGGAAAAAGGTACCAGGCACAGAATTAGAACTATGGATACTCCAGTGAAGTGTGCTGCCAACCAATGCCCAGGAAGCTGAGACTGAAATCTGGCTGCTATTCAAACCCCAGGATAACCAGTCAAATCCCATAGTGTTATGCGCAGCATGCCTGTTAAGAACTGATAATTACAGTTTCTCTGCAACTGGCGATGTGCCCCGTACACTTCGTTATTCCTGACTTGAGACAGCTCTGGACATGGTCTGCTCTCTTCTTTCCAGGACTTTGAACGATCCAGAGCCTTCAACTTCCTGAATGAAATCAAGAAGAGGTTTCAGACCACGTATGGCTCAAGAGCACAGACAGCCCTTCCCTATGCAATGAACAGTGAATTCTCAAGTGTCTTAGCTGCACAGCTGGTGAGATCTCTTGCTAAATGGGATTTCCCGAACAAGCCAAACTTCTCCCCAGAAATTCTCCTTGTATTTTCGCACTCGGAACTGAGGTGCCATGCTGAGTCTGAGTATAAAGCCAGGGGAGTTGGCCGTTCTCCCCATGCTTATCCTGCAGCTGAGTTGCGGTGATAAAAATGGGTTGGGGTTAATAGTGATGCATTAACTGTTTGTACCAGGTAGCTGCGCTGAAGATTAGGTCTTAATGGTAACATTTGAAATGTCAAACCTAGTTCCAGTTGACCATCCAGTGCAAGCTAACATCGCTGTCACTAAGAGCAAGACAAATGCATGTTACTCCGTTTCTGTTAAACTAAACTTCAGAATTTGAGTATCTAGTAATCCCTAACTGCCTCTCACTTCTCTCCTCCTTACTTCATGGTCATTTCAGTGCCACACTGCTGGAGTGCGACAGGGTATTTGCTTATGGTACTGCCTCCTTTTCAGGAGGAAAGAAATCTGAGCTTGGATTACAGTCAAATGCTGTATACGGAACCATGGTAGACTCTCCAGCTAGCTTGCACAGACGCTCCAAGGATTTCCATTCCCAAGATAGATAGGAGGTTAAGAGCAGGATAAATGACTTGTGAAAGGTCCCACATTCTCTGAGCTGAGATTTGCCTTGCACCCTTCCAACCCCAAAATTAAGTGTTGAGGGTATTACAAAAGTGAGGGGAATATCTATTTCACCCTCAACTTGCACTTTTCAGCTGAGGCTGTAGTGGTGTTTGGGATGATGCTGGATTCCAAGTCTAGGGACTGTAGGCACTGTAGTCTTTGCAAGATGAGTTGCTCCACTAGTAAGATTCCAGTCTGGAAGGAAGATGAAGCCCATGGCAGTGGGGTCTGTGCAGGCACAGAACAACAGCGTGTGAAGGGCTGTGGGACAGAGCGCCCTGGTACGGTGCAGTGCTGGAGGCTCAGCTGCAGTGAGGAAAGCTGCTGTCAGGGAGCTGCCTGCAGCGTAAGGTGTCTTCCTGCCCACTGCTCTAGTGGTGCCAGTGCCGGGTGACAGCTTGGTGTCCTGGCGGGATCGTAGTGGCACCTCTCTCGTGCGGCGTGAGAAGGGAGCAGTCTGTCCTAGCTTTCCCGCTGGCAACATCGCGCGTTGCTTTCAGTTGCTGGAACTGAACGGCACCGCTGTCCTGATGTGTTCCGGCTTGTGCGGTCTGATTTTATTGACAGCTCAACTAAAGCTGAGTTCTGGATGTTGTTGTTAGGGCACATACAGAACATGGTCAGTCTCCTTTTTAAGAAATTTCCAGGTTTCAGAAGACTCTATTCTAGCTACTCTGGGTCTGTTCTTGGACTCCTGAAGGGAAAGATTGGGCTGGAATCTGCTCCTCTCTTGAAGCACAGAGGAGTTACGTGCTTATTTTGCTTACCGCGGGAATCTGATACAGCCTTGATGCTACCATCCCATTTTCACAAAAGTGCTTTGCTTGCTGTGTATTGTATTTGAGGTGCGGCAAAGCCCACAGCTGCCAGACGGGAGAGATTTGACATAGTTGTATTGCTTTATGTATTTTATTCACAGCAGTATATGGGTATAGCTTCTGAAGTATTTAAGTGCACAGCATAGTGTTTGCATTTCCCTTCAGCCCTGTATAGAATGAGATGCGTTTCCCAGGGTGCTTTTTCTTAATGCAGTGTTGACTTGATGTGTAACCTGGGTCTGCAGACAACACCCTGCCCTGCTTCAGTGGGGGTTTTTTGTGGGGGAGCGGAGGAGAAAAAGCAGAGAGCAGTTGCTCTAGGTGTGGGATTGGGCTGCTCTTAAAATACAAGCTGTTAATGTAGTGGGAATGTTGCAGTTTGCACTTCTCCCTGTTGTTTGGTCTGCAGTGGTATACTTCCAGCACCTGCAGAGAAAACAGGCCTGGGGAAAGCACAGGCCTGTTGCTAGATGTAATGTCAAATTAAATGAATGAAGTCAGATGGAAAATAGAGAAGGAATGAACTGCCCTGTGACTCATATGATCAATAGCCTTATTAGTGCAGAAAGCCTCAGGCTATACGGTCTACAAGGAAAGTGTTTTGAATCTTCTGTTGAAGGCTCTAAGAGTTCTTAATTGACTACAAACAACTTCATTACCTGAGCAATGTTGTTTTGGGTTTGGGGTTGTTTTTTTTTTTTTTTGAGACCTCCCTTGAATTAAAGGTAAGAGGTCCTTGGAATATTGGCTTTCAGAGCTTGTACGCAATCTGTGTCTGGGGCAGCTACAACTGGTGCTGTATGTGTGGTGTAGGGGGTTCTCAATTTGCTCTGCTGTGGCTGGTGAGCATGTTAGTGCTGCTGCTGTTCTCCGTGAAGGGCTTGGCTTTTTTCCTGCTCATCTACTGAAAGTGCCGGGTTTGGTGATATTACAGGTGCAGGAGGAGAGGTCCTTTGCTGGTGACCCATGAGCATAGCTGTTGCCTGGAAGTGCAGAAACTGGGCAAGCTTTGTAACGCTCGCCAGCAGTAACAGTTGCATGTTGAGGCGCAGGGTGAAGCCAGGACTCTGAGGTGGGTGAAGGGGAAGCGAGGATTTGCACTTGCACTGTTGCTGCCTGAAGCTGGTATTGGAGTTTGTGAAAGGAGCCGGTTGTGTTGGTGCCCTCAGTGACTGGCGGAGGTGATTTGGAGCACGTAGAGTTGCACGTGGTTCATTGCAGGAACTGTTCTTTGGCTTATGCAGCAGATAGAAAGCAATGAAGAATAATGGCAGCGTGGCTCCAGAGGGGCCCAGTGCATTGTACATAATAAATTAGATTAACTTTCTATGTGTGATAGAACTGCATTTTTCTTCACCGGGCTTTGATATGTGGAGACTGAAACTATATGAAGTGATGACTCATCAAATTGTAAGCTGTTCGTGGCTGGAATAAGCTTAATGAGTTGCCTTATCGGAAGAACCAGGCGGTCTTCAGAGCCATGGTGTTGATACTCCTCTAAAAATCCCAGCCTTTCCATTTCTCTAAAGCATGAGAGCAGCTGCCTACCTTAGCTTTTGCATATTGATAGAAACTCAGGCATCAACTAATGGAAGTTAAGCGATGACAAAAAGCTCTTCCCTCAAATTGCTCTAAAACTTGCCGAGATGAGAGCCCTACTGATCAAATGTTACATGTAGTGCAAGAGCAGGACTGTAACCCAGGGGATTCCTGTAACTGAAGGAGATTAACTAGTGTGTGGCTGAGGGTGGAGGAAGAGATCATGTGACAGTTCAGAGATCACGCTACAACTCAAGTGTAGCGCACAGATAATACTGAAAAGGGAGGCTACGCTTCCAGTAAAACCAGTGACTGGCTTTGATAGCATGCCAGTTCTGCACCTTCACCTAAAAAACTAACCTCTGAGGAAAAGGTTCAAAGGAGCTGTTGCATTCAGTGCTATAACCATTAATTATGACCTGTGTATGCTGTTAGTGTTAGAGACTAGCTTCCCGTGTTGTCAGAAATGGATGCAAATCAAACACTTATTCAGAAGAAAATTGGGGTTTAAGTAGCCACGCGTGTGGTCATGAAGTAGAGCAATTGTGATCTAGTCCTGGCCTCTGCTGTCAGTCTCCTTAGATGGTCTCTTATTAAAGTAGAGATGCTTCGTGAAGGTCTTCAGATGCGAGTGCAATGGCTACAAGTTTAGAGGAGAACGACAGTTTATGAGTTTTGCTGTAGAGACCTGTTTCCCTGGGTGAAGGTGACTTAAAGGGAGTGGGGTAATAGGAGCTGTGGCTAGCAGTGCTTGACTGCAAAGGACCTGTGATGAGAGCAGTGACTTAAAACCAATCCAGGAATAGCAGAACTTGGTTATCCAATGCTGACTTCACCTCAATTTCCCTCCTTTGATTCTGCGAACACTGTGAGACTCCTTTTAACCTGGGGATGTTGGCTAGTGCTTCTCTCGCCTACCAGCCTGAACCGTGCAGTCACCAAAGGTTCCCTTGTGATCCCAAAACCAGGAAGAACAGTCTTTGAGTGAAGTCCCTGTCCCTTCCAAAGGGAAGGGAGCTAAGGGGGAGGGATGACAGGAATGGTGCGCCGGTTAGCAATATGTCCTGGTTTTTTGGCTGGCTTCTGTGAGGCCACAGAACGCAGTGTGCTTCTGTGGGTATCTGACAAGCTAGCAGGTGAGCTTGCTCCATGCAGACACTGGGCACCCCACTGGGGTATCTGGTGCCTGCTTTTCCCACTTGCTGTAACACGCCAGAGCGATTCAATATCAGCAAAGCTGTCGGCAAGTGCCAGGCTGTAGCTAGGAGGTGGCATGGGAAATCCTCCTAGGTGGGTCTGGTACGCAGCAGACTGGCTCTGGGCTGCCTGTATCCTCTCTACAGGAAGAGCGGTTAGGCAACTCAAACTGGCCATCTTCAACATCTCCTGGTGTGGTGTTCCCAGTTCACAGGCCCTCCTCGTCTTTGCTGGAACCCCCTCTGATGCTCACCTGCAGAGATGGGTGCATGCTCTCTTGCTTGTGAAGTTGCAGGGCTCCCTTGACGTGTTCTCGAGATAAGCAGAGAAGCTCATGAAAGTGTGTCGCCTTCATAAATAGTTCAGAAAGGATGTGTGGGAGTGGAACCACCGATAGTAGCCCAGGCATTTAGTGAACCGTATCTCACAGGTTCTTAACTTTCCTTCTTTGCTGCCAATTGCTTAGGCTTTCAAAGCGGGCTGTTATTCCTGGGCACTCGGGATGTTGCAGGCACCTGGCTGCCTTGCAGCTCCTGCGGTGCGGGAGCAGATGGGCATGTGTGACCTGTAAGTGGCTGAGAAAGTCAGATTTTGGTTTACTGCCCACTTACAAACATCTCGGGTAATTTGAAAACTCACATTTATGTCTGTGCTGTTCTTTAGTGACCAGGAGTTTCCTTTTTTTGTCTTAAGGAACTGCAGCGCAATGTTGAGGGTCCCTGCTTTCACTGACTATTCGTTTGTTACAGAAGTACCACTCGGAGAGCAAGGGCACTGACCAGGTGGCAGAGACGCAAGCTCAAATCGATGAACTTAAAGGAATCATGGTTCGAAACATAGGTATCTGGCTTCCCTCAGCGCCACGCATGCGGAGTTCCTCTGGGCCAGAATGGGAGTCCCGCAGGGAGAGTTATCGAGAGTGAAGCTGATGGTGGGGTGGCCTCTCTTGACAGAAGGAACTGATGAAGAAGGGGCTGGGGGAGCTCTGAGTTTGCAAGCTGTTGCTTGCGTTGGACGTGGTTGAGGGTGGTGCGTGGGCGTGAGGAGCGCTGTTTGAGATGAACTTGCACAGCTTGTGATGGGGTGAAGCACGCTCTGGAGTTGGTCTCTTTGTCACTGTGGCTTTCCTGCAGCTGCTGTGAGGAAAATGCTCCTTGGTAGCTTGCTTTTTTTTTCTTTTGTGTGTGTGTGTCAGACTCTGGTTTGGGTTTTGACAAGTCTGACCGCTTAAAATAGAGGGTTAGAGCTGGAATTGACCAAAACTGAGTCAGGTCAGTCCCAAAACATAGCCTGTGTGATGTGAAACAGTTCCTTAAGTACTGTTGCCTGGCAGTCTCTGAAAGGCTGAGAACTACTTGATGTCTAATAAGCCACTGCCAAGAGCTCCTGGCTTGTGGTTGGGCTTGGGTATTGGAAGCAGGTTTTTGCACTGGGATTCTACCTACAGATTTGGATTTTTGTCTCTTTCTCCAGACCTTGTGGCACAAAGAGGAGAGAAGCTGGAGTTGCTGATCGATAAAACGGAGAATCTTGTGGATTCGGTAAGTCTGGGGAAGAACTTAGAAATGGGGAAATAGTGTTACTGCATCAATTGTGCTCATCAGGAAACAGCGGAGGTGAAGACCAGCATCTAGAGCTGCTTTTAAATAGACATTGAAGCATCTAGATCTACAGATAATCCTTCCCTGTGTCAGATACAAGTCCTGTCCTATTCCCCCCACCTCCTTATAGCTGTTTCACAAGCTGTTCTGTATCCTGCCAGTACTGGTGGGATTTGTGGGTGACTGCTAAACACTAGGCTGCACTGCTGGCCAAATACTCTGCTCTCAAGGACCTGCTGCCCCATCCTGTTAAAGAACCATCTTCAACTCGCTCCTCTTGGCTACAACCAATGCCCAGGCTACCACGCTGCCAGCGCAAGCGGTGGGGTTTCTTGTCCTCATCTCTTGTGCCCAAGGCAGGGAAAACCCACTCTTTATCTGGAGCGATAGGAAAGCTAAAGATCATAATGAAAACTTCTCTTGCAGCCTGGTCTGAAGTCAGCTTGATGCAGATAAACTGGAAACATGTTAGTCTGTAGAGTTGTTCTAGTATACCAACAGGGAAAGTGTAGCTGATTTGAAGGGGGGGGGGGGGGGAAAGTATGTAAAAGACTCCAGAGCTTCATGGAGTGTTTCCAAGTGAGAAAAGACTGAAAAAACCCCCAAATTTAATGTAATTGTAAAGCATTATGTTATGTAGTATTGTACACTCTGGAAGCAGTTTTGTCTTTCCTCTGGGAATCCCTAGACCTGGCTGAGCATCTTCCTCTGCAGAGTCCTGGCTTGGTCCCCAATTCCTTGGGCACCTGACCTGCAGAAGGCGGCAATCCCCAACCCGGTAGAGTGCCGGTATCTCCTGTATGGGGCTTGTGGAGATCCAGACATCTCTAAGCTGGCAAAAACTATTCATGCATTAGAGAGGCAGTAGAGATGCCTGGAGCTTACCCAGTAGGGAATACTGTCCTCCAGCCATCAGGTGTTTAAACCTTACCACTTCCTCAGGTGGTGGCAAGAAGTAGTCCAACCTCAGGTAATGCTTTAGACAAACGGACCGGAATTCCTTCAGCGATTAGGCTGAATTCATGTACGAGCTCTCCTGGGGGTGTTGGTTC
This sequence comes from Gymnogyps californianus, assembly GCF_018139145.2. Classification (NCBI taxonomy): domain Eukaryota; kingdom Metazoa; phylum Chordata; class Aves; order Accipitriformes; family Cathartidae; genus Gymnogyps; species Gymnogyps californianus. Next base: position 23,870,938 of record NC_059479.1, on the reverse strand, counting down.
TTGGAAACCATGCAGCAAATGAAGGAACGGGGTATGCCTCTGGTGTGAGCGTCTTACAGCCCGATGGTGAGTGTCCTAGGAGATCCAGGGCTGAAGTTCTCAAACTTCAGAGTAACGCACTGTGTTTCCTCACTCCTGTATGAGCCTTGACCACCAGAATATTGTACGTAAACCAAACGTGTTGGAACCCTCCGGGTAGCAGTGGCGAGGGGCCCCATTTGGGAGGGAGGTCTGAAGAAGCTGGTGGTCACAGTAGCCCTGTGTCGCGGTTTGACCCCAGCCAGCAGCTAAGCACCACGCAGCCGCTTCCCTCTCCCTCCTCCCAGTGGGGTGGGGAGGAGGAAGAAAAAAAAACCAAACTTGTGGGTTGAGATAAGAACAGTTTAATAACTAAAGTAAAATAAAATACGCTACTACTAATAATAATATTAATTGTATTGAAAAGGAATATAAAAAAAAAGTCTCTTCTTGGGTGTTACAAGTGATGCACAATGCAATTGCTCAGCACCCGCTGAGCGATGCCCCAGCAGCAATCCGCCCCTCCCGGCCAACTCCCCCCAGTTTATATACTGGGCATGACATTCCATGGTATGGAATATCCCTTTGGCTAGTTGGGGTCAGCTCTCCTGGCCGTGCTCCCTCCCAGCTCCTTGCACACCTGCTTGCTGGCAGAGCATGGGAGACTGAAAAATCCTTAACTTAGCAAAGCGCTACTTAGCAACAGCTAAACCATCAGTGTGTTATCAACATTATTCTCACACTAAATCCAAAACACAGCACTGTACTGGCTATTGTGAAGAAAATTAACTCTGTGCTGGCCGAAACCAGGACACCCTGTCCTCTGGAGAACTAGCCTGGGCTGGGATGAGGTGTGTTGGTATCCAGCGGTCTGCTTCCACATGTAGAAACTGCACAACTGAGCAAGAGAAGTGCTCCCAAAGCTCAGGTGGCGGCTGAGCATGGGAATCTGCCTTCAGTCAGACTTACAGTTTGTGAGGATGCAGTTCTGTCCGGTGCAGCCTTACCTGAAAAAGCTGGGGGGTGGTTTGTGGGGAAAACCTGAAAATAACCAGCAGAGTGTGCTGCTGAGTTGGCTTGTTCTGGGTGCTGCAGCCTTTCTCTGGGCAGCCATCTCCTTGTGTGAGCTGCTCAGGGAAAACATGTGAAAATAGTTGCACTGATAGGGCCTGGTGGGTGTTTGAGGTCACTTGGTGACCAAAACCTATTTTGAATGGGTGGAATTGCAGGATACAGAGAGGAGACTTGTAACAGGACAACCACAAGCTCTCCACAAAATGCAGCGAGCCCAAATACCGGAGGAAAGTTCTAGCGTTAAAGGACTTGTCTAGCCCCTGTGGAGCTGCTGTCAAGAGCAGCGATATGGGTTGTCTCATTTTGGCAGGTGTATTTACAGTAATAAAGTTGCATGTAACATGTTGGTGATCAGATCAGTAGTTCCATAAATATTTTGGAGCACTCCATATTCCCAAAAGGTTGGAAGTCAAATAAGAACCCAACCAGAAGTACTCTAAGGCAAACTAATCCTTGTGGGCAGCCTACGGACCTAGTGATGTTCTGTGTTTAGTTCTCCCGAGCCGAGCGTGGGAAGGCACAACCCCAGGCTGGTCCTGGACTTACTCGTACACTTTATCTTGCCCCTGAAGTAGCGTGGGAGAGTTTTCTCTTGATGCCTGTTCAGTTTTCTGTTGGTGTAACTGCAGGAGTTAAATGGCTCTGGAGGAGGTAACTGCGGTGGTTTGGGTTATTAGGGAGGTAGTAGCTGGGAAAAGTACGTTCTTGGGATGCAGCTTCCTTTGCAGCAGGTTCAGGAATTCATTAGTTGTTTTACTTTCTCTTGTAGTCAGTCACTTTCAAAACTACCAGCAGGAACCTTGCTAGAGCCATGTGTATGAAGAACCTCAAGCTTACCATCGTCATCATCATTGTATCAATTGTAAGTATGGAGCACACAATAACCTTTAGCTCTTCAAGTCAGGCTTAACTACTGGAAAATGCCAATAGCATATCGCTGTCTTTAGACCCGCATGTACTCAGCTCTGTGCCTGGAAGGCTCTTAGCTGTAAAACAAGTGTTTCTATGGTCTTGTGCGAGGTGAGGAGAGAGGAGCATCGTGCCAGGCAGCTTGTCTTGTCAAGGCAATAGGAAAAGCTTTCCAGACGGTTCTGTCTAGCTTCTAAGTGCCTGTCGTAGACAGCTGCCTTGCTAGCTCCATCAGAAGCTAAGGTATAGAGTTTATGGCTGCTCTATCTGTAATGGCTTTTGAGGCCTTGGTCCTGTTGGTATCTTGTTACTTAACTTTGCAGCAGCTTTTTTTGATGCGACGGTGTACCTCCAGCCTGTAAGAAATGCAAAGAGTGCTAACGTGAGGATGCTGAAGTGTCACGTTAGATGCATGAAGTACTTTGTCACCACTGAACCCCCGTTCGTGTTTTGCTGGAGGACAGTTCTCATCCCCGTGTTGCTGCGAGGATGCGGAGGAAGAGGCACTGGCCCCAAGTCCTGCAGGGCATTTGACAAGTTATTTAGGGTTTTGGTAACCTGGGGTTTCCAAGCCTGTGTTCTGGTTGCCAGGCCGAGTCAGCAGTTGACTGAAAGATGGAGGTATAATTCTCTGCTGAAGTGGCTGTTTTCTTTCTCCAGGTTATCATCTATATCATTCTGTCGGCTGCCTGTGGTGGGCTTGCGTGGCCAAGCTGTGTGCAGAAGTAACTGGAGGCAGCTGGTGCTGGTCACTTGGAGATGAGAATCACAGGAGCGTGAAGAAGCAACCTACAGAATAACTCTTAATCTTTCACTACTGACACCTCCTCATTCTTCCATCCCTCCAGGACTTCAGACTTTTTTGCCTTATCACCCCAAACAGGCCCAGCTGGTCACTGCTTCTGTGCAGCTGGAACCGCAAGAATGGGCTGTTTTAAATTACTTGAAGGGATTTTTTTTTTTTTTTTCGTTTTTTGTTTCTTTTTCTGTCCCAACTACAACCTTCTCAGCTGGCTGGGCGACACGTCCGGCTCCGGAGGGTTACGTGCATGCTCGCCCGTGTGTCCGTGTAGCTTTGCACTTCCATGTGAGCGTGCACGTGGAGAACAGTACTGCTAGCAACTGTCCTACCCGCGGGGATGGTGTCGGAGGGTGGTTCGGGGGGGGCTGAGCCAAACTAACAGGGGAGGGACAGGATGGGTGTAGGTGTGAATTTCCGCTGTCTACAGATACTGGAGATCCAGGTGCCTCTCCCTGCACGGCTGGGCTCGCGTGGTTCCGTAGCGTTGCAGCACGTAGAGGTTGCAAGTGTAATATCGGTAGTACCAAAAAGAACGGGTTTTTGGGCGAGGGCTTTGTGGGCTGTAAGGTGTGGGTGCTGCCTCTGTATGAAATCTCCCTTTTCCTGGAGGTCTTTCTGCAGGTGGTAGGAGAGGGTGTTGGGTCACCTCGGCATTTCGAAATGGCTGCCTCTTCATCCTCGCTTCTTCCTCATCTCCCCCCCCATCCCTTAATTTGTGGCTAAATCAATACAGTAAAGGAGATGGCTGCATATAGTTAAGGTTGCAGTAATGTATCTGCTTTCTCACACGTTATTTCTCCTGTTGTTCTTCTGAGGGTGGACTAAAATGAATACTAATGTTATCACTTGCTAAGGTGAAATTGGGGGCCAATCTGTTGATCTGGCTTGATAAGGTGTCAGGTATCTGCTGCTTGTGCTTCTGCTCTGACGGTGCGTGCTAAAAACTGAGGACAGAGAAGGGACGGAAGGTTGGAGTTGATGGATGGTTACTTTCTCTATGGTCTGAAGAAGAACGGCTCTTTCGGAGGATGTAGTAACATGGGCTTCTCTGAAAAGGGGGGGGGGGGGGAAACCAAAACCAAACCCAAGGCTAATAACCAAATGTAGGATCCGGTACGCTGATGATGTGCTGCTATCAGAGGATAGGGACGGCTTTGCCTGCTGCTGGAAGCTGCAGTTCTGTCCCAGCTGGACACGGGAATCATCAGGCCAGTCCTGGCTGACTGGAGCCAAAGCTGCTGTTGCCTGGGGCGAGAGGTGTAGGACAGATCCTTCCGCCTTGTATCTGACGGGCTCGCTTCCAAGAGAAGAAATGGAAACAGATGAAATGCCATAAAAGCACCAGATGGCCTACAAAGGAAGCGGCACCTTTTTGGCCCAGGGAAGCGGCTTCTAAAGGTGGGTGGAAGCTGTCGGGATACGGGAAGGGGAGGTTTGGTGCCTGAACTCAAGCGCTTGGTTGGTACCGTGGGTTCCCTGCGACGCAGGCTTGCTGCAGGCAGGGCAACGCCACGAAACTGCTGCTCCTTCACGCGCTCTTCTTGGTGTGCGTTACACCGACCTTGGAGCTTTCCAGCAGGCGCCAGGTAAAGAGCTCTCCTATAAACTTGTACGCTTATTTGGATTTGTCTTCTACTAGGCTGGAATTTAACTAAGGGTAATCGGATCTTGATATCCAGAAAGTTGTCAGCGGTTCAGATCAGCGCTGTGGTCGCTGGCATCTGTTTCTCTTTGTGTTAAAGCAAACGTAAAGCTTAGAGAAAGACTTCCTTCCTCTTACCTCCTCCTTGTACAGCCACCCACAGGTCAGTGTACAACTGTGCATGTGTTAGGGATTGTTGATGTTACTGTGTTCATTTCTATGATTTGTTGTCTTATGTACAAATACTTTTTAAAGAGAGTACTTCCTTTCCTTTTAAAGGATGCACTGAGGCATTAGTGTAAAAAAAAAAAAAGTTAACTCAATTTAAATAAAATTACTGTACAGAAAGCAGATTTCCTTAATTTTGTGAAAGATGGGTCTAGCACTAGGTGTAGACAGTTGATAGGAACTACTCTGTGAAACCAGTGTGTACCTGGGGGCGTGGGTCACCCTGTGTGTAACACCGCAGCTCCAGGCTCGGTGTCACCCCGCACGGCTGCGTGGAGAAATCGGGCGTAGAAGTCCCGCTGTGAAATAGTTTCCATGATGGCTGGGTGAAACCTCTGGGCTTTGGAAGGATTTGGACTGGGTTTCGATGGAGGTGCTGGAGCCTGTTGTGACGTGACGGGGGCTCGTTTCTGGTGGTGGAAGGAATCTGCTGCTGCTGGTTGTGAACTGGGAGGGTCTGCGAGCGCCTGGGCCAGAGGGATGCTGAGGGAGGCGGGGGACACGGTGCCCACTTGCTCAGAGCACTTGAGGGTGGAGGGAGTACAAAAGGAGTGATGAATGACACAGGCGGTGATATTGGTTGGAAGCTAAGTGAAAGATTGTGTGAAAACTTCTTTTAAGGTAATTTTCAGTGATATAAAACCCCGCTCTCCGGAGGGAAATCCCTAGTAATGGATGCCTTTCCTCTTCTCCAGTCATAGCTGGGAAGAACCCACTTTTTCTAGAAGAGTTTAGCACACAGACTGATTTACTGCTCACGGTCTTGCACTAGAGCCTCCCTGTAAACAGTCTGTAGCCTTTCATCTGCCTCAGGAACGTTAAATGCTGATGTAGGAGTAGGTTTTGGAAGCAGGCTCATGCATTGGCATGAGGGAGTTGGATTTCCTCTTCAACTTGCAGAAACTGCTTGAGTTGATTGTTATCTTGGCTTGAGGCAAAGTTGCATCCTAATGATATCTGCTAGGAAGATATCCTAGTGATATCTGAAGGAAGGGCTTAGAAAAATGAAAGGATAAAACTTAAATTAGCACCTCACGAGTGTGGTAGTTCTTACAGAGCTGGGTCTTGTGCTTAATGTTCCTGCTCCACAGCCCAAAGGCAAGCAGATGGCCCTCTCCTGAAGTGGGACAGCCATCTTCAAGTGCCTGTCCCTATCACACTTATACTTAAAATGCCCAGGAATTCAAGCAGCGGCTAACCTTGGAATAAGGCCCTGGTTAACCTTTTTGCTTCCTTCTCTTTTTAGCCTCTGGTCTGTCTAGAAATGTGTATCCAACAACATCACATGCCTGATAAGCTTTAACTAGAAGATAACCTTAAACTGTTTAAACATTTTACTTTTCCAGAAAGTTTTTGTTCTTTACCTAGCATTACCTATCTGTTTTAAGTATCCATTGAAGAGTAGGAGGCTGCAGAGGAATGCACTGCCTGGAAAATGTAGGCATGCTCTTCCCTTTAGAAGACAGACCACAGTAAAGACAAAAGGAGCTCTCTCACGCAGCAGAGGACTGAAACTGGAGCGTGGCTGGTCTCTTACCTGTCTGTGCACTGGGAAGGTAAGTTTGTTCAGTGTGACCAGGTGCCAGCTTTTCCACCAGGCAGAAGTATTAGAAAAGAACCTTCTCCATAAAGGAAGAACCTTACCAGGGCAGTGCTGTAAACCTGCAGGGCTTTATCAGGGGGAGCGAGAAGGCTGTTTGTGTAAAAACAGTCATCTCTGACATTTTCACGTGTGGAAGGGAGGTGTTTCTGTTCAGAGAATGAGCAGTTGCTCCAGCTCAGACTCATCTGCCTCTGCTCTCAACTGTTAACAGCGCTTGTAACAAAACCTTCTGTTGTGCCCTGTCAGTGAGGTGGAACTGGCTCTGAGATGTACAACGCTGCCCTGAAGTAGAAGAGGGTTATTTCAACTGCAGGAAAACAGTGGTATGCAGCTCTAGCTTAAGTAGTTCATAGTAAAACACTGATATTCATTAGAATGAGCAAATGGAACGCAAGAAAGAAACCCTTGCTACTTTTCAGTTATTAGCTTACAGCTGCATCTCTCGAGGTGACAAACCCAACCCTCAAATATACAGCGATTTGATAGCAACTCTCTCTTCCTCTTTATTTTTCTTTCTAAAGCAAACTTGACGCTAAAAGTAATCTCTGCTGTAAAGCATCCTGCAGAGCTTCCTATTTGCAAGTGGTGTTTCCTGTATTTTGTCCTGCTTCGGCCACTTGTGGATGTTGTTCTCCTAGGAAAGACACGAACCAAGTGCTGTGAATTAACTCTTCCTTTGCCAACACCTGCCCCATGAAATCCAAGGAGATGAAAGGTAAATATCAATACTTGTGTCATATGAGACTTCCTCTGGAGAGCTGTTTGCCTATGCAGAGCTTTAAGAGCTGCAGTACAGAAGTCTGTACTTCTGCATGGCTGGGCCTGTCATGAAAAGCCTCACTCCTCACACAAAAACCACTCCAAAGTCAGGTTCACTGTTTGAATAAAGCAGATCTATTTCAGCACCATAACATTTTATTAAACTACACTATCAAAATCACATTGATGGCAGGGAGAACATTGCTATCAGTGCATATTCTTCTGTACTAAGACTGTATTCATAGCATCCAGCACTTGCTGAGGAAAAGGACACTGAAACAGAATCCTTCATAGCCAAAGAGACAGTAGAAAACTCTTCTACAAAAATCAGGGCAGTTCGGGGCTAGCTGAAAGAGGTCAAAGGGAAACACTTCAAGTCAAATCAGTCAGGGGGGGTATTTTTAAAAAGTTTGCTTTTAACCGGTGTTTGTTAACTTCCTCATCGGAGAGATGAAGATGCTGACAAACAGCTGGTTTTAGAGAGCATCCCCTGTCCCTGCAGCTGCCTGTTCACAAACCCACACAAATATTGTGTACTGCTCCTTCACTTGTGAACCGCGATGCACACACTTGAATACGACAGCTTGAAGTGTACTACAGTTATAAAAACCTGCTTCATCTTCTAGAACAAACAATAAAAAGTAGCAGAAATACATTCTATACAGAAGTAAAAAAAAAACCAAACAAACCCAAACAGTTGCATTTCAGACAAGTATTAGGGTACATCAGGTTCAGTTTTAAAAGTCTTACTTCTAACATCCATACAGCTATTTCTAGTCTCCCCAAGCCGCTGCTATGCCACACGCCATAGCAACAGCTCAAAGCTGCTTTCCGGCACAAACAGGACAACCAGCAGCCTTTTTAAGCAAGCGTCCTCAGGAGCAGGTCACAGGAGAAGTTTTTTTTGTGACAAACCTTCCGAAGGGCTGCAAGTAGAGGTTTGTATGAAATAAGGCTATTTGCAGTCTTCACGTGAAGACTCGTGTTTCAGTAACGTTCTGAACAGTGGAAACGCAGTAAAGCAGTTGTCTGTTCCGCCACTGAGAGGTCAGGCTCTTGGCAGAATAGCAGAAGGTGAGGACAGTTTACGTTCGGGAGGAGAGGAGCTATACACATCAGCCTGCAGCCTGATGGGTCTCGTTTTCAAATAATGTTCTTACGCCCAGCCAGCTGGGGGTCGGCTTCGCAGCGGTGTTTGGCAGTGCCTCAGCATCTCGGGCTGTCAGTAACAGCCGTCCTTCCAGGAATCGTCCTCGGGGGCCTGAGTGGTCTGCGCTGACTGAAGAAATCTGGTTTGGGAGACAAAAAAAAAAGCCCAAAGGTCACTAACAAACAGCTACAAGAAGGCAAGTCCCCGGGAATCCATTGATGTACGCAGGAATGCTTGTTTGAGGTTTTAGTGTACGCTGGGCTTCTGCAGCATCTGTCTTTTGACAATGTCACCATCTGCCTGCCGGAGGTAAACTGCTGCAGTCGCACACACACAGCCTGCCCACCCCTTGCAGCAGGAGGCCAGCAGAACAGAGACAGATTTCAGGCAGTTCAGAGAAATTAAGCGACTATTACTGGGTACTTAGTGACACCTTTATCCTGCTAAGTTCTTAACACCGTTGTGGGCTTTTCCCATGACTGAGTCCAAGAGGAATATTTTTCCCTGCAAATGTGACTAAACCCATGAAAAATAATCACATTGTATGTACAGTACTACTACAAATTAAGAGTTTAAAAATTCCCTTTTGAGTATTTTTTTTTTTTTAAGAAAGTAGATACAGTTCAATTTATTGACGGCTACAGCGGGACATTAAAAATCAACACGTACTTACTGCTTATTACTCTGATACTGAATAAACTTAACTTCCCTCAATCATAAAAGTTTACGCTACAATTGTACCGCAAATAGCCGTAAAAAATAGCTTTTGGCAATTTGGTGGCGGATTTGCCACACACAACAGCACAGCAGATGCCTTAGGACAATGGGATAAGAAAGCGCTTTGCTGAAATGGCATAAAGCAGTCCGTGCATGTCGTTGTTTTACAAGCATCTTAGAGGCCTTATTCTTTAAAAAGATTGAGTATGTTCTAACTAAACAGCTGTTGCTTTAGATTATCTACAAACTTCAGATATTTACGAACTTCACTGTCTAAATATTTAGGAAGCTAATCATAAAAGCTAAAAACTAGAAATAAGTGTCAAAAAAAAAAAAAAGAGTCCAAAAACCCATTGCATCTTTCTGGATTAAGATATGGCCCCTAAATCAGTTCAGACTTGTGCAACAAGAACAAAAATTGTAAGTCTTTGGAAACCATTACACATGCTCTGCTTTCACCCTCTTGTATGAAGTTACTATAACGATACAGAATTATTCTTAAGACAAGCCCTGTTAATTTGTCCTACTTTTCAAACCCTTCTAAAAACTCATTAGGCCTCGGACAATGCCCACCTAGAATCCTAACTGAAGACTAAGGAAGAAAAAAAAAAAAACCACCCCACAACCCACCAAACTGAATTTACCAGTAGCAAAGTTACAGAGGCACCAAAGTAGGTCACCTGGGAAGACTATTATATTAACAGGAAAGAGAGTTTATTAGTCCTTTGGAAGAGTTTTTCCCCCTTCCCAAAAACAGATGTATGCACCAAATAAATATGTGCCATAATGTTCATTTCTTATAGGAATAAGTTTGAGCCTATGCCTCTTCGTTTTCCTGGATAATGAGCTTTGTTTAAAAAAAAGCACTTTTTTAAACAGATGGAATACTGAAATATTGAATGGTCTGGTCACAGACTACATGATAAAAATGGGTATCTCGCCCAGAAGCTGGTGAGCCCCAGCCTGTCAGCTCACACATACATTCACAGAATTTAATTTTAGCGGTATTTAAAGGCACTGCAACCCTTTGCTTCTTGACTGGGGGCAAAGTACTTAACGTCCATGAATCTTCCAGCTAAGTACTACCCCTTCTTTAAGGGCTCCCCAACCACAACCCTACATCTGAAGTTAATCAGCAGCTCTGACCCAACTCTATACCCATGTCACACTTTAAAACCAGAGCTGAACACAACTTTATAAAAAAAGCGTTTCTAATCTGTGAAATATAGGCAGACATCCAAGTCTGCGAGGCTTGAAGTCTCACACTTACCTCTTGGATGGTGGTGTTGGCTTGCTCTTGGGCACCGAGATTCCTCCAACAGATGTGCGTGCTTTCAGGGGTGAATTTTTTGCCACAGTGACCATATTACTGCTTCTGGTAGTGCAACTGCTACTGGAAGAGCCTGTACTAAGCGAAGATGCCGGTGGTTTTCGAACGCCGCTAACAGGACTTGCGTAACTGCAGGCTTTTACTGGCTGCCTGGGTGTTAACAGAGAGTTTGTGCATGACCCTGCTTTCATGGGTTGTCGCACTGTTAAGGGAGACTGCCCAGCACTGGAGGAATACCTGAGCTTACTGGGAGCCAGACCTAGAAATGGAATAACGAAAGGAAGAAAAATCCAGTTGGCAACAGTATTTTAAGAACACTTCAGGATACCGGGCCTTTTAAGGGCCTCGGGTTTAGTCAGGCCGGTTAAACAGACAAAAGGAAAATCAGCTACAGTGGTGTGTCCAGAAGACGTTGCACTGACCTGCTGACCGTTGCTGAGTTCTTGGAATTCGACTGCTTGGCACCTGCAGATCCGACTCCAAGCTCCGACTGCTCCTTACGGACTCCAAAGCTCGAAGGCTCGTCCTGGCCAGGTTGGGCATGCTGTGGCGCATCTCCTCTGAAATCGAGAGCAAATTCTCTATTTGCTGCTTCTGGTAGCAATGGAGACGTATAATGGTTTAGACTATCTCTTGAAAAACATACGCACTTAAAAGCAGACAAGTGTGTAACTAATTCTTAGCTTCCATTAAATAACAGCGCTTTTGAAATGTGTATGTCAAAATTATTTTCATTGACCCGTATCAAAAGCACACAACTAGCTTACCTTCGCTGTTTGCATACTTGAGCCGGTCTTGCATCGGACTTTGCACCGATCTCCTTGGGGGACGGATACGGGAAGTAGATGACCTGCCGTAATCTGCACTGGAAGAAGGGGACTGACATCGGGGTGAACTGAGCGGAGACGGGGAGTATCTGTGAGCGCTACGGTACGACAGGGAACAATCATAGTCATCCTCATCCTCAAGGCTGTACGTGTCGAACTCCTGGTCACTGTAGGTACCTCTTCGCAGGGAGTGAAGGGAGGCACTGGAACTGCGACGTGATACAGAAGCAGAGCTGGAGGCACAATCCTGACGGAGGCCTGGAGATAGAGGGCAACACGGCTCAAAGTCATCGTACTTTAAAATAGAAATTCCTTACCCAGTCGCAACAGAAATTCAGAAGCAATGCTTTTATCAGTGATTCATTTCACCTTGGAAGGAGAGTCAAGTTAATAACTCCCTTTACGGAAGGCACTCACAGCTTATGGAATCTCTAACTGGAACAGTGTCACCCATATCAGTACTGTTTAATTAGAGCAAAGAGTTAATATTCAAATTGACCTGAATTACTCCTTACGTCACATACACAAGGAGCTGTGATTGTGGACTACATATATTGCCATGCTAGCTCTGTTAGGTTAACTAGGTATAGGAATCTAATTTAGAGTATGAATTTTTTAGTTCAATTAATTACGCACCCACCAGCATTTCAACAGGTTGAAACAAAGATTTAAGCTTCCAAGTGAAAAAACGCCTGCTGTTTATTGACATCTACAGTGCATCTGTCTGGTTTATTTACAGGTCCTCCCCCAACTTATGCCTTTATTTAAGTCTTCTTGCCTAACAAAATACAAGTAACTTCTTACCAAGAACTAATCTAGCAAACTGGTTGGAGGGACTTTTGAGAAAGGTGTCAGTTAAAGTGCTGAAAAAGCCTCTTCTCAGTGCAGTCCCTTCATTGCAGGGATTAAAAAAAAAAAAAGCAAGCGTTCCCCACTCTTCTCCCTTCACAATGCAAATATGAAAAGCTTCCATCATTCTGAGGATGAAGCACTTCTCATATTTCACTGGAAACTTTGTAATGTGATGGGATTTCCTTGACTTTTTTGTGAAGTGATCACCAAGCATAACAAAATATTCAAGTTTAGAAAGAAAAAGGCTGTTATTTGCTTTATTCACTTCAATACAACTGCACTCAGGTGTAATAAAGCGATAACAAGATCTTACGTCTTTTGCTCTTTTTGGTCTCATACTCCAAGTCCTAGATCATAGTGTTTTTTAAATTTATAAAGGCATAGTACTAAAAGTAAGTAAATGTTCTCCATAAGAAAAACAGAGAACTTAATTCTCTATTTCCTGTAAATGAAATTAATGATTAATTTGCACAGAAAAACACATCCAGCCACTTTGTTCCACCTTGATCTTCAATTAGGACCTCATCCAAATCACACTGAAGTCAACAGAAAGTTTACCAATGATTTAATGGGAACTGGATCAGGGCCCTGAAATCCCCACACATTGGGACACAAACATGTTTTATGCTTAAGTAAGTTAAATTTGCAGAGCTGTCTCTGAGCACTTTACCCAGAGCAAAACTTAAATTGTAGTTTCAGCTCTTTCAGTTTTAGTACTCTTGAATTCTTGGTTTTACTCAACACAGCAGTGAAATACTACTCGCATCTTCTGTGCAATAAACCACTTGTAAAATTCAGTCCTCCAGACAGCTTCTAGTACGATTTCAGGCTGCAGTTAGGCAGCCTGCTCAGAAAAACAAAAATTTACATGCAAAAAATTCTGCTGGGTTATTTTTTTCAGCTGGATCAGTTCCCCAAACCAATACATGGTGCAGTCACGCAGCTGCTTGTGTTTGCTCCAGCGAGGGGACAGCAACCAGACAGGCACCTGTGAGCTGCTGCTGTTTAAACTGCCACTATTCTGAAACAGTTACTCATGAAACTTCACCCGTACTTCAGAGACAATCTGGGATGGAATATTTTTGAGTATTAAAGGGTGCTTACACATTTAACAAAGTGAGGGTTTGGATAATGCTTTCAAGACTATCCTCTGCTTCACGAGGTGTAATCTTGAGATGTTATACAACTGCTAAGTTTCAGTGGTGGTTTGGGTCTGTAGATTTTTAAAGGAAGCCCCTGCAAATCACAAACATTTCAAACGATCTATTAAATTCTTTTTTTGTTGGGGAAAAGGGGGAAGAGAAGAACAGTTGGAATCCATCTACATTTCTCTACAATTCCAAAACTGTAACACAAAGGAGATCGCTGTCACGTACTTTCTTCCTGAAGGCGTGCCATAACCTGGACATCAGTCAAGTCCTGCAGTTTATATCCCATAGAGATGGAGTCATCAGATGTGCTCAGCTCACTGTCCACAGACGACTGAGAGCTCAGTGCAGAATGCATGCTCAAATAACCTTTAGGAGGGAAGAGGAGGAAGGAACATAAAAAGCATTCAGACATCCACATACAAAACAAGAATGAGCAGCAGAGTATTTATTCCAGTAATAAAATCAGTGCAGTTGTGAAGTTGAGGTATGGTTGCTAGAAATAATTAAGAAGTTAGAAATTACTTGAGAACACAACGCTCAGTATTTTAACCTGCAGTTTTCAGGAGGCAGAGTGTCTTTGTGCAGGGAAAAAAACGTGGACTTCTGTCCAGAAGGTGGCAAAGGGATGCTTGGTAATTTTAAGCTTAGAAACATACTTTACAAGATCAGTATTATTTCTGCCTATTTTGAGAAAGGGGCCACCATCGATCTAGATATTAAGCAGCAAAGTTATACAAAGTGCTTGCTAGGGCATTGGTGAGCAGTCATAGGAATAAAAGGATCCAAATGGCTTTCAGAGTCCAGTACCTCAAAAACCAGCCATGCAATCTGCTTATGCAAAGTAGAGCTTACACCTGATTGCCTCCTCCCCATTCCTGAGGTTTATCCATTTTTTTTCCTCTCATCATAAACCAAACTCTCTCTTACAGGGAAGGATATAGCTTGTTCATACAGCAGGTCATAAAAAACAAACTGGAAGGATCTTTTCCACCAGGGAAGTTTTTGCATAAGTCAGGCATTAGGAAGAGGACCAAATAATTTCCCTTTTGAAGAATAATAAGAAAAATATCATCATAATCATCATCAAGTGCAAACTTTTATCTGGTAGTACTTTTTCTTAAGTCAAGCAAGTCAGTATTTTCCATGGCATAAGAGTACTACTACTTGCTACTGAAATAGGGAGATGCGAACAAGCCATGTAACTTTGGGGTTACAGTGGTACTTGTCCTTCAAATGTGGGAGGCTTGTAAGTAGCCCTGTACACAGAAATGTGGTATCACAACTGCCTTCGGTCTTCCTCAGACGCTACTCTTCCTGGCATCCGGGATGACTGTTACTGCAGGAAGGCTAAGCATCACCTAGCAGTTAGCTTATCTCCGTATCTGCAGATGGCAGGCAGATGCAGACAATGATAGGAGAATCTTGCTACCATTCCATCAACGTTAATTTTGGCTCAGGGTAGTGCCTTTGAGAGAGAGTAAGCAATGCTGAGCGTACCCCCATCTTCTTTTCCCATTTTATAACTACCATACTGCTTTGTATTAAAAAAAAAACCAAACCACAAACCAACAAACCCAGAAAAACATTGCTAGAAAAATTTTTGGAAACAGATGGATTAGTGAATGTAAAATCTCTACATGGCAAACGTGCTTATCTGTGCTACATGTTACAAAATACCATAATATGCTCCCAGCATAACTAACCCTCAAACACAGACACATAAGACCACATAACTTAGAGCTATTTTAGGAGAGAGTACATCATTACCTTAAAGTAATTCCAAGACAAGGTTCTAATTAGTACTATATAGGTTTAGACCCACCAAAAAACCAAAAATTAAAAAACACTATCTGACAGAAGATCAGATAAAGCTAGTAGATATGCAAGAGCCTAAGAGCACTTAACATCATTTTCAGCTAGAGTAGGCTTAAGAAATACAAATCCTGCTCAAGCAGGGATTCGAGATCATCACTTAAATAAAAAGCAAGTAGGCTGTAGCACACCAGCCGACAAATCAAGAATATAAGTCAGCCTCCCAAAGCATCTATATGATGTCATTCACCACTGACTTTTACTTTAGCTCACGCAGTTTTGCCTGCTGTGTTCTAAGAAGTCTCGAAGGCAGTGCACCTACTAAATAATTCTCAACAACGACGCTAGAAATAAACATTTTGTCTGTTCTCGGCAAAACATCTAAAAACCATTGCTGAGCAACCCTTTCAAACAATGGTTAATTCCAGCCAGGCAGGAAAAAGCAGCAGGTTCCCAACATTCTTTCTTCAATCAGTTTTGAAGACTAGTAACTGGTGACACGGAAAACACACGTTTGAAGTCCAGGCGTAAAACAAATTTCTTACATGGACATCGAGCAAACTGCTTCGTACCAGTGAGCCTCAAATTCCTCATGGGAAAAGGCATAAAGTTTTTCCAGTTTCAAGACGCTTACATCGTACAGTGACAGAAGCGTGACTGTAGTGTATGGGGTGCATCTGTGCCTGTGTGTGCGTTACACAAATACACACTTAAGTCAAGACACTCCAGTATTAAGACTGCACTGCTGTGTAACATAATCCTGTTTCTTTCCTTCTGGTGTCAGGAAAAGACATCGTAAGCAGCTGAAATAAAGCCAACGTGAGAGTAGGGACTGCACCTGTAGGATGTAGTATAATGAGTAAGCATAGGTTTCCTGCTGTAACTAACACCTTTAATACTAAAAGCTGTATTTTTAATACAGCTGTATCTTGAATACAGCTTTTTAAAAAGCAAAGTTCCCAATTCAGTTGTGTGTGTTTAGTTTGGTTGTTGCATTTCAAATTGCAGGTCTATTTAAAAACAGTCAAGGAGGGGAAGAAAAACATTCACATTCTTTCATCAGTAAAAACTGTTGTGGCTCAACATTGCAAGATGAACTGATTATGGTTTTCATTACAGAAACTTCAAAATATACCACATCTGGATTTTGTAAAAGGGTTTTTTTTTTTTGTCTAGTTTTAAGGGAAGTTACTGTTAAACATTTTTCATTGGAACAGTAGGGAAGCTCCGTTTTTCTTAGAAATAAAATTAGATTCGAGTCAATCAAGTTGACAGTGAATTTTAAACTCATATTAGCACTTACACAAGTCACAAGGGAAGAGCCACCAAACAGATGAAGTGAACTCTCATGTATAATCCTACACGGACAAAGCCTGTTCTACACTTGGCTTTTTATTTGGTACCCTTGACAACTTCAGCAGATTTGCAGAGTGAATGAAGAAGTCTAAAAGTTGCATGGACACTTCGGTTTTACACATCAGTAACCATTTCTGTGTGAAAAGGTGGTTAGACATCTAGATTGCCAACCAACCTCATATTAAAACCAAGAAATTGATTTAGAGATTTTTCCCTGCAGAATTCAGCTTGCAAAAATGATCAGTCCTACATGCATCCTTTTGTTTGCAAAATAGAGATAAGTGTTAATTTCTATTTACAGCAGAAAACCAGCAGACCTCAAAAGCATACCTGCAGCTATGAAAACATCCATATGCAACCCTTTTTTCTCTTAAAAAAAAAGGTTCATTTAACATCAAGTTTCAAGCCAGAGACTGTTAAATTTGCTTTATGTTTTTAAACCTGCAAATTAGGATATAGCAATTTCCACAAAAAACAAATCAAGGAAGACTCCTTTGATAATAAAGCCAAGAGGCAAAGCATTTGTACCAGAAAACTGAGCCTGAACTGCATCAAGGATAAAAGAAGCTCCTGAAAGAGCCTACATGGACTCCTTAGGCAGCAGCTTAAATGCAAAGGCAGACGTGAGGCCAGGCCATTTAGGAGAAGCTTCATTATCATACCTACAAATATAGGCTTCTAAGAAGAATTTTGTATAAATTGCCTCTAAGGTAGGAAATCTTACTCCAAACACAGTTAAGTCTGAGGGAAAGCTTTTGTTATTTTGTGTTTAGCTGCCCACTCGGCCAATTTAAAGGCTTATCCTGGAGAACTATGCCTTTCATCTTAAAGCACAAGGCTGCTTTCTGTTGCCTACATTAATCAGTATTTTCAAAAGAAACTTCACAAACTCTCAAGCCAGAAAACTGAATCCAAGTAACTTTATAAAGTCAATGCCTACATACGATAACATTATTCAAGAGCAGTACTTTCTTTGCCCAACAGCTGTTTTCTATTTTAAGTCACTTAAAATTAGTACAATTTATAAATATATAGAGAGAAAGTTATAAAAACAAAAACATGAAATAACTATGAGACATTCAGAATGCAAGGAGGTTTTCTCCCACGTAATAGATGAAACCCAGGTCAGTAAGTGAGCAAATTAAAAGAAGAAAACCCCACGGGTGGACTTGCATCTCTTGACAACTTCTCCCTGTGTCAATTAGTAATACTCCTTGCATTTTAAACACTACAGGTTTGCACTGCTCTACTGACATGCCATACCTGAGCTGCCACAGGTTAGTAGTGCTTTGTTAGTCGATTTGAGATGCCCGGGAGAGTTTAGTGCATTGCTACAGGAGCCTGTCTCTGTATTCAAATTATGTGCGCTTGGTGATGCCAATGGACTGCAATACAGGTTTTTCCATCTACTGGCTAGAAGGAAAAAATACAAAAAAGCCATAAAGGTTATCAAATTATTTTTAAAAACAAAGAGCATAAGATAAAGAAAGGCATCAGATCAAACAGGATTAAATATCGCAACAGAGGTAGTTCAAATAAGACATCTTGATGGCGTCAGGTACAAGATGTAGGAAGCAAAGCAGCGCCTGTTCCCTTGCTCACTCTCCCCTTTAACTTGTTTTGTCACTTCTGAAGAATTCCAAGAATAACTATGACAAACTTGGCTTTAAAGAAGCCATACATTTCTGAAAGTTTCAGTGCTGGTCTTCAAAGATGACTGTTTTCATAAATATCTGTCACTTCTACATCCCATCTTCATTTTAAAGAACTCCATTGAACTTTATGTTTACACGTGTTATTTTGAATTTTTAATGACGGAACCAAAACAGTATTAAACCACAAAAGCTATGCCTTTAGATTAAAAGGAGAGCAAATTAATATGAAAAACAACCATTCTGAAATATTTATTCGGCACACAGACTCGCATACGAGTTAGTGAAACAATTAAAAAGCAGCCAGGTAGCAAAACTTAGTGCATCCATGCTTACTGAAGTTGAAAATAAGCAGCTACAACGCTAAGGAAACGACTCAGTCTATGATCTGTATGTATTCAAGGGGCTGCTGAATTGCCCACCGAACCCTTACCACGGAGAGAATAGTAGCTAAGGAAATAATGAAGATTCACTATATAGTTTTCTATTTCCCCCACAAATAAAAGGTCAGACTATTTTAGTTAAAAAGGAACGACAGAGTACAAATAAAGCCTGATACATTTCAGCCAGAAAGCAAAGAGTTAATCAAACCAATCTTCATTCAAACTTTTAAGCGCAGATGGTTTATAAAAGTAAATGAAGTTTGTTCTCAAACTACATTGTTATCTCAAATCAGGAATTTCAAGGCTAAACTCAAAATAAGTCTGATTACAAGCAGTGCCAAAACACTATTAGTATGTAAACTTAAAAAAAAACCCCAACAACAAAACAAACAAAACCAGTGGCCTCTCAGACTTCAAATCACTGAGGTCAAGTTACTGGTCAAACTGAAATCAAAATTATTGCATTCACATAGAAGACAAAGCCAGCCAATTCAAAACCCAGGCAGAGAACAACTTTTGTACCAAACTGCGGGTTGTATTGTCAGCAGTTACAAACATCACTGAACTTCAAAACATTAATTCTCTCAGAAACTTCACTTTTTCAAACACTGCTAACCACAGCTTTTGTGTTTAGATGTTCATGAGTCAAACTAGACAGATGAGGTTGCAACACATCCTGCTCTGCAATGCTTTTCAATGATGAGTTGTTAGAAGAAAATAATAAAACTAGTCATCCCTCCAGCTGCAGGGCAAGTTACAGCTGCCTATATAGGAAAGCTACATGATATAGAAAGCTACACAATATAGAAGAGGATTACCTGTTCACTTCTAAACCCCTCAGTGTCTTGGCTATCAGCAATTCAGCCCAGGACTCGCCCATTTTACATACAAACCCGGAGTGCATTTGAAAAGACAAAGGTAGGATATCCATCAGATGGATTCCAGGTGATGTACTACAGATACATAGAAACAGAATAACCTTCTCAGTTTTGTAATGAAGTAAACTATACATGTATTCTAACAGCTCTTACATCAGTGAAAGGCTAATATGGGATTGATCCTTCTGTGCTCTGCAACAGGAAAAGAAAAACCACAAGCCTACGACCCCAGAATACTGGCTATGATGGTGGTATGCGGCCACTGACCAGAACGCTCCGTAGCATTTTCGTTTCAGGCAGATGAAGTAAGGGATTTTCCCTCAGTGGTTAAGCAACACAGCTGAAAGCCACCATGAAGTGCTTTTAGGGGATGATAAAACTGGAAGAAAAACTAGGTTTCCAAGTGACACCATTTCTTCAAGTCACAGATTTTCATGTTTCGTTATTGCAAGCTTTGAGCATCAGACAACTATTTTACCCAGGTAATAACAGTAATGGTAAGACACGTAAGAATAATCTCCATTAGAAACACTCAACAACACTAGAACTTTTTATATAGAAAAAAGCTGCAATAATAGTTTCATATGATTCTCTCCCCTACTCCCCAGAAGCACATTTTTTCCTCTACATATTTTTACATTAAAGATGTTTAAATATTAAAAAAACAACCCAAGAGCCTGAAAACAGTAAAATATATTTTTGTGTTTAGTCTCTGAACATAAAAAAACAGAAAGCAAGGTGGTCAATTTGGCAATTGATTTGAAATGCCTGTATTTGCATCTTAAAAAATACACAGAGGCAAAACATCACAGTTCAGTTTGTTTTGTCTATTACTTGTAATCAGCATAGTTTTCCTAACGCTTACAGAATGATCGCTTACCTTCATCAGTTGAGGCATTACCAATGTAAACCAAAAGCAGGGAGGTTTTTATACAATAACAAACACGGCTGTAACAAATACGCACCAAGAGCGCAACATCTGAAGTGCTATCTCTGCAGATATTCTCCACTATAGCAACTGCAAACGTCATGTCTCCTTTCCTTTACTGTTTCTCAAGAATGTAAAAGTACACAAGTGGAAATAAAAGACACTTGAAGAAGCAATGTTTATAGTTTACATACCTTGATCAAGTCTGTTTATAAGAGTTCGGCAGGCTGCTTCTGTCTCGGGACTGGGATTATCCAATACCTGTCGGCACCATTTTAAAGGTGAATCCGTTTTCTGATCTGTAGTAGATTTTCTCGGGGACACATAGAGCCTTTGCAATGATTGAAAGGAGACAGTAAAAAATGCTCATTAACTCAAAGCATACCACCACCAACGTAGCATTTACTAAAGTATACCTCACAGTAAGGAACAGAAAAGTTATCCAAATTAAAAACAGGGGAAAAAATTCAAGTTTAAATTGTATACTATGACTCAGAAACAAAATTTACTATCACAATAGTAAAATTCACTTAAAGATGGCTTCACAGAGAAAGTACACAGCCTCTGCAAGGCAAGGTTCAAGCCGGGGCTGTTGGAATACTACTAAAAGTTAAGTTCTTGGTATACTCACCATCACCTGCCACCCCCACCTCTCCCTCCAGTGTCGTGTGTGTGTGTCGTGTCCCCCCCCAAAAAAAAGCATCTCATGACAAAGACAGCAAGGGTGAGGAGGTGGTTCTAACTTGAGATTCAAGGTGATCTACTTTCAGAAGTCTAACTGTTGTATTTTTTGTTAAAAACCCCACGGCTCTGGATATTCCACCTGTATTGCACCGCAGGCAACAGTTGTCTCCTATCTTCTAACAGCAGCAATCTGAGACACCGAATGAATAGTAAAAAGTCTACTCAGATTTCAGGGATAAACCATTTAACTGGAAGATTTAGAAATTTTCAGACAGGAAGTATGACTGTATGCTAGCTTCCCTTTTTTTTTTATTGTAATGTTAGATAAGTTCTCCTAAAGCCTAAGTTTTTGAGACTTGTAATACACCTAGCATTGTTTTGCATATACATACAGGATTAGTCTTACATATAGACAGATTTAATCATCTTATAGTCTTGTAGCATCTTAACCATATTTCATAACTAGAAAATTTCTCTCAAGAAAGGCCAAAGGGTATAGGAGGCAGACTGAAAAGCAGCTGAAGTATTTTACTTACATATCCCACATTCACATTTTTAAAGTCAAAAAATCCCAACACAAAAAAAGCACCCTATATGTTAACATTTTTGCTACTTAGCAACACACTTAAAACTTTTGCATGGAAAAAAAAATCAGTATTGTGTACATATAACAGTTAAACAGTTTTTAATTCTTGCATATCACTTAGAGAAGAACACCCTCATGCAGAGGACATCGAGATCTCAATCAATCAATAGCATGAGAAGCAGGAATAGAAACAAGAAGTGCCATCATTAACAGAATCTGCCCAGAGACAAAAAATTTCCTGCATATAATAATACATACCTTTAACATTAGAGTTCCAGCTAAGTAATCTTAATATGCATGTGTTAAAATATTTACTATGCTATGAATGCATTGCTACAAAAAGATATTTAATATAGTATTCTGCTGAAGTCATTCAAAGGATTATAAAAAGGATTCACAGGTAGGAAAGTAAGCTCTGTGATGACGAACTTGAGGAGCCGCATGTGTGCAAATTCTGGAAGAGTCTGCGAGGTCGTTACCTCTGAACCCAGTAATAAAGCAGAGAGGAGATTTCTGAAAGCAGAAACTTTTTTTGATCTTGTTAACAAGGCCATAAGATTCTTCAACTTAAGTTTCGAACTACTGAATTTGTCCACAATGTAATTCCTTAGAATTAAGTGTACCAGAAGAAGAAAACTTCCAGGTCTTTGAAGCTGTGTAGATATTGAATACCTTTCTAGAAGGGATATGCTTTGAGACTAAATTTTGGGGGATGAATATACAGGAACCTGATTGAGAAGTTTAGCTGTCATTTGCAGACGTGAAGTCTAGCTCTCGGGTCCATCTTTCTCAACAGGCTCTGATGAGCTGTTCGCATGGCCTTCAGCAAGCACAGCTGCTACCTCTCTGCATCAAGAAAATTCACGTAAACAGGCTTCATGGTTCATCATCTCCTGTGAGAGCAAGAGAGTTCTGCCATGCACACAATCACACAACTGCTATTTTTTCCACCACCACCTTCCTCTCAAGCACCAGTCTGGTATTCCTTCACCTAGTGAACTGCTCAAAGGTGGCAAAGAACCCTCTTGGTCACCAGCAAACTAGCTACAGCCACACTCGATGATATACACTACTCCCAACAGCTGTCCTCACACTGATGTATACATAATATTTCCCCTTCATCAGTGCAAAATCCAGTATTTGAGCATAAAATGATCATGAGGATGGTTTTAAGATTTCAAGGAATGTCTGCATGCGCTTCAATTGCCTCCTACTCTCTCTTCTAGCAGTAACTTTTGACACTCCTGCAGCAAGATACATCAAGTCTTTCTGCTCCAGTTACTCATTCTCACACAGACACCTCACATTCAATGCATACAATACTCCTTTCCCCAACAAAACTAATATAAATCATCAGATATTTTAGTAATTACCCCATTAATCTCTGATAACTCCTCATGTTTAAAAGATAAAGAAACATACTATGGGACTCTAAGCTGTCAGGTGTCCTATCCAAAAAAGCAATGTTTGGCCAAGACAAAACATACAAACAACTGGGATATTTAAAATATTGTATTGACATCAAAATGTCTGTCTAACCTATTACCCTGTCTCCGATCCTGTATCCAGGTAAGGGTAAGTACGGAAACAATCAATCCAAAAGCTGTACTGATGCAGAAAGCCGTCCCACGCTCCCACAATTTTGCAATTTGGGGCTATCAGATTGAGCATCTCTGTATGCAACGTCTCTCAAAAGAATATTTTTCAGTGAATCCATCTCATCCCTTTTTTGAATTCATATCTGCTTTTAGCACCCACAGCACCCTACTCCAACAAGTCCCACACTGCACCGACGCGCAGGGTGAAGAACCACCTCCATTCACTTGCTGTGAAGCTGTTACCTGCTCTTTACTCTTGATATTGTCTGGTTCTCAGGGAATGGGATACAGGTGGAAGGTAATTATTCTCTATTGCCTCTTGACATGCCACTCATGACTTTACAGATCTTAATAATATTCCTGCCCCCGGCCAGACCCACCTTTTTTAGGGAGTAGAGATTCAGTCTCTTCAGTCATGTCTCATACAGCAGCTTTTTTCATACCAAGCATTACACAAAACCACATGCAAATAAAAAAAATCCCAAAGCTAATTTGCTATTGACAAAATAAATGCTGAGAAACACGAACACAAATATTCCTGAATGTGCAATGTTACCTTTTACAAAAGACCTCACAAGCCTGTCTTGCTGCGTTTCTGCACGGGTAGATGAGCATTACAACCACTCAGATCCAATAAAACAGAGAAAGCAAAGTGCTCTCTCTCTGGATTCATTTTACAGTTCAGACCAAAAAAGCAGCAATAAAACCATCAAACAAAAAAGAGGCCAATAGGCTCCGTAGGGCAGGTCACGCTGTTCTTCACATATTTTAGGTTAAGGGAGAAAATTCCGCTCTACTTCAGGGAGTAGTTGTTCTACCCAGCTCCTTCCATGCTTCTGATCATGTTTCTACCCAGGGCTGTATCAGCTGAAAATGGTAACACTTGTTTGATTGCTAGAACCGTTTCCACATGGAGCAGAGCTACCTGCTTCCCAGGGTGTCCGAGTCCTCTGTAGTCTGCCAGAGGACTCTCATTTTTCAGCTGACAAGTCTGTTGGCAAGAGATAGTCTCACTTATAATTTCACTAAACTCAATTAAGTAAGTACAACTCAATTTTTCAGAGCGCTGACAGGCAACTTACAAAAAAGAGGAATTCTGGTTTGATTTCACAGTGTCAGGTTTACTATTTTCCTTTTTAAGGAGCTTTGGGGAAGGGTTCGACATACTTAGCAAGCTAACTTCTCAAAACATGCTGGCATAGCTTATTCTTCTGAAGCACTGCACACCACCAGCTGATAAACTAAAAACACCAGCCCCACAAATCGAAGTAAATATTTTTCTGGACACAATATTAAGAACCAAAAGTCAGTTTTTACTAGAGGCTCCCCCCACCCAGCGTCATCCTCCGTTAGCCACCGTGGCACAACTGCTGCAGCAACAGAGGCCAGGTTAACACAGTACCACATTTCTAGCTGAACTAAAACAGGCTTTCTTGTGAAAGAGGTTTTTGTGATAAGCTAAACTCACTCTGCTCTGTTTAAAAATATGCAGAATTTTATTTCTGGTAGTTTTATCCTCTAAGGCTGTTTGATTTGTCAGGTTAACTTAATCCAATAAGCATTGGAAAAAACGTACTCAGGCATGCCACTAAGTAGGCATGCGACTGCCAGTTTATGAGTCAGCCAAAGTCTTTCGGGTTTAACAAATACCTGATCTCTGAATAAGCTTTACCTTGCATTTTGTGCCTCCAACTCAGCAGTTTGGGTGTGAAGCATGTTCGGTTTAAACGGCAAAAGGTTATGCTTTGAATATTTTCTTTTGTCAAGTCGCAAATGACAATTCAGAAGTTATTTAGATAGTTACAAGGCCTAATACAAAATTCAGAAAGTAAACAGTTGGGCATATATTCTCAATTTGATGTATTGGGGGTTTGCTGCATAACTTGTTAAATATGAATGAGATTTTCTTCAGCTTCTGTGAGGAACCCTTAGATAAAGCATCTTTAGTTTCTGCTTACTAGCATATGTGTTTCACTTTCCCATATAAAGTATTTTATGAAATGCACCTCTGGTAAGAACCAAGTAGTTTTAGTTGTGCAGCAAGCACGACATGAGATTTTTCTTCTATTAAGAACGCAGGCACTCAAAAATAAATTTGTGGGATTCTTTGCGCTTTATTCTGACATATCCCAATGTACTAAAAGCAGACCATCTTCTAGAGATACCATTTTTCTTTTGGGGTCAATGTCACAGGAGGATTTATGGGAGTTAATGGCCACTATTGTTTGATTTTGAAAATACTGCTTTAAATAAACCCCCCCAAGAATCCAGAAAATACTATGACAACTTTCTCACCTTGCACACTGCACTGGAAAAAAAGCATCTTCACAATTCAGTAACACATCAGATCAACTACAAGAGTGCAAGCCAGTATTGCCTGAGAATTTAAGATCCTAATCACGCAGAATATTTGCACTAGTAAACCTATAGATCATAAGAAGAGAATTCAGGCTGCAGAAAGCTCTATAACTAGTACATTAGTAAATTAAAGTGAAAGTAAAATGAACCTCAGTTTTGAACAATTTAGGTTGATAAGATACGCCTCCATAAAGTGCTAAATTCTTCTATAAAGCGTGTATTTCAAACAGATAATGCATTCATTTTCCTTTCCTTTATATATCAGACTTCAGAGAGTTCATCTTCAGATTTATTACTGTGCTTATGCTGTTCTAATCTCAAATCTAAACACTACTGTTGAACAGAAATACCAACACCAACAATACGGTGTTATGGAAAGAAACAGTGAAACAATACTGTCCAGGTCTTGAAACGATAGAAACATAAAAGGAAAAAATGAGAAAAAGCCTGTGCAAAACACTCCACACAAAAACATTGTATTATTAGCCTAAGTAGAGGTTTGAGCCTTTATTCCCAAGAAACAGAAATCGGAAAGAGAGAAAAAAAATTGTATTGCAGAACCCAGAAGAGGCACCACTTTTTCGTGTCTATCTAGCGACTAATCCTGCTGAACAAAATACCAAAAATCTAGTCACTAAGTCACCGAAGCTCTAAACATCGCATTAGCTTAATCTCATGACACAGCCAATAGTCTGTAAGATGATCAAAAGGCACCTTGTGGGACAACTTAAGAGTCGTATTATACGTACGCTGCACAAGGATGCCGAGCAGCATCTGTAGCAATCTTGCAGCAACATAAAAAGGCTCCCTTTCCCCCTCCACTCTGGCAGTGCAACTGAGCACACAGATTACTGTGCCCACACCTCATTTTACAGAAAGAGCCATGAGCCGATACCTCAAGCATTTCAATAAGAACTCAGTCATTTTAAGCCTCCGCCATCAAAAGCAATTTAACCTGAAAGGTCATATTTTGCACACAAGTGTCAGACAAGCAGGTAGATTTTTTTCCTTTCAGATTACTCTACTCCAGCACTGGCAATTACTGGCAATGAAGACTGCTGATGGTAATGCTATCTTAAAGCTGCACAGAAGGGTTTTGAAGGAGCTCGTCTACCCAGAGATTGTGCACAGAGAGACAGATATTACACAGACACAACAGATAACACACTATTCAAACAATCTGGAAATGTTTTTGATAAGTCATCTGTACATTATTTAATGCATGAGAGCTAACTGATCCATTGTTAAAAATACCTCTAGAAGGTTTTCATAAGATGACCAGTCTGAGAAACTAAGACCTTGCAAATTACTGTTTCTAAGTCACGTAGAGTTTTGTTGGCAAGGAAAGATCACAGGCAAACTACTACATGGCCTGCGGAAATGAACGAATTGATTTATGTAGAGAGTAGGGAGTTAAAGTTATCCCCCAAATTAGAGGCACAAGATGCCATACTTTTTGTGATTCTATATTGGTGTAATACCTGAACTTTGTCCACATCCTCGTTTGGTGGAACTTCTCCAGAAAATTTTTTCCTATCTCTGATGGTACAACAAGCTAACAACGATGATATCCTGCAGTACGTTGAATTAAATGCCTTTAGACATTAACATAGAAGGCCACTGGACATGGGGCTAAGGCTGAAAACATACACTCCCAGGAAACTCCTAAACAGTAATTTATTTGAGCAAACCGTGCTCCTTCTTCCTACAAAGACTATTTCAAGGGCACCCTACTTGCTGTGTTGAACTCTTGGATTCAAGCAGGAGATGACACAACACTAAGGTGAAGGCAGCACGACCTGTTTTCAGTTGAAAGGCAAGGCTTTTGGGAATGAAAACTCTGCAAGGCGTGGATGTGGCAGCAACATAGGGATTCACCTGAGTGACATGGATTCCTTCTCCTCCTCACCCCACAAAAAAACAGGACCACATTAGGCTAAGTAGACCTGTATATTCATGTACGTACCCATCTTATTTTACATATTCTTCTAAAAGGAACTCAGCAATTTAAAAGAAACGTAAAGAAAAGGTTCTGTTACATGGATTTGCTTGATTGTTGTGGTGTGTTTTGGTTTGTTTGTTTTTTTTTTTTAAAAAAAGGGAAGAACATACATAAAAGCTTATCTGAAGCCCTGTGTTACGCCACTGGCAGCTTTGCCACTGGGATCAAGATCTTAAGCAACAGCAGTAGCAACACTGGGGAGACGTGTCCAAGGGCCTCTTCCCTTCCATCATGGAGAAAACCTAAAGTTGTTCAAGGTGAGGCACGGACAGAGAGTTTGGTACTCACTCCATCAAAGGAGATGGAGGCAAAAATAGTCTAATCCAGTAAAAAGGAGAAAGAGTATTGAAAAACTAAGGCTTTTCACTTCTGCCATTTCTTTCTCTCTCTCTTTCATCCAACGACACATTAATTTTAAACACACTTTCTAGTTCAGAAGGGGTTGGAATTCGAATCATTTCATAATTCCAAGTCAAAATTCTCCCTCCCAAGTCTTAGAGGGGAAAAAACCTGACAATTGGCAAAACACCAAACAAGTAGCATGGGAATGCATAACAAAATGCTGAACACAAATCACTGCACGAAGAACAATAAACCAAACACACAGAATACCACAACTTAATTCTTCTATAGGGGGAGTACCTAAGAATGACAAACACTAAGGAAGACAAACAAGGTAACACTATTGCAAGCATATCTTGTTTGTTCCTTTCTGTACCAGTAACAGCCTTTCTACAAACAGCTCAGGAGCTGACCTGCGCTAAAGCGTAGCATAAGGGAGCAAACTGGTAACCAGTAATGGGCAAACAGCACTGAAGTCTAAGTTAAGCATCATGCTGAACTCAACAGCACAGAAAGCAGACTTTCACTTGACTGGGTCTCAAGGATATTTACAATTTTGAATAGCTATTTGAGAAAGTGACCTAAGAAAGCAAGTCAAGGGACAGACACCAAAGTAGTACAGAGTTACAGCTACTGCAGGTGATGCAGTACCTCATGTTTCACAGGAGTTCAGTCACTGCAATGTTGTTTTTTAAAAACAAAACTTTAGACCATACAAATCTTGCTGAAGCCAAGGGAAGCGGCACAGAAACGTTGGCAAGTTTGATCCAAATAAAACCAATAATTTCAAAACAGCGCAGAAACTGAGACTCTATCTGCACCTGCAGAGAAAAGCAACAAATCCTCTGACCCACTCCTTCGTGCTTCCGCCTTGGCCCTCCTAGGGCAGTGGTTTTTGCTGTTACCACTTCAGCTCAAGCGGCAGAAATTCACATGGCAGACTTAACTAGAGGTTTCAAACCTACTCAGAAGTCATGGGGCTTAAGCACAATACCACAATAGAAATTACCCTAAAGTTTGGACCTGTTCTTAAAACTAGAATGATGTGAAGATAGAAGAACTAAAGCCTCTCTTTTTGAAAGCTTCCCGCTCCCCACACACTGTTTTAAACACTGTCATACTTAAAAAAAAAAAAAAAATACAAAATGAGTTCTTAGTATTCTTTAAGGCATAAAGCATCATCCCCTCTACTAGATGATATTAAAGAAAAGGTCAGTAAACCAAAAGGACTGGGCTGTTAAAATTTATCAATTCAGCAGTGACAGGAAAAAACAAAGCCACCCTGAATTTCTCAGAAATTACCAAAAATCTTAAGTATCAAAGTACACGATATGCTCCAATATTAGCTACAGTTTTTTCCTAATACATAATATTAAAAAAAGGACTGCAAATATAACAACGTAGCAAGCTATTCGCTTTGACTAATAGACTGCTCTACACATTTATATATTACTTCCATCCAGGCAGTACAAAATTCCCCCCAATCAGCAAAGCCACCTTATTAAAGTTAATCCTAAATCCATCTAGCATTAAGGTTTTTTTTGTTGTTCTGTTGTTTTTTTAAAGAAGCCCCCTCTCCCCCCCAACCACTGTTTTCTGGTTATTGCTCCTAGGAATGCATAAATATCTGCACAGACAGTATGTGAGACGTGCTTACGAAGAGAATTTAGGATATTTGGCAATAAGCACAGCCATGCACTATTGACTGTACAATACATTATTCGTTACCCACTTTCAGTTTAGCTGAAGAGCTCTAGAACAAGAAGCCATCCTAAAAACAGCTTCTTGTTTTACCAGGTTTGTTTCACAAGAGGAAAACAAAACAGACAGAAGCAATGCAACATGACCAAAGGTAATTTATGATAATAGAACTTGCACAAGAGCTCCGTAATACCACTGTTATTTAAGCTCCTTGGGGCGCCTCTTTTTGATATGTTAGACTATATCAACCGAATTTGACAGGAAAACAGCGTGTCGTGATTTGCAGATCCCTGAGGCTATCCCACAAAGTCTTAAAATTAAGAACTCTAGGTAAAATCTCAAGTCACAGCTATTGCATGAGCTGGAATTAGCCTCGAACTTTAACTAGCTTTGGAAGGGCAAGGGAAATTAATCTGCTGATTTATAAAACAAGTTCTAAACAAGGCTGCTGGTGGAGTGGAGAGTCCTACAAAGTAAGGTCAGTTAAGGATTACATCACTGATCTGTTTCAGTTCATGTCTCTAAACAAAAGAAACAGGTTAACTGCAAAGAAACAGTATTCAGGAAAGAGAAGTGATTTGTCTTCTTAGAGACTAGCAAAAGCTACAAATTCCAGATGGTCTAAGGTCTCAGTATGCGTTTTACAAAATTCTTATTTAAATACAGTATTTGACAGTTATGTACAAAGTTTAAAAACTCCATTATTCATTCATCTGCGTGCATTATACATAAATAAACTAACAGGGAAAGGAAGGTTTTCTGTGCTTGCTACAGCAACGTCAGGAAGAAAGGGGGAAAGACAAGCCTTATAGTTAAACTGATTTTTAAAAAAAATAATGCTCTGGCACAATGGTCTTAAAAATAAGAAGAGTCGGTAACGAGAACTGCATTCTTCCTCCTGAAAATCAACGCACTGTATAGAAATCACTTTATACCCTTAAAAATTACTGCACACCTAAACACAGAAACTCCCAACCACAGCACTGTAAGTTCCATATACTACTAAAGTTTTGAAATACATACCAGCTATCATCTTCTTCATTGCAATTTTCAAGTTCTAACACTTTCACTTCATCCAGATCTGTGTTATTCGAAAGACTTTCTAGATCTCCACATTTTTCATTGGGATTTTGTCCATTTATTTTAACTGAGGAATCAATACCTGCAATGACCAAGTTTCCCATAAGCTCGGTGCTACTACTTGTATCCATACGTGAACAACATCTAACGTTATCATCGGTCTTCATTTCCGCCTTACACATGTTGGAAGACAATTCCTCAGTGGCAGTGTTGCAGCTATATTGCATTTGGGCATCTATGTCTTTTTTCAAGCAGTTGTTCTCTCCTTCCTCTTTCCTTATTTTGCTTAATTGGTTGTGCAGATCTGCCATGATTTGCAATTCTTGCTTCTCAGTTATCGCATTGATGCTATTATTAATTTCCATCCCGTTAAGACCAGAGTCATGCTTATCCACACCAGCATGGATCTCACTCTGCCTGTTTGTCCCAAGCATGCTCCTGCTACTCTTCGTTCTCGGGTGCTGATTCTCCATCTCCAGTCTCCTCACTAGCTCCCGCAGCTTTCGCACCTCCTCTAGCCCTGGGCCAACCTCCTCGGACGCCGGCTCTGTGTCAGGGCCCATGGCAGAGTTCTCCGTTGAGTCTCGTCCTAAGTCAGGCTCCAGAGCATGATCCTGCTGTATGACCGGGGCGCTTCCAGGCACTACCATTATCCGAAACGCACAGTTTCACTGCAAGACATGAAAAACGTATAAAAGCTCCAAAGATGCACAATATTTTAAGCAAACTGGAATTAAACACCAAAAATTCTGACTTTTATAAGCATAAACTAATTACATTGGGGTACAAGGTGACTGAATTTAATCAAAATCTATTGAAAAAGAACAACTGAAATTAGTATGAAACATTTCAACAAACACAAATTACTTGTTTTAAACAGCGAGGATGTGTAACTATTATGCTACAAATTAGACTGTATAAAAGGAAGCTGATTTAATCATGCACAATAGTTTAGTTTCCATCTGTTTACAAATAAAATACATGAGAAAAGCACTGATTGAGCAAAGTCAGGAAACATAATTAGCAGGGTGCTGACGTCAGACAATGACAGCATTAAGAAAATGGTAAAAACATCCTTTGTTCATTACCAGATTTATCCTGGAAAAGCAGAAAAAAAACTTGAAAACATTTCTCTATCAACTTATACCAAAGACTAACAACAATGACTAACGACAGGAACTGCAGTTACTGTGGTACATGAAAATAAGCATAACTAATGTCTTTACTGGCATATTTTCCTGTTACAACTGCAAAGAGAGAGGCACACTCTCTGATGCAAACACAGCGAAACCCAGAAAAAAATAGATAAATATATCACACCATAGATTACCTATTCCAATAAGTTTCATAAAATGAAGCCACCTCTCTGCTTTTCCTGTCTTAAGTGCTACTATTCATCCTGTGGTTGTGCTGACCAAGGAAGAGCGTGCAGAGCACCGTCACTCAGGCAGCTTTAAACTGCACAGGTATTCAGGCTTCCCAAAAGCCATAAAATAAGGCTGGTGCGTTTAACGTACAGTTTTACAACACTTACAGAACAATAAGCAAACACCGATTTTTCCGTATGCTAGTGATTTACATGAGTTTTCAGTTTCAACGCGTGCATTCATTTCTGAATTGACTCTTCATTGAAAAGGACCTCATACGACATTAATGTTCCACAGAGCAAGTAAAATGGATCCCCCTAAAAAAAAATTACAAATCCTTTATATTTTGCAGAAGGAGGGCAAATAGACAGACTGACAGACAGAAGAGGGAGTTAGATGACACAGCCAATTCAAAGTTTGAAAGATACGATGCAGGCTTTACAACTGCATTTGAACCCTGATATTTTGTGGCTGTAAATGTTCTTCCCCCTTCCCTTTGCTGCCTGAAAATTTCTCCTGTTTTTAAGGCCTAACTGCCAGCAGGTAGAGGAAACCACGAATATTAAATGTCACACAAAGTACACAAAGCAAGCAAGGTTAAAAATACAGGCACCCCCCCATACACACCTTAGCATCTCCCTATTACTTAGTTACTAAAAAATATAGTTTTGTTTTTTTCACTTGACAGTTTTGTTGGTTTTTTTTTTAATTTTGGTCCTCCACATGCAAGATGAAAATTTTAGGCTTACGTTTGAATTAATAATGAACACAAACAGCACTTACGATGAGCTATAAGTGAACAGAGCTGACTGCCATGCTTTTTAAAGGTAGCTTTCAAAATCATGCCTGTAAGAAGTGTTGCTGAAGTCGTTTTGACTTGGGGAAAAGAAATTTAACTTGTAGTTACCAAGCAATCCGATTTCTACTCATATGCCCACTTCGAAAAATCTCCTTGCATGCATTCTCACTCCTACAAAATCATCCGGTCTCTCAATGAGTAACGGAACTAGTATGGTTTCCAAAGACATTTCAAAGCTATTGCTCAGTAACTCGCTGAGGATGCGCCAGCGGGGAGTTTAAGAGTTCTACTGTCAAAGCAAAACACAACGACCCAGGGGGGAAAAGCAATGAGATTTGTCACCCAAAAAATCAGTTCCCCTTCAAGGCTGAGGGACAGCCAAAACTGCGTTTTCATTCACAAGGAGGGCAACAAACAGATTAAAACCCTTTAGCCTTTTCCCACGACCGGCAAGTCTAAAAACCACCCAAATAAAGCAGCAAGCATACAGGAGGAAAAAAAAAATATGAATCTGCAAAACTTAATTTCATTGTGTAATGGACTAGGGGGAATAAAAAAAAAAAGAAAAAAAAGAAAAAGAAAAAAGAACGAAGCCCCATTTCAAGCCATTACAGTGGCGGAGACAATAATTTGGACTTTTTCAAAAAGACATCCGGGTGTTTAACAGCAGGTTAACGGGCTCTCCTCACCACAGCGGACGAGATGCAGTCGGGGGCGGGGGGCCGAACAAACGCCTCCCGTGTGCCCCCCACGCCCCGCCGGGGCTCCCACGGCCCTTCCACCCGCCCGGCCACGAACTCCCCCCGCCGCGGGCATGCTGCAAACCGAGGCGGCCCTTGCGCCGTTCCCGGCCCCCGCTCCGGGGAGGAGGTTCCCCACCCCGAGCACCCGCCGGCCAGCCGGCCGGGAATCCCGAAGCGTGGACAGCTCCCGGTGCGCGGGCACGGACGGGGCCGGCCGCGCTGAGGGAGGAACCGGAGGGAGGAGGAGGGTGAGGGCGGGGAGAGGGTCGCAGCCGGCACCGAGTGCTGTGTGGAAACCGGGGCCGCCAGGAGGAGGCTGCGGCCCGGGTGGGAGCCCCACGCGTGGAGGGGCGTAGGGGTGTCCTGAGTGAGGAGCGGGCACGGGGCGGGGGCCCAGCGTGTGAGGAACCGGAGGGGCGAGGGCAAGACCCTCACGGGGCGCAGCGGGGGGTTCGGGCGCGGCCGGTCCACGCCGAGCCGAACCGAGCCGAGGTCTCCAGGCACCTTCGCCCCCTCCCTTCCCCTCACACGGTACCTGCCGCGGCCCCCGATAGATGGTGGGTGGGCGTCCGCTCCGCCGCGGCCGCCGCCGCCGCCGCCGCCTTTCTCCGGCGACGCCTGGAGCCTCGCTCGCAAACGGCGGGAGGGAGTCGTCGTCGTCGCCGCCGCGCGCGCATTCGGGCCCCGCCCCCTCCCCGCCGCCCGCCCTCCCAACGCCGCCGCGCGCGCGCCCGTGTGTGTGTGTGGTGAGGGGCGTCTGCGCGTGCGCGGCGGGGACCTGAGGCGGCGGCGGCGGCGGCGGGTCCCGGGGAAGCGAGCGCGGCCCCGGCCCTGTCACGGCCGAGCCCTCCGCCGCTCCGGCACCGCGAAGGGGATATGAAGCCATCCGGGCTGCGGCTTGCCTTCCCTGCCGCAAAGGGCTCAAGGCGCGGACGCCATCCGTGACCGGGCGTTTGCCCGCCGCCCCCCCTCCCCGGCCTCTCTCCTCCTCCTGCCCGAACCTCCCGCGGGGCTCCGCGGCCGGGGTCAGCCGGCCCGGCCCGGCGTTGCCCTCCGCAACGGTGTGGGGGCAAAGCGCAGCCCGGTGCGCCGGGACGAGAGGCTGCGGTCTTCTGCTAGGACTTACTAAGGCTTTACTAAGGCTTGACTCCTTGGGGAAGAGCCCTGACTGGCAGGGGTTGGTGAGTGAGGGGGAGAAGGGGCCTCTCCTTGCGCATGTGGTCTGGAAAAGAAATAGGCAAAATAAAGATTAGCCAGGATAGCCCAAAGATAAATAAAGATAGCCCAAAGCTATGGTAAGTGTAACGTCTCTTCAGGACATAGTTTCAGCAGGCGACAGTAAAGACATCGTCATTCTTTTCACATCCTCTTCCAAAATGTGTATGTTGGCCCCAAATACACCCTCTGGCATCTTTTGATAAGTGTTAGATGTTTTCTTGCAGTCATCGAGGACAAGTGCTATAAGCAGAATCTATTTTTTCTTACGAGTTGGCCTGAACACCAAGACTAGCACTGACACTCGTGAAAAGTTGTTGTGGGAAGGTTTAGTCTGTGCAAAAGATGGTATCACCAAGAGCAGAGGCTACTAAAGAGTAGCCTTTATATACATTTATGTGATCTCACATGAAATAACCTGGTTGAAGGTCGTCCCCACAAGCAGCAGGATCCCTAGTGAAATAAGATCTCTCATGTCTGTGGAACTTATGTGACCTCATCCATCACGTAGGAGAAATCTGTGTGCTGATGACCCTTTGTTCAGGAGGGTGGAGCGGAGAGGGGTAGGTCAGCAATTCTTCAAAGTTCAGGCCAAAACAAATTAAAGCATATTATTTTTAGAATAGCTACAGGTTCCTTTTGGGTGATACATGTCTTTGTGGGGGGGGAAAAAATGCCATTGAACCCTTTGTGACACAGCAGGTTTTTAGAGCAGCCAGACTTAAATTGCGTGGAGAATATCAGATCGCATATTTGCTGAGCCAGTTTGCTGAACCCACCCCCTCCTCCGAGAACAGCCCTTCTCGTTGGTACCATTTCTCCTCTCTCTCATCGCTGCATCCTCCAACAAAGCATTCTGAGTTTACGGACAGGTCATGCCCTTAGGCCACTGAGAAGCAAAAAAAATGACACAGCCCATCAGATCAAAGGGCACACAACAGGAGCATGTTAGACGGCGACGCAAGTGAGGAAGCTGCACGTGAGCTAAGAGTGTTTATTAGAGCTGCATACTGAGGTGAAACAATTGCTGCAGGGAAACGCAGTGCTGAGGAGAGACGGTGCAAAACAGACGATGGAGAAATCCTGTTCCCCGTTAAGGCCACGTACCCGTCAGGAGCTCTGGAATCGGTCACTACGTTATTTCTGCAGATCATCCTCTCAAAGTGCATCCGTAGTTACAGGCCCATCTCTTTCGGTATTTTAAACAATCCCGCTTTGACCACGGCGTAATGAGACGTCTAACGGCTGCTGTACCACTCATTCCCCACCACTGGTGCAGGTACCAGTAAGGAAGCGCTGGCCATGGTTTTCAGAAATGAGCGATTTGGGGAGATGAGACGCTTTGTGACCCTCTTCTGTTCAGAAAGGAACGTCTCTGTAATATCTTGATAACTTAGAAATGCGGGCAGCCAAAATCAGTAGTCATTTTTGAAAATCATGCCTCCGTGACAGCTGGGTTCTCAGGGGGTTGTTGGTCCCCCAGTTGTACCACGCACGCTCAAAATGGAGCTGCCCAAGCCCCTGTCGCAGACATGGCTTTAAGGTCTCAACCTGAAGCCTGCCAGTAGCAGGGTTGTTACTGCTTTCAACTGGAGTTCCCCTCATGGAGTTGCTTCTGAGGTCATGCCTGTAGTTCGGTTAAATAACTGGTACAGTGGCCTAAAAAAAGCTAAGTAGCACTTGTGCTGTAAAACACTAACTTGCTAAGCTTTGGCATGCATGCCAGCTTCCATCACTAAGCGCATAAAGAATTATCTAGCTAACAATAGTCTGCATTAGAGCTTTTGCCATCACCTATTTCCATGTAGGAGCTACTACGGAACTGACTTGGGTGCTTTGCAGACATTCCTAATGCTTTCAAAGAGAAAACAATAATTCTCTGGACACATTCAGAGCTGTACTTTTAAGGCACAGAGGCCGACTTTCAGGTTTCAGTATTCAGCTTTCTCAACCTCTCAGCATCTGAATTAAGGGCTAAAATTATGCGATTCTGACTTTTCGTAAGCACAGGTTCAATTTTGTGAGTGAGCACTTGTGATGTAAATAATTTACAGCAATAAGAGAGGCATTACGGCAAGCCTTGGCGAGGTGGGGGGAAATTCAGATTTCAGTCAAGCAGTGCTCCTTGTCAGGGGAGGCAATTGAGATACCTATTCTCTGGCACATTTTGTATGGCCACGAGACACCTACCATCAGAGGCCAAGTTGAACTACCGGGTGAAAGAGAGTGTTATCTTCCCAAACAGACAGCAGACACACATGCTGCTGCAGCAATCCACTAGGGAGTAGGCAGGAAAGGGAAATTAAAGCTGACACACAATTAAAGTGAGTCTGCAAGTGCTCCTGAAAGCCCATGGAATGCAAATGGAAATCAGGAAGAAGCTATTTCTAGGCAGAATTTGGGGGTGAGAGAAGCAGAAATAGGCTTTTGCTAAGAACGAAATTCAAACCCTCCCAAGAACCCAAATTTAGTGTTTAACACTTCTCGTATCTGCTTGCTTTGTGCCAGCTCACACACACTAAGCTGCAGCCTGATTGCAGAAATGAAAGGGGGGTGGGGGGAGGGAATCAGAAAAGGTTTCTCAGAATTAGCTTAGGTAGACCTAAGGAGCTCTGCCTGACTTCCAACGCAGGGAGCACTCTGGAATCTTAATGAAGTTAAAGACAGGTGGAGGGGCTCAGCACCTTTGGAAAATCAGCCCACTTATCTTTGTAGATGACACTGCCTTATCTTGTTAACATTGGCACTTGCCTTGTATGCAGCTGACAGCATAAACTAGCGGATGTTAAACTCGTTCATTGTGATGAGGCAGTGAGAGGGAAAATAACTTGAGGAAAGGGGAGAGCAGGAATTCTGCTATCTTAGCCAGTCAGGAACTGCTAGATGTATTCTGATACGTGCTGCTGAGGACTTTCCACTGGCTGCCTTCTCCAGCTTTGCAAAACCCTGCAAGCAAATAAAGAGAAGATGAACACAGGAGCTGGGTACCACACAAAACGCTGCATTCCAGAGGTCAGTGGAGCAGATGAACGTGCAGGAATGGGACGAAAAAGGCTAGCCAGTCACATTGCATTAAGAGGCAAACAAAGCAGCCGCGTACGCAGTGAGGCAGGTGCCCCTTTCCCTCCTTCTCTCTATCGTGAGGCAGAGGAGGAAAGGAGGCCTCTTTTTATAATCTCAGCGCAGTGGCAGGGTTTCTGGTTGCTGCTGTGGTGACTCCTGCCCCATCCAGATAATCAGACAAAACAAAACCATATCCAGCTTACCCCCTTGTTGATCTATTGACAGGGCGTACAACTCTTTAGCGTTCCCAGTGGTTTTCATCTCAAAGGATCTTTGC
The DNA here is from genome assembly GCF_018139145.2 of Gymnogyps californianus. NCBI lineage: Eukaryota > Metazoa > Chordata > Aves > Accipitriformes > Cathartidae > Gymnogyps > Gymnogyps californianus. The sequence goes on along the minus strand of NC_059479.1, from coordinate 23,833,052 downwards.
GTAAAGCAGTAACTGCACCTGCCACTGACACGCTGCCTCCTTGCTGGAGGAATGTCACGGCTGCAAACAGCCCCCAGCGTCCTGGGCTAACCCGCTGCAAGGAGGAACTCTTTAATTACCTTCAAGAGAGGACTCTCAACCTCTAAGGGACATTTCTCTCATCACTCAAGCCAGCCCTCTGCTTGTCTCCCCCACGTGAAGCTAACACAGCCTGTTTATCACATTATGGCCAGAGATTCTGGCTCTAACCGAGACCCCTGGGACCAGCTCTAGCATGTTTCTAGCTAATTCTGCAACAAGGGTCACTGCTTCCCACTAAAAAGCCACAGGAAAATCCCTGTATGGGTCACTCAGTAAATGTGAGGGTTAAATGATCTTCATTCAGTGAACTCCATGAGCTCTCTCATCCAGCCATTCATGCTGATACTGTAAAGGGGCACTCACCTAGAAGAGTTTCTCGTAGCACTTGTCACAGTGGACAATGTCCCGGTGGATGAATATTTTATCCAGAAGATCTCCCATTGCTTTGTGGCAAATTCCACACTGCCAAAGGGAAAACAAGGTGGTTGGACAGTAACCAAAGCACCATGCAGTAATGACAGCATGGAGGGGGCAGAGAAACAAACAGTTTCTGTATCATTTTATAAAGGTGTGAGGATGCCAAAGCAGTGACCTTTGAGGCTAAACTTTTCTACAACAGACAAATGCCACTGCAGGCTTCCTCCTCCCACACTCACCATTTCCACAGACTTGTAAACTTTGCAAGGGTTGAGAGGTTCAGCAAGACCTGCACTGGGGCACAAAGGCCATAAAGCACGAAGTCCGCCACAAGGACAGGGACATGAGGAAAGAGGGTGCTGCTATTCTATCAGATGACAATAAAGAATTCTCCTTGTTCTAATACGCATTTATTTGAGGAGCTCAAAAACTTTTGGGGACACAACCAACACCTGTGACTGCACCACTTTTTTTTTTTTTTTTTTGGTCCCGATGTGGATGCAAGCATTTGGCAAGCACTATATACGTTACTCTGAAAGTCTGAGGACAGAATTTGCAACAAGATTCCCCTCCCACCACTCCATTTCACAGCAGCACACAGAAGGCAGTCAGCAGTTACGTTTTTTTTTTTTACCCTGAAACAGTATTCATGGCAGCAGATGTTAAGATGCTCTATTATGATCTTAGGGCAGTCTCGGATCTCACGGCTGCAGTAACTGCAAACAGGTTCACTGGACCTGTGAAGGAACAGAAGAGTGAATTCCTCTGTAACACAAGCTGGTTCCAGTCCCAGCGCTGGTACCAGAGGTTTCTTACCTAGCACCAACACCGCTCTGCATGAGCTACCTGCTTCTACATGTGTTTAACTGTGTCAAGTGACAGTACAGAGGGACATGTGTTATCCCAGGGACGCAGAGACCACAACAGCAGGGCAGTACAGATCTTAAAGTCAATGTCACTGTATTTTCCAAAGATCATTTACACTTCATGCTGTTATTTCACCAAACACATACCAATATTCTAAAAAAGCAAAACCTTAAAGTAATTTCTGTTTCACAGTTTGCTGAAACCCCCAAGGCAGCCCCGAACTGTCCTACCTCTGCAGGGGAGCACTGGACAGGTAGCTGTGGTGGCTGTAGTTTGCTCTCTCCAAATCGGTCAAATCCACAAGGCTGCCACTGGAGACAGAAGGAAATATCAGCACTTGACAGTGATATATGGGAAAAGCATCTCAGATGGAATCATTAATGATTGAACCTAAAGTCCTAACTGCAACGTCCCAGCTGCCTGTTGCTTGGCGAGAAGGTCGGTCCTTCCTAACCAGCTCTGAAAAGGCATTTCCCCAAAAGAGAGGGCCACACTGACTGACGGAGCGGGGCTGTCAGCAGCAGTATCTCCATCTTTGCTGTATTCACGCTGTACGTTCTCCATAGGGGTGGCAGTACCCTGCTCCCTGCCCCACACCACAATCACTGTGCCTCAGTGAGTTGTCAGAGCCGACTCTGGGCTCAGCCTGGCAGACAAGGTTTGCAAGGAGTAGGCACCTCCAAGGGCAAGCAGAGACAGCAAAGAGCTGGCAGCCCCAGCATCTAACTTCAGAGCACTGAAAAATATGTCTGGCTGCTGCTGTCACCACAGGGAAAGGCAGGATGTGGGCAGCGCGGCCGGGAAACCGGGGCACGCACCCTGAAATGGGGCCCCTTCCAGCCTGAGGCCAAGGGAGGTGGCACAGGCACACAACAGCCCTGTCCTGCACGCTCTCCTGCCCTGTCACCCTCTGTGCCAGGAGGAGCAAGGGGTGTCAGGAAGCCGGTGCTGTTAGTCCCACGGGAGGGTCTGGCAAATGCAGCTCAGGAGGGGGCTGAGAAGACCTAACCACCTCGCCAAAGCAAAGGGAAAGATACTGCTCCTTCTTGCTCTCCCCCTCCTCCAGTATGTTCCCAACCACATGCTCCCACCTCTGTACTCCTTGCCAGCCATCAGACCCCTCTGTGAGCCAGGTTGTCTCATTAAAATGGCAGAAAAGGCAAGACTGGGTGCACTGGGAGCAGGGATAAAAAGAGGGGGAGCAGGAGAGGAGGAGCAAGGGCTCCCCTGTCAGTGAGAGCCACGGCTGCCTCGGCTCTGCTGCCCGTGGGACCACAGCATGCCGTCCAGCGGGTCTGGAGCTGGGACATGCACAGGCTGTGACCCAGACTATGGGGACCAACATATTTTCCACTGGCCGCTAGATGAGACTGTCAAAATCCTGCGCTGGCTGCTGGACAGGCAACCTGTCAAATCCTGCCTCCAATACACTCATCAGTAAAACTTCTCTGGCCTCACTGGGGTCCTGATGTTTACATATGGACCCTATAAATAGCAGCTATTTTCACTGCTTACTAAACTCCCAAATCCTGAACTATTATGCAGGAAAAGGCACGGAACACATCCTTAGTCTCGCCTAGCTGAGTGTTCCCTATCTGCCTTCTGTTTGCCCGTGTTTTTTAGACGCTGCGGCAATACGCTTATCTTTGGTTGCTGACATCTGCTTTGCCAACCTACAGGAAAGGCTAGAGATTTATGGAGTCTGTAATCAGCTACCACAGTAATGCCAACACAGCACTGAGGGAGGATAAATGCCAGCAGGGAGGCATCAAACTGGGTGTTAACTGGCTGCCACATCAATGTAAGCACAATGTACGTAGGGCCAAATTCTGCTCTCAGTCACATTGGTGTTAATCTGGAGTAGCTTTACTTAGTTACCTTTGAGCAGAATACAAAAGACTGAAGATTTAAGCTTGGAAATGGCATCTTTTAACTTTTTCTAACTCATAAATAACTTTTTTGAGTGAGAACCCAAACACTCCACGTTTTTCTCACCAATTCCAATCATTTATTTATGTGTGCAAATGGACAGTGAAGCCTGACAGTGCCAAATATGCAGCCTAAAAAACTGCAGCGTAGTGTTTTCATCCCGTCACCAACCTTAGAGGCCAACCAACGCTTAGAGGGGGAGTTTACCCCTCCACTAGGAGCTGGGGGACAGAGGTCCTCCTGTCACCGCAACGGGCCTAGACAGCCCAGTGGATTGCAGAGATATCCGTCTGGGTCCTCAAAGCAGCACTGCTATCTTAGCAAAACTCTCTGCCCACCCAGTGCCATAATCCCTCCAGGGCTAATTAGCTCAGGCACAACGGCATGCTGACGCAGTGCTAACTGTTCCAGCTCGGGAGCTTGCTTGGTGTGTGTTAGCTGGCAAAGCCATACGCTGTTGCTTTGCACACGTATGTAGACACATGACTGTCTCTGGACACTCCTCATACCTGCCATAGCGCGGGGAGGCTGACAACTCGCTGCTGTTCACGTACTCCTTCACAAAGAGGACCCCTTTTCTAGGAACGGATGGAAACAGAACGAGAAGCATTTGCATTAGAAAAGACTGGAGCTAATGAGAGACAGCGCAAGGAACCACATGTGTGCACTTGGACATGTAACGCGTGCATGAAAAGGCACAGAGTGAGATGCTGTTGTTCTTGAATAAATACTGAACATCAAGCATTGTTGCTAAATAACACCTAATATACCCCTCTAATTAACCCACCAAAACAAATCAAGTTAATTAAAAAGAATGGGATGGATAATATAACTCTTTCATCCAGTTATCCCCTGTTTTGCAAGGATAAGTCTTTTTCAAATCATGTCAGGATTATGCACACAATAAGTATTTAGAAAGCTTGTGGTTCCGCCCGTTAACATTAAAACCCTACTGGCACAGCACTACTTACAGTGACTGTTCTGTCACTGGAGTATGTCCAGTGTTTCATCCATTATAAATTGCTACTGGGGATGTTTTTGCTTACAGAGCTGACCTTTCTTGCATATTCCTCCCTCTTTAAAATTCCGATTTCAAAATTACATGCCCCCATCTGTCTGTCTGTCTACAGCTCTGTCACAGATTGAGGGGAGACACTGTGCCCACCGGCTCTCTTCCCAGAGCCATGAAAGGAACTAATCAGGCTCTTTCTCCATGGTGCATTTTCGTTGCTGCCTATAAGCTATGATTAATCCTCTCTTCTTATATGATCAAACTAAGCCATGTCACAGCTAAGGAAAGAAAAGAAAAGCTTTTTTTTTTTTTAACTTAGCATAGACACTTCCCACGTCAAGTGTTTCAGATGAGAGTCTCCCACTTAGACGGCTGTTGTGATAAGCAGGCTGTGGCAAGGCCAGGAGGACCCGAATATTGCCCATCAAAGCCTACGCTGACCTCTCACCACTTTGAAACCCCTCTCTAAATTGCGTAAAACTGCGCAGCAGTTTTCACCTCTGAGGTGGAGCCTGTGGAAACCACAAATCCCAGAATACAGCTCTGGGTTGACAGCTGCACCGTGACGGGACGCTATCTTCTGTAATACATGACAGATCAGGGTCCTGTGCCAGCCCCACCGAAATCTGATATACTTGCTCTAGACTGCTCACTTGCTCGTGATTGACAACAAGGGAAAGAGTCTTGCAAGAGCCCCACACCTGTGATGAGTGTGTATGGCATGAGGAGCTCCATTGTGTCCCTCCAGCTACCATGTGTTATGGAGGATTCATGATTTTGCCACGCTAAAGAGAAAAGACACAACTCATACAGTGAGCTACATCCTGGTCTCTAAAAAAAGGGCACCTGGAGAAAAGTACCTAGCCCATCTCTCCCTTTTGGGTGGCTCTGGCCACCATGGCAATGCCTGTGCTCTTAGCCAGAAGTGGCTGAGAAATGTCCCGTGGCCCAGATGCCAAGCAGCAAAGCCTGGCTTGTCTTCACCAAACCGGATGGCTGCAGGCGAAACCTGTATTGCAGCAGGAGGATCGTGACCACCCGTTGCTCTTTACCCGGCAGTGCTGGAATCGGGCTGGTACCCAGAGGCCACGTGGCTGTTCTGCGGTAAGGTGGCAATCGGACTGCAGATCCTCTCACTCGAACTTGGGAGAAGCCTGACGAGAGAGAGAAAAGTTTATGGGCACTGGAAACATGAGCCACGACATGATCCAAGCTGGCAGCCAAGAAAAGACCTACTGCTACTGCTAGGAGGGTAGTTTGGGAGGGTGCAATATTAAGGCCCTTAACCATACAGATTAATTCATCTTTATCACAGACCAAAAAGGCTCCTTTCTCTCTTTACATCTGCCACATAACAGTACTACTTCCCTGGAGAAGTGATTTGGAAAAGTATCATTTATAGGGCCATGGGAGAAAAGATCAAACAAGATCTTCAAATAAGTACAGACCTTAAATGGATCATGTAGCCTGAATGGGAGCAGTTATGGAGAGAAACAGCACACAACATATTGCAGGAGAGGAGGAGATAGGGACATATTGGCCAAAGCCCAACATAACTATCCCCAGCACAACTGTCCCCAACTTAATAATTTCAAAAGCTGCAGAAGGGAGAAGGTGGCAAAACTATGGCTACTAAAATGTCTTTGGAAGACAGCTCTGCCTATCCACTCAGTGAGCCCTGTTAACTTTGCCTTGCAGGGATGAAGCTGATCTTGCCTGGAGCCAGTTCCAGGCTATCTGAGGATCTTGTGCCTCCTCTGTTCACACCCACAACACACTCCCCTTTACAGATCCAACACTCAGACCTATGCTGGTGCCTCCATACAGTGTCAGACCACATGTGGACGGACTGACACTGCTGTGAAGGACTGCAGAAAGCCCAGGGTAATGGTATTCCATATTGGATACCTCATACCCCTTCCAACAGCCTTGTTCTGGGACCAGTTCAGTCATTTAATCATTGACATTCTGGAGATAGTGATCCTCTCTCTCGACATCTCTCTTTGCTTTTAGCTCTCTTTTTTTCTGTAGTCTCTGCAAAGGCCGATTTTTGGTCAAGGGAGGGTAGCCAAGAACCAATCCCTTCATTCTCCTGTCACTCTGTTCTGGCACCCCACATGGTGAAAAATCTCCAGCGACCAGAGATGGATGTATTGCAGACCCTGTGCTGGGTAGCTTTTACTAGGAATGGTTTAAGAGTAGTTCTGTGCCTCTAGATCACACATCCACTCCCTGGAAACCATTCATCTCTCTCTCAGCTCTTGGCTTTGCTTCCTAGCTTCTCTTCCACAACAGTTTCATGGAGGTTTCCCTCACAACCATCAAGACTACCCATTTACCTGGTGCTGTTATAGTTTAAGCTGTCCATGTAGAACGGCACCCTGTGGCTTCTCTGGGAAATGGACATGGTGGTATCTCTGGGAAGGGAGTCGTGGCTATGAAAGGAAGTGATACAATCTCAAGCACTGAACTTGAGCACGTGAGGGATTCTCACAAGTGGTGAGAATCTTGGCTAAATGTCTCCCTGCTTAGCATCAAGATCACCCACGCGCCACAGCCATCCACGCAAACAGCACCTCACTGCACATGCTTAGATCCAGGGAATTAGTAAGAAGCGGGTCAGGACACTCCAGATACTGAATAAATGTAGCAGTGGGGTATTCTTTGGGTTAACAAGTCTGGATTCCCTTTGACTTCTTACCGTCCGGCTGTGGGGTTAAATTCACAGTGCCCCCTGGCACTAGCGCTGTCATATCTGCTGTTCCTAGGGCTGCTTCTCCCGTCATAAACTCTCCCTTCGTAATCTGGGGTAGGTCTGGCAAGGAAGCACAAAGCCCTGATTACATTGTACCAGGAGTCACTGGAGTCCCCACACTGGCTAACCAATATTTTGTCCCAGCAGTCACTATCATGATGCATTCTCCCTTTGCTCTGCCCATTTCACCTGTGCGGGTTCTGCAGCTGCAGCATGCATACAAAGCTCTGAGGCTAGGAAAGCAGACTCAAAAATCTAACGCCTGAGAGTAAAGCCGAAGCAGTTCATAAATGGATATATCTTCAATATTGTTTCCTTCCCTAGAGCTCACCAAAACCACCACCGCACCATCTGCATGTGTGAACTGCTGACCAGCTGGCCCATCGGGGTGTCAGACCTGCACATTTTCACTTTTCCAAGACAGAACTCATTACCGGAATGGCTTTAACTTGTGGGCAGAGCTCAGGCTTTTTCAGCAGAGAAAATGGAAAATGAGCTTATAGCTTATGGTCATTTTCTTGCAAGTGCCCTGGGGCACAGATTATGTTTATATTGTATATCAGCATTTTGATCCTGATTAAAGCTTCAGGCAACTGTATAACTTAATGTTAAACAATGCTGAAAAACACTGCAAATCAATGCTGCATTAAAGAGAGAAAGAGGGACAGGCTAAGCTCATCGTAAGATGAGAAAAACCCTGCTCTGGGCAAGACATGCATTTGGTCTATGATATAAACCCAAGGGCAGGAATGAAGCACGAGTTTCTTGCACTGCAGAGAGACGTAATCAGCATCACACAGTGCCGGGGGTGGTGATAACAGGCTATGAAGTACAATAAAGGTCTGTCCCATTTTTTCTAGTCCTAGTCTGCAAATGCCTCCAAAAGCAAATGAGAGCTTTGTGATGCCAACTTTCTGAAAAACGCTAAAAGAGATGAAGGCTACATCCAGATCACATGAATGTAGATATATATGTAAATAGTAGTTATAACTGTACAACTTGTCTCTTACGTCATTGAGGGTCATGAGAAATAAAAAACAGACTGCTCCTGAATCATCGTCTCCGCAGTTACAGAGGAGAAGCAGATGTGGTCTCTACACATCTGTCAGGTTTCCAGGCACCATGTAGGTGGTCTGAATACAACCTGCCAAGAACTCTCCAGTGTTACAGAGCAATTATCAACTCAGATCTCCTGAATGCCTTCTTCAGCCCTTCAGGTCCAAAACTGATCTTGTTCCATGTGTTGTGAGACCCAGCAATACTGTTGCTCCCTTTGGGAACAAAATCCTGTTCTCGCTTCTTGATGCAGTGATCGTACAACCTGGACCAGAGTTTCTGTCAAGTATTTCTGTGCCAGCAGCTGTCCCTGTCTCTGCATCCCACTCCCAAACTCTTACCTTCTGGTGCTGAATACTTGGCTGTCTACATAGGATGGGATCCTGTGACTGGGTGCTGACACGCTGGTGTTAAAAGGCTGGCGGTCCACGTACAGTGGCACGGGCTGCTGGGTTTCATATGCACTGAGAGCACTCTCTTTTGAGCTGAAGTTAGACCTGCTAAAGAATTAGAGCCAATCTGACCATAAAGCCAACGACTGTATTTGCTATGACCAGCTCACACAAGCGTTCAGGATTTGCCGAGGCTGGATCATGCCTCTTTGTACTGGCAATAAGGAAAACCTGGGACACCACACTCTTAATATGTCCTTAAGGTCAGGGGGAATGGCAGAGGTCTATACTACTTCCCCTCACCTACACAAGCTGAATTCCCAGCACAATGAAATGCTGCAAGATTCAGCAGTCGTTTAAATTAATTTGATAACTGAAGTGAAATATGAACAACCATATGTGGGTGGAATCCTAAACCTAATATTCCTTTTGTCAGTATCATTTGATTAGCGTACACTAGGCAAATTTACATAGGTTCAGGACTTCAGCCAGGTTTGTATCAAGAAGCAGGAATGGCAAAGGATGAGGATTTGAGAGCCGTTGATGGGGAGAAACAAAGGGATAGTCCCACTATACCTGGCTGCCACTGGGTTAGGCTCATTGTGTCTCCAGTCTCCTGGGCTCTCATGGTGACTATCTGTGGTGGAGTGGGTTTGTTCTTCATAAGCTGAAGTGATCCTGGGCAGGGAGGAAAAAGCCTGTTAACAGCTTTAGCACTTGTATCTAAACCTGTCCACTGAGGTGAGTAAATGCAGTAATACCACGATTAAGTTGGTTTCAGAATTCACTAGCCAAGAAATGAGCATCTGTAATGCCTTTGAACAGGGCAACAGGGAGAACACAAGATGTGCGAGACAGCAGTAAAGACATGCCTGGTCCCCTGGCTCCGTACCTTTCCCGGCATGGGTCAGATTCATTTGCACATTGGGTCTCTGGAGCAGTGATGCCGCTTTCTCTAGGTAGAGAGCTGGACCTGCCAAGACAGAAGACCATTATAGTCTGCAGAAGTGCCACTGCGCATAGAATTACTGTAGGATGTGGGTGCAACTCCTGGTGAATCTCCTGCCTCAAGGGAAGTATACAATATCCGTGCATGAAAATATGCCAGATAATCCAAAGAGAAGTGAAAAAAACCAGAGGGAAAATACAGATCTCTTAAAAAATAAGGCTGAAAGAAAAATAAAGCTCCTGATGAGCATCAGTTACCTGTTTACTCTTTCCAAACTTGACATTTTAACTCTGGTCATTTAGTTATGACCATTATGGGTTATCCAGTACCTCTATGTTACATTTCAGACTGCTAAGAGCATGAGCTGGCCTCATTTGGGTACCATCTCAGAAGTGTATCCACTAGATAAACCCACTGCAGAGCCTGGATTTACACCTGTCTATGTTAATCTAGGGAAACGTTTGTTTGCTTTTTCTATCCGGTTTTGTATGTTTGGGCACACCAACCCCTCTGGGAATACTGATACCCTGTAGAAAATCTGAAACGGGCTTAGATTCCTGCATCAAAACTGCATTTACTTAAACTCTACGAAATTAATTCTTAAAATGCTTTCAAAGATCCTACCCTGAAACATTAAGGTTGATGAAAGAGGAGGCAGCCCTTACACTTTACTTGCTACTAGTTGAGGGCTTCCCTTCAGCAGCATTCATTCGATCCCTGTAAGTTTGCTGAGGGGGTAAGCCAGAAAACGATTGGTGCAGACACCCAAGTGAAAGCAAGATCAATTTATTTTGATTCCTTTGCAACAAAGGTAGATACCTTAAATTCTTACTTTTGGCAAAACACTAATGTTCACTGAGCTATAGATTCCCATTCAGGTTGGGATGTTCTAAGTGCCTAAAGAAGACGTGTTTGTCCAGGAGCTCAGACTCAAAATCAATTTACTGAAAAGAGCAGATTAACTACCAAGTTCTTCAGTGGAGTGATGCTGCAGAAGCACTCCTGACTGCTCCCTTGATAAGTCTGATCCAAAGTTGCTGCACCTGGAAGCACTAAGACTCTCAGATCAGGATTCTGCATTTCTCTCGGTAACTTGGTAAGCTTGAGGGCTTATCCAAAGGAAGCCCGTGGACTGGGGGAGGCATGGAGCGGGCAACAGATGGAGTTTTATCCATCTTAGTCACGTTGCTGGGGGGGACTGGAGAGAAAGGGGAAGTTTTCTTTCTGTAACTTTTTTCTTTAGCAGTCTAACTTCCACTCACATCCCTGGGGACTGGGAACAGCTCCTTCTGCCTCCCTGCGTGACAAAGAACTACAATTTAGAGTATTTGTGGTACATCCAGGATAGCTCCATTCGTCAGAAGAACCCAGGACGACAGGACACTGACACCATTGCTCTCTCCCTGCTGCTTTTCCCAGCACCCCTTCCTGAGCTCCCCCCTCCACAGTCCTCACTAACCACACACTCTGCTACCCCACCACTTGCTATCTATCTCCATGCACTCATGAAGAAAGCCCAGCTTGGTGACTCCTAACCCCAAACACAGCATCCTCAGTCCCTTCTCCAGAACCACCTGCAGTAAATTCCCCATGTTCTCTCATCAGAAAAAGCAAGCTCATTATTTCTCTTGCCTTCTTGAAGCGACTTCTTCGCTCTGCACACAGGGCGATATCCCCTGGTTAACATCCGTGCTCCCACTAGTGCTGTCCTTGGAGCATGGCATGGACCTGGGGGAGAAGAGCAGTCTGGTTTACAAGTTGATTTGAAGATGGGTTGCTCACCAAAACACACGCGTGAGAAAGCCCAATTTGACCAAGAGCCTCAACTCTTCAAATTTAGGGCGAAAATACAGACAAAAGCAAAGAAATCAGTCCACAAAGTCCTTCCACTTGGACATTTAGCCCTGCACTGTTTTGCAGGAGGCAGGCTGAAGGCACCGAGACAGCCACCACAAACCCAGTGGAGTCACAGGTCAGTGGGAAGGAAAATGGTCCTGTGCCAGGGTGACCAGAGTACAGCCTGAGACCTGATGCTGACAGGATAAGTTTGGAAATGAGACCCAGCATTACCACAGAGGTATTACTCCATGCCAGATTAGGTTGCTTATTGGCATATGTCTCCAGAGGCAGTCTCTGCTTCCAAATTTAAAGTCTAGGCAGCAACTCTTGGCAGTCCAGCTGGACAGTGTTTGATGCCTCCAGCTAATGAGGATGTTTTCTCCCAGGCTTTCATATAAAACCGTGGTAAAATGTTCACTCAGTAGAAGCAGCACTAGAATTGGGCACAAAAGGAGGGCCTGGGAGAAGATTTTATCAGTATATGTATGTGGGGGAAGACACGCAAGGAATTAACCCTCATCCTACAGGAAAAGGCAGGGGGGGTAATTATCTGATTCCTTACCTAGTCATGTCGGGTTCAAGTTCAGTGTGTTCCTTCGACCTGGGAGGCTCTGGGTGGACATCGTGGTCAGGAGGTTCTTGTCCCTTCTCAGTATGGTTGTTTGAGTCCAAAAACCTAAAATAAAGATCTGTGCTTAAGGCAATGGAGAAAAAACATACTGGGGTGGGTAGACATCCATTCCCTAGACAGGAACCATCAGGCAAGGAGCAGGAGACACTGTTTGGCCAGAGCTATTCCAAACTGCCCTGGTACCAGATCTGATGGGAATCATGCGTACAAATCCCATTCTAGCTTGCAGGATCGCAGCTAAAGGCCTTTCATCCGAGATTGTCACAGAAGGAAACGTTAGGCACAGGAGAAAGTACTCATATCAGAATTCCTCGTACTGACAGATGCTTCTAACAGCTCAGGACATACTCACACATGATTTTGCAGCATTCATAAATACTTGGATAGTACTTGCTGAGATCTCTGGGCAGCAGAAGCTACTGCCTGCCACTGTAGTACCAAGGGAACCACGCTGATACCAAAGGACCTAGGTCGCATGCTGTCAGTGCAGAAACTGCCTCTTGGACTTCACACACTGTGTGAGTCTATCTCACCCAACTGGCTTTTCCCATCAGTACGAGTGGGATTACCTGCTGTAACGTGCCTTTATAAAGTCCTCACTCCTGGGTTGCAAAGCAGAGGAACTGTTCTGTGATCTCAGTTACACTGAGAACAGAATAAGACATGAAGAATTATGAAGCGAATAAATACTGTGGGTGAGTCCTACTGATCACTTACCCTTCTTGGATCAGCTCTGGTTTATAGTCATCTGAGGCCTGCGTGCTCTCGTGCCCCCTTTCTCTAGGGGTGTTCCCCTCTTTGAAATCTTGGGAAGACCTGGCAAAGGAAAAGAAACCCTGCTCGTGGCTGCCAGGCACAAACACCTGAAAGCTCTGTTCAATGCACACTGAGAAGAAAGAAAGTCACAAGGCTTTGATGGAGGATATTCCAAGGGTTAAGCTGTAACCAGCTCAAATGAAGCACTGACTTCAGCACGGCACAAAGTACTGCTTACCTGCTTGGAATTCAACGGATGGGTCAAGCAGCAACATTTTCACACGCTGAAATTAGCTCTTTAAAATACCAGTCCAAACTATGTTTTCTCTACACAAACATGCTGCTTTCTAGCATGAAAGTAGACCTGCAGGTTATCAGATTATTTATTGTGGCTATACCATACATTAGGATGTGTATGCCAGGACAGAGCATTACATCTGATACAGTGTCTGATAATACCTGAGGCTGAATTTGAAATGTTCCTCCCTGTTCGATATTCTGAAGGTTTTTTTGTAGCCAGACTCACTCATTCAGTGTATCCGATGATACCACTCAACACAGCTTCATCTCCCCTTGCCTTTCTAGCTCAAACTCCCTTTTCTCAGGATGCATGTTGACTTTGCATCGGACCTTTGGAGTAACGACGCTGCTGTCTCTCAGAGAAGAGCTGGACCTACTGGAGAAGGAGTCATTCCAGCATGCTAAGTACAGAGCTGGACTCTGAGGGAATCGCTTGGGAAATGGCTGTGTTGGAGCGGTGCTTTATGAGACTCAACACTCAACAGCCCCGTTTAGCTCTACCCTTTCCCCTGGAATGGGAAGGGCCATCAGGAGCTTTCTGACTGACAATACTGTTCCAGACAAGGAGTATTAGCCAAGGAAACCTGACCTAAGTCATGCCAGCACGGAAGGATGGTAAAGACATGGATGTCCAAACAACACTGGACCGAGGAGAAATGTGGCCTATTCCTAGTCGTGCTGCTAATTCAGGATGCAATTCAGCCATCCATGTACAATTGGCATCTGAAATAGGCATTCAGTGGAGGTGTCTAAAAGGGGGGCAATACAGTATTCAGCATTTCTAGAAGGATCTTTTTTTTCTGACCTGTGGCAATAGAGGGAGTCTGAACAACTACTGCAGAGCAAAACCTCTCTTTCCTCAGCAGACTCCTGGTGGGGGAGTCAAGTGACTCCTCCCTCACTGCAAGTCTTTTGGCAAAACACTTTTTAGCTCACTGGGTTTCTGTTTGCTTATCTAGTGGGACAGGAACCCCTCCGGGGGAGCACTGTGGCTGCCTCCACTAAGGTTTTAGGGTATACAGTGCTGTAGAAGTGATGACAACGATGATAGTTGTTTGGCTGATTTTCCTGTGAGTTTTTAGAGACCTTTGCCATCTCTGCACTAGGTCGCAAAATCCAAAGTACTCAAAAGCTGTACCAGTCCATGCAAATGGACTCCCAGGAGTGCGCCCCAATTGTCCTACTGCCCCAGCTCCTATCTGGCTCCGCGCCTTGGGCTTCTCCCTGCAGAAGGCAAGGGAGAAGTGGGTGATGCTCACTCATATCCCACCCCAGGACTGGTACAGGATGCAGCAGACACCTCTGTCCAGACTCACAAGCAGAGGAGAGGTGGAGCCAAAGGGAGATCAGAGCTGAACTGTGCCACATGCAGCAAGGCTAGGGGCTGCTGGGAAGAAATGGGGAAACGTTAAATGCATTTGCTGTGTGGTTAGTCTTCAGTGGACACGGTAGGAAATTTACTACTTCAGTGGATGCTGGAGAGAGGAGCAGTTTAGAGCTGCTTAGACAAATGGCCCTTATTATGCTGCTGTTCTTGTGCTCGATATTTCCTGAGCAATCAGTATTTCCAAGGCTTTCAACAATGAGAAAGAACATAATAGCAAACATGGGGTTAGCACCCCAGGTCCTTACATCGCTTCATTCCAGTAAGGCTTGCTGTATGCTGGGACCTCGGGACTCGTGTATCTGCTCTCTTGAGTGCTGCTTCTCTCCTCGTAGCCCAGGACAGATCTGATAATCAAAGAAAGGCCCATTACATCTTTAACAACTGGCACATGAATCATTGCACTAGTGAATACTATCTACTCACCAGGCAAGGCTTGTGTCAGTCTCTACCATTCACTGTCCCGCACCAGGAGTTTTCTCTAGGGACCATATTTAGACTACAGTTGCATTTCAGTGTATTTCAGTTGCCTTTCAGCTCCCTTGCTGCCACTCCAGCATCACTGTAGTATTTCACTGGATTATCAGCAAATGAGAAGGTAGTGACTGAACCCCACCAAGCACACAAGCACCAAGAGGAGAAAAAAAGCTGGGGTGCTTGGCTCATATCAAAGAAGAAGGAGGAGGGATACAACGCAAACCTCTTGGTTTATTTTGCAAGCTGCGCTTTATACCTCAGCACAGTTGCCTTCATCCTTGGGACAAAAGCTGTGAAAAGAAGCCTCTTTCTGTGCCTGCCCATTCAGATTTCCCTTAATCCTCAGTATTACTCATACACCCACTAAATTTACCCTACTCTTACCCTTTAAACGAATATTCTGTGTCCTCTAGGTGCACAGGGGCTCTCTCAGTAGGAGGAGAAGGGACATCAGACTGCAAGCTAGACCTGTCAAAAAAAGGAAGGAATCTACAGCTTGATAGCTTGCCAAAGGCTTCAAGGGGGACTTGTATGAAATAACAACACTGCACTTTATATTAGACCAGAAAACAGAAAGTAATTTTCTCAGAGAACTGATTTTCTTTCAGAAAAAACATTTTCACTATCTCTGATCAAGAAGAATAGAGGCTGTTAGTGGAACTAATGCAGTTACTTGGCCTCAGTTCACACACATCTTGGCTGGGTACATGACTTTTCTGGCCTGTCACAGGATCATGCACCTGGGACAAAGCACAATAAGAATAACTTTGGGGAAGACGTTCCTACATTACTAGCAGCAGCTCTAGGTCTTGGGTTTTACACCATTCTACTGGGAACCCTGTGATCCTCCTCACCTCAGCTGGGAGGTTTGAAGACATCATTTTCTCACCTCAAGTCCTTTGGTAAGCCAATACATGGAGTCAAGTCCCAAAATAATGGACTAAAGTAAGCAAAGAAGGCAGCTTCAGGGAGATTAGTGTGTTTGGTGTCAACAGCAGCAATTCTTTCCTGACTCCGCGCCTCTGACATTGTCAGGGGAGCAAGTACGCTCTAAAAAGCACGTGGAATGGAGACACTTTTGAGATCAATGCTAAAAGCAATGATAAAGCTGCTGTATCTGCTCCCAGGCTGCTTCTGTAGAAAGAAGTTGATGTGTAACAGTGAAGAGAAAGAATGCTGTTCCCACTGTTTAGCCACCTAGGATTTTCTGGCTCCCCTTGCTTTGTTGCCCAATTTGGATTCTGCTTCCAACTCTACTCTGGACGACTTACTTATTCTGCCCCCTACATCTGCCCTCTGCGAGCAGCACCGTGAGTACCAGCACCAGGCCCTGACCTTGCAGGTTCAGACTTTGCATCATCCAGGTAGTGAGAGGTCTCGTACTGACGGTGCAGCTTGTCTGTAGCATCCGCAGGTCTGTCCCTGCAACCAGAGTTGGACTTGGTAAGAGAGGGAGTTTCATGGGTCACAGAAGGAAGCTTAGCAAGTTGGAGAACAGAGCAAGAAGCAAAAATATCAAACATGAGATTTTCCTGTCTCAAACATAACATCTTTTCCTCCTTCCTGCTTAGCTTGGTAAATTTTCTGCAGCAGACCTGAAGGGCAGAGACATAAATCCAACCAACTCACGCTAGCGTGAGGAAAGAAGCCGAAAGATCTCAGTCCGTTTTTAGCTGGTGGATCAGGTCCACCCCCCCTTTGCAAATGCCTGCAAGTGCTGCTCCCAGAACACATGTGTTGGGGCAGTACTAGGTCAGGAAAAGACCCCCCTCACTCTAAAATAGAGGAGAAAAAGTGAATTTTACACTGTTAATAGGTTTACACTTACTTTGGTGGGTAAATTCCATTGTTGGCTTCTGTGTGCTCAGTATAACTGAAAAGGAGAGACACCAACTTTAGAAAGCATCTTTGGTTTGGGTAATGTTCTACAATTATTTTCTGATAGATTTAATAAAAGAGAGAGGATGAAATCCCTAAAAATTCCCAGAGATGTTCCTCAGTATATTTCTACAGGTAAAATGGCAAGAAACTTTGAGGAAATTCAGTGTGTATGAAGTACAAAGGAGCCTTTAGTAACTCTGAACATCATCAACATATGACAGATGCCAGTGCTATGGAGTCATCTGGAAATTCAAGCCAGGACTGTTCCAAAAACAGCGGGATGGCCTACAGCCCACAGCTGCAACACAGGCACCTCCATCTGCACGCACAGAAGGGAAGGAACGGCTCTGACATCCTCTGGCTTGTCTCGAGGGAGCTGAGAAAACAGGGAACTGCAGGTGTCTTGATCCCAAATCATATGTTTCTGTTTTCTTGTTTCCAGGCTGTGGGCAGTGAACAGCTCATGAGTGAACAACTCTCACTGAACTTTTCCTCTTCTGCATACCACAGGGGCAATGCCTTTCCTCCCTCATTTCCACTTTCTCGGGCAGGACAGAAGCACAGCCACTGCTTTTCACAGTTTGCAACCTTTCTTGATTTGTGAATCTCTAAATTTTCTCCAGTGAGGGTGCAGACTCCCAGAAAAGCTGTGAAACGGACTGCCATAGAGACTGCCACATGCTGCCGTAGAACAGGCAGGAACTGAGTCGTTTTAGTCACCTTCAGTGGATCACTGAGAAGTACCCTCAGACTCACAGAGGTTTCTAGACCAAATTAAACCGGTGTTTTCTAGAGGGAGGTGTGCCTCCAGCAAGGTCCACTGACAGCGGTGAAAAGCAGCACAGTGTGGAGCCCAGGCTAAGGAGATCCACTGGTTATCAGCTTGGTTGCATGCCAGAAACGCTGGTGCCCACGGGAGGGGCAGGATCCTGCCAAGGACAGGTCCTGGAGGGCTGGGGGCAGGTGATTCTCATACACACAAAAGGCAAGCAGAGCGGTGATGGTGGATTTCATTTGGGCATTTGGAGACAACAACCAGCTCAGCTACACTGTACTGCCTGTGATTATGGAATCTTTAACTACTTTCCACAATGCCTTAGAGTCAGGACACAACTTTTCCTTGTCACTGAACCTTTTGGTTTGCCAGACAGTTTACAGGATGTGCAATTTCCTTTTGTGTTTGGGTTTGGTTTGGGGTTTGGGTTTTTTTCAGGGGGTCTCTTGTTGCAAAAGTAAATAGGTAAGTGGAGGTTGGAGGCCTAGAGAGACATTGAGTGTGAACCTCTCTATACTGTTAAAAAAAAAAAAAAAAAAATTACGTTCCAGAATTCGTTTACATTTGGGAATAAACCCGGAAAATGCAGCAATGACAAAAAAACAATCACTTTTGTGGGTATCATAGAAACTAAAGAAAAAAACTGGAACAAAATATCAAACAATTTTATTGAAGAGGGTAGCGTTTTCTTTTTTCCCCCTTCTGAAGTAAAATTTTAGAGAAACTGCTGCAGTTCTTCAAAGCACAGATTGAACTGTGTTTTTCCATCAGTAAATATCCATTCAGAGTTTCCAGACAGCTCAAGAGCAGCAGTTTATGATTTGCACAATGCTCAAGTCAATAAAGGAATTTCACACTAACTCTACCTTCCATTCGTGGAAACCACGGTTGCTCTGGGGGTCATTTCATCCCATGGGAACGGCTCAGGCTTTTCCTTCAGAGGTTTGTCACTAGAAAAAGGAAAATGCCAGTGAGATATGACCTGACGGCATTTATACTGTATCATCCTAGAACAGCCTACTAACATTTAGTTAGGAGGAGCAGAAAATGGGGCTAAGTCAATATATCAGGATAGGAAGGGCCAGCCTTCTGAGTACAGTGGGCCTGACTGCAGTTCATGGGTTACTCAGAGGGATGTGTTGCTCCCTGCAGCGAGGTACTGCTAACCTCTTTGCTCGGGTGAGCGTTAAGTACCCTACAACAGTTGTTCTCTCTCTGCTCATGGGCCAGAAAGGCCTTCCTACAGGTCCACCAGCTGGACCCTACACCCATCTTTCACTGCCCCAGACCTGTCAAGCTGCGCGCCTGTCTCCTTCCTTCCCTGCCAATTACTCTCTCTCCAGTTTTAGGTAGCTCAAGTAATGAGGCATCCTCTAATTTCTCTGGGAGACTGACTCACAATTAGGAGCAGCTATGTGACCCAAATGACCCCAAGCACAATGAGTGCGTTGTAATCAGGCTGTCCCTGCAATGCCATACAAGGATATATTTATAGGCCTCAGCTGAATGACCGTGACAATAGTCCAGCCTCTACCTTTTCTCAGGCACTCTAGACTTTGCTTCAGCTCGAGATATCAGTTTGGGAACATTTCTAGCTTTATCTTCACTGATGGAGGTGGAGAGTGAGTTGCAATTAACTGTATATGCTACAGAAACTCATTTGGTGAACCCAAGCCTTCTACAGCTGCCTAAGCACAACAGAGCGAAAGGCGAGGCCACGTGTACAACTCTGCCTACTTCAGTCTAGACAGAGCCAAAAATTCAGAGCGGTAACACTGAGAACAAAAAGAGCCCTGCTAATATGGGGTATATTTTAAAAATCTGAAATGCTCCTGTGTACAGTCCAGAGGATAAAGGCTACTGGACATAAGCGTACAAGGAGGGAGTGATCTCTCTCTCAGGATGGCCAGAAGCTTCCCTGCCCTCAACTGCAAGTTTCCTCTCTCACCTGTGCAGCTACACAGTGTCAGAGCTCTGCCCCTTAATGTGTCCAGCACCTGTACCCATGCCTTTAGGTTCCCAATCAATTCCTTCTTTCCTAGGTTTTCCTCCATACAACAGAGCTTTTTACACTTTCCCATTGTTCAGCCACCCCTTCAGACTTTCTACAGGGTGCAGAGGACCAGAACCGATGTCAGCAGGAGCCACCAGCAACCGAGGTTGAGCACATCCCTTGTGGGTGGAAGAAGCTCCCCAGGGAACAGCAGTGGGAGGGCAATCGGAGCAGTAAAAAAAAAAAAAAAAAAAAAAAGCATGAAGTAGACTCTTTAGGGATTGAGCCAGCAAGGAGAATCCTTGAGGGAGGTGAAGGAAGAGTAGAGAAAACTGACAAGTTGCAGCTTAGCCAGCAGATCAGGCTCTTGGAGTGCAGCCCAGGACCATGACTGGAGAGATCCCATCTGTTTGAGACCACTATATATACTATTTCTGAGCAAAAAGCAGGGTTACGCCTTATGTTCAGCAGCACAGATCAGCCTTTCTCAACTTCTTACCCGTCCCCATGCTGTGACACAGCTTCAGATGAGGATTTCCCATTAGGGGCCTGTCTGTTTTCACCATTTCTGCAAGCAAAACAGCAAGAACGATTAGGTAGGGAGATGGGGGGACACAATGTGAGGCACAGGAACTGTATGGCAAGGTGCTTGTTGGAAGTGCACTACGTACAGTGCAGGGATTGGATTAAAACGAAAGCCTGATCAGTTTGGGAGATAGAAAAGTCTGCAGTTTTTGGGCTTATATTCTCATCATAAAGAACCGGGTAATGTTCAAGCTGTGGGAAGCCCACAGCTTCCATCTGGGTGTATTTCCTCCCAGATTGCTAATGCTTTTGTAAAGTGCTCCTTTCTTAGATTCCCTATGCTATAGTATTTATTGTTCCATGACTGCACTGTGTCCAGAACAATCATGCGTATCTGGGAAATTACCACCAAGCAGAGCCAAACTCTCCAGTGCAGCATGCCCCTTGCTATCCTTAGTGGAGCTTTAGGATGATGCCGGGCCAAGAGACCTACCTGATTTCAGTAGAAGTGGAGATTCTCTCTGAAGTTTCACTCAAGGATGTGGTGGTTTGGCTCTTACTGCCTGTTTCAGGGCTGCAAGAGAAGGCAAAGAAAAAAGCTGTCATTCCTGAACAAACCAGCTCCCCACTGCAGCTGGCCACAATTTTCCTGCATTGAAGTGTTCCTTTCTGTGAATAAATAAAATGGAAAACGAACATCAGTGTTTTCAATACCTTCACTTACAAAGTCGCCTTATCAGAAGCAATTTTTAAATTAAAAACACTGATATTGCCAGGAATATCTACCTTCTGCCAATGATACACAAAGAACAAAAATAACAGAACAAGGTCAGTAACCAAAGTGCTGTTTGCAGTGCTGTGGAAAACCATTTCAACATTTTTTTTATACTATAGTCATGAACTCAATCAATCAGACAAAGTTGAAAGCAACTGAAAATTATTCCCCTACATATATTTGGCGAGAAAGAGTTCAGCATGTTTGGGTTTTTTTCCTTTCAGGGTTTGAGCACTTCTGTCATGATGTTATCAGATCCTTGCAGGACATAACATGTATTTCAGACATAAAACCTTTTTTTAAAACAACTGCCTGCATCTAAGAAAAGTCTCCCATGTACAAGGCTGACAAATTTGCTTCATCTCACCTCCCAGAGCAGTGCCCACAGAAGTCTGACCTACAGCTACACGTGGGCTGATACAGCTGCAAAACATGTCCAAGACATCCTGGTTGTGCTATAACACTTACCTGGAGGGAGACACTGCTGTTGTCTTTGGCTCATTCCAGGAAGGCCCAGCGGTGGTTTTTCTTAGCCCATTAGTACTGGCAAAAAAAAACCCAAGTAAGAAAGCATTAAAGACAGAAGATTTTTTTTTTTTAGGTGCCTTCTCCTGTGGGGGGACACATCCTGCTTTCTGGCCCACAGCTCTTGTGTCTGCTTCCTGGGCAGTGACGCCAAACCCTGCTGTGCAAGGACTCACACACGCAGTTGTCCCTATGCACTGTTGCACTGATGTCACTAATATCTGCCTTTCTGCTGAAATACTCAGTCTTTAGAAACTGGCTTTTCCTATTTAACACAGCTGGAGCTGTTTCTATCCCCAATGTTTGAGTTTGCATTAAAAACCAGCTTCCCCAAATGTATAGATTAAAGCTCAGTGCATTCACAAAATTGCTTTCACTATATGCATGTGTGTAATATGTGAGGAAAGGAGGGTAACTGCTTCCCAGTCCTGCCTCAAACCTGCACCACAATGGCACAAAATTGCTACCAAAATTCGTGAGGCAGCTCCTTCATGCTGAAAATAAAGCATTTCGGGCTGAAAGGCCCATTTATTGGACTCCCCGCTGGGCCCACTAAGGACCAGGGTGGCAGAGAAGCTAATAATACTGCTGCCTGGCATCAAGCCACCCCTCAGAGCAAAATAGAGAGCTGAATCCCAAATTAAATGAATCTGCTCAAAAACAGAGAAGGATTCTCCCTCCTAGGGCAAACATTTCCATTTCTGCAGACAGATCTCACTCGGCCCCACACCACATGCCAGTTGTTCCTGACCAGTGTGGACTAAGGGAGGGTGTCACTGCTGCCCCTTTACACCAGAGACAGCCTGTCCCCAGGTCTCACATACCACGGCAAGAACGCTCCAGCTTGTCTGTCACGACTCCGTACAGCTCTGCGTATACTTGGGCTTCACAGTAGCCTGTGAAAGGGGCTGGGGACTTGAAACGAGGCTAACATTTCCCATCAAAGCAAAGATCAATTTAAAGATAATGAACCCCTCAAACCTCTCCGGTCACACCTATCTGTTGCCATCACGGTAGAATAATTAAATCTAAGGTCTAACAAAAGCAGAGAGCTGGCTCAGGGGACTGGAAATAATGAGATATTGAGTATTTCATGTCTAGGTGATGGGGTCAGTTCACGCAGCCAAGTTTACTAGTAAAAGAAAAATCATTACTATCTGATGGCTGCTCTGACTCCTCCTGTGACTTGTCTTTCCAGAAGTACCGCCAGGCTCATTCCTGTGGTATACGAGTGCCTTGTGAAGACAGGACTGACTGGGCTGCGGAGTGTGATCAGGAGAGGGGCTCAGTGGCAGGTTTACACCGTACAACTCACATTAGAGTTGGCCTGTAGTTAAATGCAGTTTGTCACCCCCCAGGGCTGTCAACTGGGTACTTTATGACACTCTGGCCCTGTCCCCAAGCCTGCCCGTTTGTTTCACCAAGTTAGCTGATGTCATTTTTCGCTTTGGATGTTTCCCTTTTTGCAAGAAAGGGGCAATCAGGATTTTCTGAGAAGTCTCTTTTGAAAAGCCTCCATCTCTAGTTGTGTTCACATAGCTGCTACCTTGCAGATAAACACAGTTATCTGCAAAGATGGCAAATCAGTGTGCCCTAAAATCAAAGACAGTCAACACACTACTCCAGGGTGAGGTAAATACCTGTTGTCATCTGGTGTAAACCTGCATGAACCAGACACTGTTGGACTCCTCCTCTGCTGCCCTTCTTCTTCTTCTATCTCAATTCTTTCAAAAGGCAAAAAGAGAGACAAATATCACACTGTTTCCTATTCCCCACTGCTAGCTAATCCAGGCAGCTTATTCTTGTTTTCCCTTAAGCTATGTTTCCCCTTGAGGCAGATTTTTCCTGCTCCTCATGCTCCCTGTGCTCTGCTACTGGTGAGCATCTCAACTGGCTGAACCAAGTGAGATCTTCAGCCCAAATCAGTGGCATTTTGCTGTCACAGTCACTTTACAAATAGTATCAGCTGAAGGCTTAAATTCCAGAGAGCGCCCTAGGCATCACTTCCCTATTGCACCGACTGCTTTAGAAGTTAAATGCCTGAAGAGCATTCACCCTGTTGGTTGGAGCCAGCCTTCCCTGGAAGAAGAAAGGCAGTGAACGAGTCTCTCCTTGTTTCAGGTTGCCCATAGCCCAAAGCATCATCAGTACTGTATTCTCGGTGTTTACAACACTGTGGGCTCTCAAAAGCCAGCGTGATTCAACCCAGAGCATCCTTTTTAAGGGAAGCGTCCCTCTGCTGCTTTGAAACACTTGAAGATCTCCTATCCCAGCATTTAACAGCAGCCCTGGTACAGTACACAGATGCACAACCCCAGCAGTACTTCCAGAGGGTCAGTGACCTACCTCTTGGCAAACAAGGGTGGAAATTCTTGTGTTGGGCTGCTGTAAAGGAAGCATAAACACAACAGTTAGAAGTTTGGAGGTAAAGACACACCTTGGGCAGGGGCAGCTCCCGCAGAGTCTCTGA
The DNA here is from genome assembly GCF_018139145.2 of Gymnogyps californianus. Classification (NCBI taxonomy): domain Eukaryota; kingdom Metazoa; phylum Chordata; class Aves; order Accipitriformes; family Cathartidae; genus Gymnogyps; species Gymnogyps californianus. The sequence continues at coordinate 23,809,263 of NC_059479.1, read as the reverse complement.
CCCATAATTGACCCATATGGTGCAAGGCATTAAGGGGTCACGTAACACCATTTGGGCAGAGCTGACAGTGAGCCGGTGTGTTAAAACCTGTGCAAATTACAGAGCAGAGGAAATAAAAATAGGAAGAGCAGATAGTTATAACATGTGAAGTAAAGAGGCTTCCCCAAAGGGCCTTTTTAATTTTATACCTTCCTGATGGCTGTTTTTCTTCCTGCATACAAACCTGCCTCCCTCCGTACCACACGATACTCAGTGCACCGGAGGAACTAGCAGCCAGTGCAAACACCCTTAACGTCCTTACAAATCCTATCCAAGCACTTGTCTCATTCTGGGCACAGTTGAGCGCTGCTGGCGCATCCCCTCCCTGCTTCCTCCCGCACTAGCAACCTCCTGGTGCCTCATTGTGTCACCCTCAGTTATGTCAAGAGGAAAAGGATTTATAGTGAAAGCGAGCTGCAAAAAAGTTGCTATCGTGGCTCCTGGGAGTTCAGAGATCTTGGAAATCTGCTTTTTTTTCCCTCCCAGGAAAGAGATGGACAACAGAGCCTTGAACACCAGTAGCTCCCACACATCCTTCACATTCCTGTTACACATCCACACATTACTGTTAGGTTCTTTTTCCCCACAGAACTATTGTGAAGCTGCAACTAAGATCAGGATCTTGTAAACCTAGCTATTGTTCAAACACAATGTAAAGGCAAACTCTGTCGCAAAAAGCTGATCCATATTGGATGCAGTTTACATTTGTTCTGATTTTCCCTTTGCATGCAACAAAACTGGAGAGAGCAGTATTAAGAACTGAATCCGAAAATTGAAGTCTTGGTTGTGGGCCTCAGGGAATTAGGGACTATCATGGGTTTTCTCTTCCTGAAATTTCATCCCTCTCAGTAAGGAAGACTTCCCAAGACTCTTGGAGGATTTCCCCAATTCTGCAGAAACCTGCAGATATCCTTGGTGCTTCTAGAGAGACGGCAGCTATGTCTTCTCCACTCATTGGAAAAGTACCCATCACCTTCAGAGTGTCTTGGGTCAGGCCACCATCCCTGTGAGACCGCCTTCAACAGCCTCTTCCCTGTCTCCTGCCCCACACTTGCACACTGAAGACTCACCCGTTGCTTTTCTTGGCTGCCGAGAGGACATAAGCACGTTCCCTGCTGGCAGTGCGTCTCAGGACACTGTTGGCCGCCTCTGTCCTGGAGGGGAGGGAAGGGGTCACATTCTGCTCATGCTGTTAGTGGCTGCTGGCTGTAGCCTTGAAGAGGCAATAGGTGAACGAGCCGGTGGAGGCTTGTGCTAACCCTGGCAGAGCTCCCATGCTCTGGGGAGCAGAAATCCAGCCAGAGCTAAGAGGAGTAACAATGTCTTATCTTTTTCTTTAGTATCACTCATGCTGAGCCACAGCACTTTCACAGAGATGTAAAGCATCAGGAAAAAAAAAAAAAACAAAACAAAAAACCCAAACCCAAAAAAGTTTCCTCTTCCAGGAGGGCAGAGGGAGTTCCCCTTTTCAAGACCTGGACTGTTGCAATATTGCATACTGTGGGACAAAAAAATGGGACACAGGCTTTGTGGCTGACATGCTTCACGGACTGCACGTGTCTATACAGACATCAGTGCCACCAGATGTACCAAGGGAGAAGTGCAGATCTCTGAAAGGACTTTTATTGGCTCGTCCCCAGTGGGCAAATTACCAAGTTTTCATTTGTAAAAGTCTTGTATCTGAGGAAAAGTATCTTCAGAAACTCATCTGAAAGCAACAAGGATGCTGGCTGCATCAGATGCAGATCTACCATACAGACAAAACACATTCTACTCCTGGTATGAAAATGAGAGACCAGTCTGGATCTGGACTTAGATGCAAGTCCCCAAGTGGTCCAGACTCAAAAGGCGCACACGTAGGCTGTGGGAGGTGGGCTCCTCCCTTTACTGCCAGGCTATTCGTACGTCTCTATCTTTTCACATAGGCACTACGCAGCTGATGGATTCCACAACCCATTTCCAGCTGCCAAATTAATTGGGGTATGCTGTCAGGTTGAATCATGTCAGGCTTTTAATTATATTTTGTTGGGAGCGCAGTCGCCTGTGGGCATAGATGCGCTCTGTGTAGAAATATCTGCTTATTAGTATTTTATTGCAATCAGCCCTAATGGCTCAGCTGTAATCATCATCGAACTGACCCTCCCAGTAATGAACAGTTAAACTGAAGTAAGTCCACTTGTCACTGCCCCTGCAAGAAAAAGGTGGTTACCTGGAGGGCATACCTCTTTTTATGTTCATCTGGACTAAAAGGCACATCATCCTCACCCAAATCCACTGATTTTTGCTTAACATTATACGGAGCTCTGAAATAGAAAAGGAAGGGGAGAGCCAGGGTAAGGGAACTGCCTCTGTAGACTGTTGCAGAGGCAGCACAAGCAAAACCCAAGGTAAATCCAAGGGCAGGGCATGTGGAAATGGGTTCAGACCCTAGAAGTGTCGCACACAAGTGTGGAAAACACTTGTATTTTTCATGCGCATTGGGGCACGCAAGTCCCCATAGGATTTTGTTTTCTTAGTATAGGGGTTAAGCCTAGAGGCTGGTTCATAATAAACGCTCAGCTGCATTTCAGATTAGAGCCACAGCCTTTGACATGAAAAGCTGTGTAGGAAATGTCAGCAGTGCTGTTCTGCCACAAGGCCCCTCCTTTCTCCTGGTTTCACAAAGGCCAGCAATGCTGCAAACCAAGTCCTCAGGCTGCATCCTCCAGTTTCTGCCTTGATTACTACCAAGTGATAAAATTCACTCCATACAAAGGCCATTACCAGTTCAAGGAATGCCTTACGGCCCACACAGGCCTGGAGGTAGCACCAGGAACTGCTTCAGTTTTTAGTGAAAGCTCTGCAGCGCTCAGCTGAGGAAGCCATGCCTGGCCAGGCATCCGTGTGCACGTGGCTTCATCACTGAGGCTCGGGTGCTGCTGAGCCTATGCACGGACAGAAACTGCTGCTCCCCTTTGCACACTCACAGTTTCTTGTAATCCTCAGTGGTCATCCTGTAGCCAGAGGAGGAACGGCACAGGCTGCGTCCCTTCGCGGCAGTGCTGCAGACGGCACAAATCACATCTGTTAACATGACCCTCCTGAGCTCTCACCCTTCGCCACCCTCTTCCCCAGGTGAGCTCATGCTCCACATGATGGGGGAAAACAGGGTGATCCTAAAGATCTACTCTCTGAATTCACAAAATGCTATTTAATTGAAGGGCAGCATTGGCCTTCTTTTCCTAGCCTTGGACTAGGATTTGAGGTCCGCTTTGCTTCCCCCCAGGGCCACTTGAGTTGTCAGAGCCAGTATGGGCATACCCTTCTGTGGGACAGTGCTACTCCATCCCAGGATCAGCCAGTGAGAAGGAAGACAACACTTTGTGGCATCATCCTCCTCCCCAGATGAATCAAAACAGGAGGAAAAATGGAGTTTCAAAAGGTTTCACTTGAGGTGCAAAGCAGCATCTGCTTAGGTCAGAGCCATGCTTAGATCTTACTAGAGTTAAACATAAGTGCCTCTCACAAAACAGGTTTCAAAAAAAAAAAAACAAACAAAAAAAAAAACCCAAAACCAAACCACATTAAAAACATCAAAATGAAGTGTTACAGCTTTGCAAGGATTTCTTGTGATTTGTCCCCCACTCAAAACTATTTGCCAAATTAAACCCAAACCTGTGAGTACTTTCACAGCCAACTGCCATCCCATGCTCTGGTGAGGAACATATGGCATTCGATGCCTTGTCTTTTTCCCGTGTCTGCTGAGTGGAGCTGTTAAATGAACAGCCACGTCTTCCAGCATCTAGTAGGGAGTTAGTGGAGCTCAGTGGAAGCCCACAAGCACTGGCCAAAGTAAAAGGATGACTAGAAGTACGTACAAGATTTAAAAGCTCATTTTCATGAAGAAGAGGAAGACACACGCATACCGTTTTTGTGCTTCATTAGAAGATGAAGAATCTGGCACGGAAGAGCTCTTATCGATGGTTCTTGTGAACACCCCTCTGGGGAGAAAAAAAGACATGTTAAATTTTTTGCAGGACAGAGTTTGGAACTAAAATGAAGAGACTTGCAGCCACTCTTTGGCCTAACAGTGTCTGTGTGTCCTGTCAGGAGGAAGGTGCTGGCTCAGGACACCGAGAATTAGAAGGTGCTTCCTTGGGAGAGTCATCCTGAGAAAAGTCCCATCTTCCTACGCCCTGGCCTCAGACAACACGGTAAAATCAGCTTGCACACAGGCTTGGGTATAGTATCACAGGGCTTGCCAACCTGTTTAGGATTACGGTGGCATCAGAGTCTCCGTGGGCAACAGCCCACGTGTCAGAGGAAGCTGAAGCATATCAGCCCCATCACTGGTGCTGTGCTGATCACAAGGATGGTGGAACATTTTCATAGCACGATAACCCTTCCATGTGTGATCATTGTATCATACAGAGGAGATCCGATTTTCTGTTAACATCACCAAACTACCTGTTAAACAACATACTCAGGACTATCTCTTCGCCAAGGTACTCCCTGAGCATTGTAATCTTCCTAACTAATAGGAGAACCCAAGAGATAGTAATATATTTCATGCTTGTTGCTCCTGATCTAGTTCTCCTTCCCCTACAGCCCAAATATATGCCACTCTATACCAACCTGATGAGGTAACCAGATTGAGGCTTGGAGGCAGAAGACCTGCGCAAAGAACAGACATTAGTGAATTAAGAAACACAGGAAAAAAAAAAACAGCGGCAGCAAGTGGCTGTCAAGCCAAAAATCTAGCCAAGTGGGTCTTGAGTGATACCTCAGCTGCTGCACCAAAATTAACCTTGGAAGGATTCTTTAAAAATGAATAATCATCAAAAAAGATTTTTATAAGAAAAGATTTATTTAATTTATTTATTAAAAATTTTAGAGTTAGCCAATTAAAATTAGCCATGCTGACAGTGTTTTCTGGCTCAAAATTAAGTGGCACAGACCAGGGGAAATTAGATATAGTAGAGATCCTGGTTGTTTCATCACAGGAAAACATCATCTTCACACTAACTTCTCCGAGGGTCTATTCTCGGGAAGGGAGTGCAGCATAGCTCCCCTGGAGGGAAAGGAAAGGGATATCATCAGGTGGGGATCTGGGCCCTTGCACCAGGGCAGAAGGAAGCATCCCTGGAACCTGCTTCAAGCTGTCTTGGAGACATCTTCCTCAGAGCAAGATGGGGACCAGGATGGGCCTCAAGGACCTGGTTCCCATCAAATGAGCTCAGACAGGCTCCCTTCACCCCTGCCCAGATACCACCCCCTCTTTTCCTGTCTCTCCAGGTGCCCTTAGGATCACAAGATAATTCAGTAAGAAAGCTCAGCAGGTCCCTGGTCTAACCTCCTGCTCCAAGCAGGGTCAGCCATCAGGTCAGAGCTTAGCAGGAAGGCAGGTTTACACTGCCCATCACTATGTGCTTGAGGTGGCTGCCAAGCTCAAATTTATCCAGTTGCCTTCACAGACACAGAAATGCAAACTCACTGCAGGCTTAGCCTGGCTCTGGAGCTCTCCAGATGGGATGAGGTGGAGGACGAGTGCTGAGCAGAGCCCCAAGCTCTTGTTTCTGCCGTGTCCTCAGAACAGGCACTAGCAGGGTGTAGCCCATCTCAGCCCCATTGCCTAGCTGTTCCCTGAGCACTGAGCTTTGAATGAGAGCTGCAGGGAAGCTGAGAAGTTGTCCAGCTTGGCGTATGAGTGCCTGTCCTCACTTTGAAGCATAAACAGATCCTGAGTGTCCTGGACTCCCTATCACTCACCTTCTGTCAACTTCAGGCCCTCACACATTTGTGTGAAGATGCCCCTTCAGATACCACATTTCCAGTGTCACAAACGTCCCTGTTTTTACTTCTCCTGTGCCTGATAAAGCACTATGCTGCAGAGGGAGGCAGAAAGAGGTAGGGCACGGCAGGGAAACCATCCTGTCTAATTGCAACAAGAAGTGACAAGAGCTGGCACAGAAAAAGGGAGAGGAAGCAGGAAACTGCTCATGGGAGAGGGCAATGCCCTTTGCAGCTAGCAAAGAGCTCTCACGTATGACTAAGCCCTTTCCAACAGTTTTATATTTTAGCACACCAGTCCTACAAGCTCCTGGGTTCCTCAAGAGTCCTTGTGCTCTGGCCCTGAAGCAAATTCAGCTCCCACACAGGGCTTCGCTTGCTCTGAGGAGCTTCCATGCTTAGAGCATACAGTTATTGCACCAGCACAGGAGCTGATGTGCACCAGTAATCTTGTGGGACCATGCGCTTGAAGGCATTCATTCATCTGCATTAAAGACATCAATCCATCCATTCATCCATCTGGACTTTGCAGGAGACAAGCCATGCTCTCTACAAGGTGACAGTGTGTAAGACATTATACTGAACAATACAGGCTCTCCTCAAGGACTCTATTTTTCAACACAATCGCAGCAGTGAGTGGGTATGAGGAGGTGAAGAAAGAGCACACATTTGTGAAGAACCAGTGAAAGCATGCACCAACCCCACGAGATAACACAGAAGGGAAGCAACAGGATGGGTCCCCAAAATTACCTGTCACTCTGGGGAGCAATAGGTGTTGAGGCTGGGGATCCCCCAGCGGCCCGTCCAGACCTGAGTAAAGAGAAAACACGATGACATAATTAACTTCTGATCTTGCTGAGCTGCCTTGCTGAACATGGCAATGATGTTTTCAGAGAGAGTTGCTAAGAGAAGGCCAGTTTGGGCTTGGTTTTATTTCTAATTGAAGAGAAGCTAGTGCAGGTTGTGGTGTTCCCTGGTACAAGGGTGGCTGTGTGACACAGCCCTGCAAGCTGCAGGGGGAGATGGAGACCTGGCTGTTTTATCACTTAAACTCCCTCCCATCAAGGTCTGCCCCTTGGTTTGTCACTCCGGAGATGGTGAAACACAATCTGGCTTCAAAAAACTTTGGAGTTCTCCTGAGACTTCAAATGTGCCTGTGCTGCTGGATTCCCAGCTCCCAGGAAAGGCCATTCATCAGAGCTTCTCCCCAGCCTGCATTTATCAAAAATAAACAGGAGCCCTCCTTCCCTTTGGCAGTGTCATTTCCTGGTATCATGGGGACCCAAAACATGCTAGCACCACATGTGCTTCTTAAGCAGGCTGGAGAACACAGTACTCATGGGACATTGATGAGGGAAAGAGAAGGGAGAAGAGGAGTGTTCCTCAGTGGCCACACTTACAGCGGGCTGCTCTTCTTCTCATCCTCAGAGTCCGAGTTATGGTGGTGGATCCAGCTCTTATCTCCTTTCAGGGTGGTGCGAACCTTCATCTGCTTAATGATCCTCCTGCGGTCTTCATCCGTGGGTGGAATGACACGTCCTAGGAGAGGCAGAGGGAAAGGAAGGAGAGAAGAGAAGGGTTGCTGAGAAAAGGTGAGAATTCTCAGTGTCAGCAGGTGAGCTGAGGTAAATCTCAGAGAGCAGCGAGCACGGGTCTCCTTTCAGTCAGAGATTCAAACACTGAATGAGTCTTTTGCCACTTCTGACGAAAGATGGCAACAAGCTGTCATCCAAACTTCAGGATCAACTTACCCTGATGCATCACCTCCTCTACGCAGATTCATACAGTTTTTTCTCTCCTTTCAGAGGACTGTTTAACATTAATGAGTTATTTTCTCTCAGGAAGACCAAAGACATTCAGTGGGTGGTCTAATCACATATTTACAAAGCAGTGAGTTTCCTCTGGCATTTCCCATCACATCAGCTCTAGCATAAGGCTTTTTTGGTTTGTGGGAGAGGATGATACGTCTGGAGCATGAAGCTGAGCCAAGAGTTGGGGGTTAGAGGTAAGCCATAAAATGCAAACACCCAGCCGTCAGCTTTCTCTGGTGGCCTGTCAGAGTTGGAGGAGACACGTCCTTTGGTTCCTCATTTCCACATTCCCATTACAAAGTTCAGTTTCAAAAACGTACTCTCAAACCATGTCTCCCTAATGGCGTGGTTCTGGCCCAAATCTGGAAGTGTCCTATCCTGTACGGTCTCTCTTCTGCTGTCCAACAGCAACTCTGACACCATCCTCATTCTGCTCCTTGTCTCTGTTCAGGCAGTGAACCACAACTACATTCTCTGGTTGAGAAAGTCAGCAATGGCAATTAAAATACAAGATTAAAATGTAGGAAATCGCAGAAGGTCATGGATTAGGAGTTGCTAAGTCCTCCCAGTGGGAAAAAGATTGGGTGAAAAAAGCACAGGTTAATGGGGAGGAGTATTAAAGCCAAAAATATTGGGAGCAGGCAGGGAAGGAGATGGGAGGCTGGGGAAAGGGGAAACAGTCTCTCACAAGGGAAGGAAGTGTGCAGGTGACTGATGTGAAGGGCTTCAGTCATCCTTGAGTGCCAAAGTCCTGCTGGACCAAACTGATTGCAGCTGGATATTATTAAAAAAAAAAAAAAAAAAAGGCATTTTAACTGGGAAATTCCCCATCCAGCATTTTCTTCTGAGGGAAATAGCTGTTTTCCCATGGGGAAATTGTAAGATGAAGACCAGATAAGGAAATCTCCTTCTCTATGTATTTCTGACTATATTCCATCTTTTGCCATTTTGGAAATGACTGGTAAAGGCTGAAAACATCAAGCCTGCTCTCCTCGTCACACTTGGACCAATACAGCTCAGGGATTTAGAGACACCAACAAGTTATTGCAGCTTTACAACTTCTTATCATCCAAGCCAAGGAAACTGCCTGCCTGCACACTCTTAGCCTGTGGCAAACATGAAATAATTCAATTTAGCTACCAGGAAAGGAGGGTCAGCTAAGTCTCCATATCTTATGCTTATGATGGGCTAGAAGGCTTCCCAGAAATAGTTATCACTGAGCAGCTGACATGCAGTAAATTGATTAACCTCTGACACACGGGCACGTGCTTCAAGTATATGTTATGTAGTGGGGGTAGGATTTTTTTTTTTTAAAGAACCGGTCACATTGGATCATCTCTAAGGAAAACACAGCTATAGCAATGAAGAGAATGTCCTTTCTCACGTGGAATTAGCAGTAGCAGTTAAAAGGCACAGTTATGCAGGGCCACATCTACGTCAGGGTGTGGTTTAGGGACCAGCAGTAACACTCTTCATGGGGAGCACCCGGAAAGGGAAGGGCTGCTTTTCTTAGCGCTGAAGCTGAAAGTTAAATCTATTGCCTAATGGAAGTGAATAAGGCATTTCCACTCTTCTCCATGTTATTGTTTCAGGTTACCTACAGATTTGGAAGCATCACCCCATCTATTCCCATCTAAAGATCCTGTGAGCATCTGTTGCTTAAAAATTAAATGTCAGTCTTCCACAGAATTCTACAGCTTGGGCATGTTCCTGGGACAACTCAGAGCAGCTTGTAGCCCCAGTATGGTTTTTTTCACACCCCTTTGATAATAAGACATTATTAGGAGTTTATTAATAATAAAGGCAGTCTTCTTATTACTGTATGGATATTGCACACTGCACAAGGGTGGTCTCCAGCCCACAGACTTTTGGTTTTTATCTCTAGAACAGACAACAAGAGGGTGTGGGTAGGCAGAGATACAGGGAAGCCATCCTGGTCAGCTGCTGCACTGACTGCTAATTGCTGCTGTATTTTCAGTAGACATTTCAAAGACAGAGAATTTTAAGGAGGGTCTTGGAAAGGGAATAATATGGGAGTTTATCAGTCTTTTGCTCATCTCAAAACCTCAGCCAGGCTATAAGCTCTCCAGCTCTCTATACCTTCACGGATACTGAAATTATAGCCAAATGCACGTAATTTTGGAGCTGCAGGTTGGAGCAGGTCCCAGACAAGGAAGAGGTGTCCTCTACCCTTGGACACACTGCACTGGGGGAGTTGAGCAGAGACATTACAGCAGATACAACCGAGCAAAGAAGGCAAAGGAAAGCCATGACAGTGGACAGATCCCCAACAGCTTGGGATGGGGAAAGGAATTACCTTTACTGACACCCAGGGACATCATGGTTCTCAGAAGTGCCTTCCCCTTCGGTCACTATTTGAAGACAACAAGCCCCTGGAAGAAATGAAAAAGGGGAAAAGCAGAATAGCAGTTCTGATACAAAAAACTTTGATGTTATGCGGAAGGGAGAGCATCACAAGTGTCACAGCCACAGAGCCTGGAGGATGGGGAGGCTGTGGCATATATACCAGAGTTGTGATTTCTCCCCACGCCATGTACCTTCAGCATCAAGGACAGGAAAAATCAAATGGGTGTGTTCTCCTCACCGGTAAGTCTTCAGATTGGCCATGACAGATGCATCCTTCCAGGTCTGGGAGGAAAGTGGTGGAGGAGACCTTAGTAAAAGTGCCCAGAGCCACTCAGGTGGGACAGGCCTTCTGGAGTCTACAGAACTCAGAGCAGCTGAGGCTGCTTGGGTGAACCTTGGTATTTTTGTCAAGTGAGAGTATAACATAAGGGCTCTTGACAAATTTCAGTTGGCAGAGATATCTGTCATTCCCCCAAGATACAGCAGAGAGAACGTCTTACCGCCTGTCTCAGAAGCAAGAGTTAGTTCTTGGTTCTGATGGCAGCTGGGCCCCTCCTTCAAATGACCACAGTAAAGCAGTAAGGAGAAACTCCTGGATGTACAACCTCGGAGATGCTCTAAGAATAGGAATTTGCAGAGCACTGACTGTTTAGTGCTGTAGTTGAATCAAAAACAACCACAAACTAAAAGTCAGGGAAAAAAACTGGTTCTTTCAGATTCTGCCAAGACAATTATTTCTTTCTACTTTGTAAACAAGCACACAAAAGAAAGCAAAACCCCTCAAAATGGACCCACTGTTTTGAGATTAGTAGAACCCAGGTTAATTCAGCACCTGATTACATGTTTATCACAAATGTTTCTTTGCTTTTTTCACTCTCTCAAGTTTTTCATATAAGCTGTGGGATAAGCCCTTGTTTCAGAGGAGAAAATCAAGGGCAACTTCCAGTTTTTACAACCCTCCGTCCTTTCCTTGCCAAAACTATCTGCTGAACCTGGATTCTTAAGTGACTATGCTATTCATTAATAAAAACGCCCAACCCCATTTGGGAGTCTGCGAATCTAAAATTAGGCTCCTATTATCTGCTGGTGGGCTTGTCCCTGCAATGTTGCTGCGAAGCCACACGCCCATGAGGAATGCCGAGTGCTGATCTCATAGTATTGCTTCTTGGCAAAGTCTACTCCTTTGGCTTGTCTCAGCCGAAGATCTACCTACTGCATATCCACTCCTCATCCAGTTTGCACTGAGATCATGAACAAGCTCTCTGCTATTACCCCCAGGCTCCCCCTCCCTTTTGCAAACACTCCCAAACATTAATTCAGCTTTCACCAGGAGCAGACAGCCCACCTCTTTTCTTATCCTTCCCAGATCCCCCTTCCCACGCAAATTTAATTGACCCTGCTATTTAGAGAGAAAGGAAAACTGTAGCATTGTCCTAGATATCCACGAAGAGCCTCTAAATACTTGGGTATCTTTATACTAAAGGTGGGAGAAATGGCTGCAGTCTGCAGGAGCACAGCTGACAGACCTGCGATCTGGCAGCTTTGGGTTAAAAAGAAATCACAGCATCTTGGACCTGCGCATAAAGAAGCCATGTGACTTCATTACCTACAGTATCTGAGCGAGGCAGATTCAGACCACAGGCACCTTGCTAACTGCAATTCAGAGCTGCATTTGGTGCTCTCTTCTACTTATTAAATTCTTTCCTATTCCAGGACAAAATAAAGCTGAAGCAAGTGGAGGACGAGAAACGGTGGAAAAGAACTATCCCAAGAGTTTGATACAGCCCTGATCCAGGGCAAATCAGGGGCAGAAGTAGATACAGGCTACATGCTGTCATATAATGGAGGTATTTGGAAGCTGGAGAGCTGTTACCTATCTAGCAGCGTAACTGAAAGGTGATTAGCCCCCCAGCACAGATCTTTTAGAGGCACAAGCAGAGGTTTAGAAGCATGTAGGAAAGATTCTCGGGAAGGTCTGGAGCGAGGGCTGGAGCTCACGGAGGTGCAGGACTGAACTCCGTTCCCAGTCACACACCGCAGCTCTGCCTGGCACATACTGCAGGCATCGCGTGCCAGCCCTGCAAGAAACGATGTCTCCATTTATTGCTTAAACAGAAACTTTGCTTCTTACTCACACAATTCCCCTAACAAATACACCCGAAAGGAAGCGAAGCCACAAAGGGTGGCACTCAGCATGTGTATAAAAATGTGCCAGAAACTACACATTGGCCAAGCCTTTTCCTCTGGCGCTGCCTTCCCTCTTCGCGGCTCACATCATCCTGGGAGGGACCACAGCAAACACTGTTGTACTCCACTGATATTTCTGGCTTGACAAACAGGCGTTGGAACACATCGGTGGTGCTCGCTGGGCTTGGGTTTGGGGGACTGGCAAATGTTTTCTGCCAGCCTGCTTTTTCCAGCTATGAATCATGCGATGGCAGCAGTAGCCTGGCCGCGCCAGGTCAGGCCCGCTGCAGCGCTGGATGGTGTACCTGCACAGTGTGACCGATCGGGATGTCTCTACTGCTCGACTGGCAGAAACCGCTGGGGGTTAGAGCCGGCTGTCCTCCTGCCCCACACCATAACAAAGGAGTCCAGAATGAAGCTTTCAGCAAATCTTCTGTGATGGGTGCAGAGGGGTGCAAAGATCCTTCTGTGAGAGATGGAGAGGAGCCAGCTCTTGGCTTCCTTATAACATCATTTTCTTTCTTTCATTAATGAAGGCTATCAAGCGGCTATTTTTACCTTTCACCTTAGGATCAAGGCAATACAGCCTAAACAAGATCACCAGAAGCTGAGTGGGTTCAGCAACAAAAGAGCAATTCAAGTACCCTATTTCTTGCCCATATTTTTTAATCACCTGCTGTAGGCTCCTGTTGGGCATAGGATACTGGGCTTGGTAAAGTTTTTGACTGCTCTTATGTGTCCTTAGTGCCTGCTCAGTGACTAGAACCTTAAAAGACAAATCAACCCAGGTTATACTCTAACTGTAAGATTCAGGGTAACTCAGCATTTCTCAGATGAGAAACAAAAAGCTCATTTTCTTGTTTTAATGCTAGCTGGCAGTGATACCTGGCAGATAAACTGACATCTACGGATGCCAAGATAGTAGCTGTGATGAAGAAACAAGAACAAGAGAGATACACAGGACCCACTAACCCAAACCAAAGAAAGACAGATCAGCAAACTACTACCAGGAAAAATGCTCGCATCTTCCTCGTAACTGTATTTGTCCATGTTTTGATATTCCAGTAGCTGGTGGTTAGAATAAGAAACACTAGACATAGCTTCTCGGGCTGCAACAGGCTGGAGTGGGAGCACATCCCAGTCCATCTGCTCAAACTATACTGCTGCGCAGAAAGAAGCACAGGATTTATGGGACCAGAGAGGATTAGCAAGAGGGTGCCTGGCTCTAGAGCACTGATACAACGCTCCTGGGAAAGAAAGTGCTTCTCACTGCTCCAAGGATGGCTTAGAAACTGAAACAGCTTCCCCTCTTTGGCAAAATTTGAGTTTAGGCTTCAACATGCGCTATAGGACCTCAAAACATGTTTCAAAGCATTTTTTGCCTTTATATTCAAATTTTTCTGCATCTGCAGTGCAGTAAGTCTCAAAGATCTCAGTTCTAGATTTGGAGGGGTGTCTTCAGCTGTTAACACTTGCCTACCATTATTCCCATGAAAGGTTGTGACAAGCCAACACGAAGCACTTCCGAAATCTTCCTTACCAAAATGTTGCTAGGGAATGTGTTTCTTCAAAAATACGCTTTTATGCTACTGGAACCTCCAAGTGTGATGTTAAGTTACAAGGGCAAAAAGTGTTTGTGTTGGTATAGCTTATTTGGGAATTATTAGCTACAGCCATAGGATACAACAATTTCCTCTATTGGTACAGAAACAAATGCACTTGCCTAGTGCTGGGACAGACTGGAGCTGATCTCAACAGCTCTGCTTCCTACCTGGAGAACAAGAACATTATCTGCCGCTTGAATGAAGCTTGGAGATCTGAACTCTGCAGGTGAGGGGAAAACATTGATACTCAAAAAACTTCCCGTGGTCTGCAACTCCTCAGCTCTGAGCATCTCCAGACTTTAGATAAGACAAATGCTTTTTCTCCCAGTGGGTTAAGTCCCAGGCTTCACTGGAGTGGGTGCTATTTCTGGAGGTTTTAGGATCCAAAAACAGCGTTCCACCTTGTGAGAGTCATTTAGAAGCTAGGAGCATGGTCCATGAGTTTGGGAGCAAAGAAAAACCTCTCTTCTGGCAGCGCTGAGGGATATCTCTGAATCTCTGGAGCTGGCTGTGAGCATAGTCTCCAGCTATACACCTGTCTTTTCAGGACAGGTTCTCAGAAAAGCCCCAGAAGAAACCCCTTCCTCTACACAAGGTGCCAGAGGCATGCTGTTCCCTGGCTTCCTCTTGCCAACACAACTCAAACGTTAGCCCAGCACCTGGCATTTGTGGCAAAATGGGAGATAAAAGGGAAGAACACAGTTCAGATGACTTGCCATGGCCCAAAAATGATGCTTTGGAACAGGAAACATGGCAATGGATCCCTCCGTATTTTGGGCACTCCAAGTCCCCATGTCTACAGCACCCTATTGCTGACAGAGAGCACTCCGCATGCACAGGAACTTCCAGACCTGTAGCACCACAGAAATGCATGTAGCACTGGAGAGGAGCACGACAGCAAACAACTCATTTCCTCTTTTACTGGTACACAAAGGCGGCTGTCCTCTGAAAACCTCTGGGATCCTTACCTCCATTCACCAACAAGCAGGTCTCAGATTTTGAGGCACTGGATGAAAGACAAGCAGGTACAGCTGAAGAGTTTGTAACCTTTCCCACTCCTGTCCCCCACACAGCCCCCAACCATTTCTGTCCTTCCTCATCCCACAGTCCTCTCTCCATCTCACCACCACTGCAGAATCCCATTTTCTCTCTTTTTTTTTTTTTTTTTAAACCCTATCCACACTGACTTCACCATCTCTGTAATCACCTGTTTCCAAACACACAGCAGCAAATTCTCGTCACCATACTTACAAAATGTGGAGATCTCCACCTCTCAAGTAGACCAAAACCTCTTCTGCCTCAAACGAGATCCATCCTTTCCCTCTTGCCTTATAGTTAGACAATAAGCTCTGCCAGGCTGGACACACCTTTTTGTCCTCTGTTTATTCATTACCTAATAGAAAACGCTTCTGCTGTGTGACTAGGAACACCTCTTATTACAAAAGGACATACAATAAGTCATCAAGTCACTCTGTTTTAGATACTAAACAGAGCTGTTCAGGAATACATATCTCCTCCCAAACATTCACTACAAATATAAAATCTGAGACAACAAAATCCATTTAAATAAAAATCCCTATTCCCTCCCTATTTATACAGAAGGTTTTCCTTCAGAAGTCCAGTGGGAGCCCTTCGGAGCCAACTGCCTCCTATTAAGTGTCTGCACACCACCAGTGCAATAGGCCCTTGATCCTAATTGGCACCCTTGGGTGCCATCGTTATGTAAATGAGCAATAATCCTTCTTCACTTCCTGATCCAAACAGTTATTGCAGGCTCTGTTGCACCGTTAAGCGTTGCTCAGTTTACTCCGAAATGGCTGCACTTTGAAGGATGATTCCCTTAACACACTTTCCCTGGACAACCTTACAGAGCTGCCTCGGGCTTAATGTTTGCAAAGTGCCCTGGGATCCTGAAATAAATACGAGATCGGCTTGCATAACACCACCTCTGAGAGGTGATCCCCCTCTGAAAACAGTCACAGAAGATAAGGAGTTGCGTCTGGCTGCAGACAGATGTCCATTTATTTCCTTTGCTTCCGAGTAGCTTGAGGCTGCGCCTGTACCACAGGACTTCCCAGGTACCCTGTTCACGTCTGTGCTCCTGCCATGCCCTGACTCCTTACTGAAACAAAGCCAGTGCAGGCACTGTATTTCTTCCCAGTTATATACTGATTTCCATGTGGACAGAGCCCTGACACTTGGCCTTACAAGAACCTGTGGTGTACAACAGTAGGTTTTTTACCTGGACAGTGAGAGAGATGGGACCGACATGAACTTGTGAGCATGACCTGCTAGAGAAACATCAAACAAGCAATTAAAAAACCCAGACTGACCATGGTGCCTAAACCTGCGTGTTGGAGCGACTCCTTCCCCAGCAGGGACCGCTGGGCATTGCTACAGGCAATACTTGAGACACAGGTACATCCATCCATGACCTGCCTGTCAAATACAAAGTCTAGGGAAAACTTCTAGGTAACGTGAGGGACAGAACAGCTCCTCCTGCACCTTCTTACAGACTTCTCCTGAGCTAAAATAATTTAGATTTCATCTATTTTAAAAGGTCTGTGACTCACAGAGCCACATGTAATGTCCATGCAGAGCACAACTGGGTGCAAATTTGAATACCACCTACCTTCATGCACATTCACAGTAATGTCTATGGGTTATAAACACTGCAGCACATGCAGTGCACAGACACTTAGACCAAGAACATATGCTGAATCCTTTCTGTGGCTTAATCTGTAGTTAGGCATAAATACATTCTCTTTTTTCTGTTCTACATACTTCCTTTTTCTTTGGACTCAGTAGAGTCACTGCACATCGGGATTTCTGCACATGCAGCTCTGAATAGATGTTTCAAATGGTACACAACACTGGGACTTGTGTTCTTCCAGCAAGCATTAAGAATAATATTTGGAGAGTGGTTTGTTTTTGTTGTTTTTTCTGCAAAAATAAATATTTTTGGAGAAAAAAATAGACTGGTAAAAATGTGCCAATTTCACCACACTTCTTACATCTTCATTTTGTTTTAAGGTAACTGCTTCACTTGCAGAAGCACAGGGCTCTGAGAAACCCCTTAGCTGGGAACAGTAAGGGAAACCAGTGGAAATTCTAAGAGCTGTCACAGTAAACCCCAGCAATGCTGGACACGGGGGTTATTAATACCTGTGGCCACGAGAAACAAACCCCAAACCTGGTGAGCAAATGCACCTAACTGCAAAAGACCTCTCATGGGCTGAATCAAACCAGCTGCTAAATTTCTGAAGAAATAGTTTCACAAAAGCCCATCCGCGTAACAAGGTTTAATGGAAGGTAACAAAATCAAAGCGATTCTGTTTCCCACGACAAATGCCTACAGGAGTTTTCATCTTCTGATCCTTAAAACCCCCGGGATCCTGTGGACAGCTTACAAGAACAAGCCCTTACTGAAAATAAGTCTGGAAAGGCTACAGCCAGGATGTTTAGTCCCCAAGCAGTGAAGGTGTATGCAGCCTGCAGACTGGAAAAAGCTGGGGGCGGGGGGGAACCACAGGTTTGCTCTCTAAGGAAGGGAAGAGCCCTGAGCCATTCAATGTGTGCCTGGGAACCTGTTACAGAGAGGCAGCACCACTGTTATAAGAGGGGTTAACTCTGGACTGCCTCAGCTTGAGGAAACGTAAATCAAGTTCCCAGGTGCCATCTGAGTCTATGTAATAAAGAGGATAAAAGAAGAGGCCCAACACGCTACTCAGTGCCGCACGCAGCCCAAAGAAAACACCTGACTCTTTGTTGGGAGGCACTGACGTGGCCGGCGTCAGCAAGCGGAGCCGGTGGCATCGCCCGTCTCGGCTCCCAGAGCGGGTTTGTGTCCTGCACAAAGGCGTCCTTTAGCGGTCTTGAATCATGCCCCGCTGCTGGCATGTAGGGAGTGGGCATTCGTCTCCCCTCCCCGTAATCTGCTTTTTCAATGTAGCAGTGCAACATTAAGAGGAGTGAGAAATTAGCGGGTTATAGGTTTACTCATTTCTCAGGCATCATTAAGGAACGGGCAAAAGAGGAAGGATTTTTTATTTGCCGAGCATTTCCAGCATAGAAAAAGGTCATCTGGTTTGACATGAAAACACAGCTTTCAGCAAATGCAAAAATTCAGACGAGATCATGACAAATCGGCCCCAAGATTTAGTTAGATGTTATGCTGCTATATATATTTTAAACACAATTAAATGAAAATTGAGGAAAAATCTCACATTGTTTCAAAACATAAAATGAAAATGTTTCATTACAAAAGGCTTAAGTTAGCCTTTTGTTTCAGGTTTTAACTTCGTTTTTCTTGGGAACAAAAACTTAGTGAAACTTGCGTGTATTTTTGAAAGGGTTCAGTGTTGCTAATTCGGGGGGGGGGGGGGGGGGGGGGGGGGCGGAATTAAAAATTGTGCAAGTCTAACCACAGAGCTGTATCAGGTTCTTCACTGCCAGTCCAAGTTCACAAGGCAAAGCAGCTGCCAGCTACAGTCTCCTCAAAGTACTCCAAATGTCTCCTTTACCATGATCCCAGCCAAAAAAACCAACCTGAAAGCCCCTGAGAAGGCCCTTCCCCTATTAAAATTTACCAGATGCTCTACCCACAGCCCAAGCTTTGAATTCGGGGTATATCTTCACGTGATCCTAAGGACGTACCTGCTTCAATGCAGCTAGCCTCCGCTCTACTCCTCCGATGGATGCGTCTCCCTGCCACCCTCTGCTCTTAGGCAAGAGATGAAGCTTTATCCTTGCTACAGAGTGTTGTTCTCCCAGCTGCTGGCTGGGAGCAGCACATCATGGGAGTGTTTTGCAGGAATACCCAGTGGTGGCCTGCTTGTGTCCTCATTAGTGCCTGTGGTGAAATCCTACCCCAGGAGCAGAGTTGGGACAGTCTGTTGAAACTTGGATCTTCTGTACCTGCTTCACACCCAGCACTGGATGCCAGGTGAGCAGAGCAGCAAACATGGACCATTTATCTCAGTGTACCACTCCGAAATGGGATCCTGCTACAACAGGATAAACAGACAACTCTGCTCTTCCAAACCTTCCACCTTGCCCTCATGGCTTGCTGCAGGCTTCTCCACTCCATGTTCATCCCTGCTGTGCTGCTTAGCCCTGATACCACTGTCATCTCTTTCATGTGTTATCTCCTTGTTTCCCAGACCTGTCCTTCCCTCTTGCTGGATCTGCCCACGGCCAAGATTCAGATAGGCTGGCACCTTACCAAGGCTCTGACTTCACAGGATGTTTCCAGCGTGGATTCTCCAGCAGAGAAACAGGGTCAACTGAAACTGCGACCAATGCCTTGGTCCTACACGGGGGAGAAGTGACACACTGGCCACTGGACAGAGGAATTTTTAAATTCATCTCCTCCCTCCAAGTTCTCACGAGCCCTTTATGAGTCAGGATCTGACCAGCTTCCAGGCAATTAAACCCAAATTGCCTCTCCCCT
Organism: Gymnogyps californianus; assembly: GCF_018139145.2. Lineage (NCBI taxonomy): Eukaryota > Metazoa > Chordata > Aves > Accipitriformes > Cathartidae > Gymnogyps > Gymnogyps californianus. The sequence goes on along the minus strand of NC_059479.1, from coordinate 23,790,034 downwards.
CCCTGCGATAGCAGGTCTCAGGTGTGTAGCACAGGTGGAGCTACGTGCCAGGTACACTGGAGAAGGTGAGATTGATCATCTGAGTGATATTACTGGGAGAACCTCTGTTGATAAGCTGGGTTTCCTTCTCCATCAGCTATGCAGGGCTGATTTCAGGGAGTAGCAGGGAGGAATTTGGCCCGGTTACAACAGTTTACAATCTCCTTAATTCTGCAGAGCACTTCACAAGTCAGAGATCTCCAGGCCTGCCGCCCTCACCCCCTCTTGCTTCTCTCTCCAGCCCTTCCCTATAAGCAGCATCAAGCTATAGGAAACTGGATGCCCATCCCTGGGCAATACGAATACATGACAGCTAGATACTCTTTCTGATATTTGAAATCATCTGTGATTTACAGTCCAGCTCAGACTCATGTTTCTAGTACAATATGGCCAAAACACTCTCACTGCAAGTCCCTCAACCTATATGCTGGCTGACTGCAATTAGTGCTCAGCTTTCAAACACCAACCTCTGCGATATAACACCGGGATGACCTCAGCAACAGGAGACCCATAAAAATGGGTGTTACAATGGCTAAATTCCAGCTGACAAAGCATCCAACATGAGCACCCCAGCACAAGAAATAAGTGTTCTGCCTGTGCAGGACCGAAATACTATTAGACCGCGTCCTGAGACTGCATGATTCAAATGGAGCTGCTAGCTAAATCCATGCTAACTACTTATACAAAAGCCCTGATTTTCAAAGGCACGGAGCACTACTAAGACCCTTGACATGCATGGCCCTCGAAATCACATGCAGGTTGTGTCCACCTCTGGGAACCCCTGGGGTGCACAAGCAGCTTTGCTACAGAGCTAGACAGGCAGCCAGCCTTCACTTTGGAGTCAATCTGCTGACTGCAAGCAGGAAGGGCACGGTGCCTGCCAATACGCTGCCTCCCACTGAAGACACTAACTCTGAAGATCCTCATCACGTGAATGAAAGCAATTACAAGCTATTTAATAAGGAAAGGGGAGCTGAAACCTTGTTTAGATTTTAATCTTTAGGGCGTGTCCATCCGCGGGCAGCCAGCCAGCTCAGCTCTCCCTCTGCACGCTCCCGAGTGCTGCAGTGGTCCCTGCCCTGCCTCGGGTATTTCAATGTGCTTTGAGTTTTTAAAGCAGGTTCAAGGTATGCCACCGCTGCTAATGGGATAGAGAGTCTCTGTCTCTCAGCAGCGCTTCAGAGAGCAGCTCCTGGTAAAAACCCTCACCCTGCCAGGCAAACAGGCGGCTGCGCTACGTGAAACAAGCTGAAGAGCTAGGTTTAGCTGCCCAGGGGCAGGCGATATACACACGCGACCACAACAGTGGGCACCGTCATCGGTGGTACCAGCAGAGGAGCCGAGAGATGGCTCAGGCACCACAAACTCCCCTCTTACCCTTAGCAGGGAGCGATCCCTACAGATCGCAGCCCATGGGCTGAACAAGGGAGTAACTACAGCTGTGCTCTTGTCTGTCCTATGGCCACCGCTCTCCCCAAGGCCACGGAGGCTACAGCTAGCCCTGGGCAGCTGGCGGAGGGAGAGGGCGATATATTCTTGCCCACTCATGCAGTCCTCTGTGAACGAGCTGATGTACAGCCAGACCAGCACTCTTTGCTAATAAATTCTTCAAGTGCCTGAAATCAGCAGCCCATCCCTTAATTGGGAATGGTTCTGCTTTCCATGGAAGCCACTTAAAAAGATGTAATTATACCCCAGGAGATGAAACACTTACTATTCTTTAAAAGCTGACTGCAGCTCCTGTTACCTGCAAACGCACAGAAGAAAAACCTGCCAGCCATCCTCCTTTTTGATGGCTCAACTGCAACTTTAAAATGTTAATAACAATTTTTTAGCCTGCTGTTGTCAGGAGTTTGTAGGGCACTTGCGGTAATAGCCCCTTTGCGCCTAATAGCCACCTTGCCCTCCATTCATCTTGGTGATGAGCTGGATCCGACGTTGGACCTAGTTCTGAGGACTAAATGAATGCCCTGGGAAAGGAAGCAGAGCTGCTTTGATCCTGAAAATACGGCTTTCCTGGAGAGCGCCACAGGGAGCCTTTAGACTCGTGAACTGTCCGCACAGCCCAGGCCAGCCACCAAGTTCATGTTACAGCACTCCTGTTCCCAGTGCCTCGCTCCCCGGTCTCAGAATGGGATCTCCCTTTGATGTCCGGGGCACCAGGCTCACTTTACAGTGCTGGTCCCTGCGAGAGCTGCACGGTGAGATGCTCCATGCCAGGAAATGCTGTATCAGTCAGACCCTTTCTGGACAGGTACCCCACAGCTGACCCATGCACTGCTGCCTTCCCTAGTCCATGCAACAGGGAGTTAAACTCTTGGTGCCTCAACAGAAAGGTCACTAATAGATGACAAACTGCATCCTAAACCAGTGTTACTTTCCTTCAGCCCAAAGCCCACATGGCATCACTTATGCGACCGACTGCAAAGCAATCTTGTCCCACCTACAGTGATCCAGGACCTGCAGCCAGCAGCTCTGGGCTCTGCTGCCTGCTAGCAGAGACCACCCGTGCTGTCACGCTGCTTTCCAAGGAGCTCTCACGTGCTCCTCCTGTTCCTGGGTAGAAGCACAAAACTCATTTCACCAGCTAGGAACTTGGGTACTAATGGAGGACTTGGCCAGCAACCTGAATGCTAGCCCTCAGCTGCAAACAGGACTGAGGTCAGTCATGTGGAAGAATAACCTGGTTTAATGATAATTGATGCCTATTCTGACCTTCACGGTCCTCAAATTAAAAGGTATTTAAAGCTTGCAAAAGGTTTGAACCTTCTTCATTTGAACCTCCTAAACTCTCCTGTGAATTTTGTCATCTAGACCTAAATCAGGGTCCAAGTCCCTACTCTCCAGTCCATACGGTAAAAGGTGGGACCTTGGTTTAACACTCAGCAGATCAAGCCCAACTTCTACAAACCCACAGGAAGGAAAGCCAGGGAGAGAAGGCTTCTTCACGTAGGTTACGTGCTGCCACGAGATACCCTGCCCCAGAAAGGCAGGATTCAGGTTGCAGGATTGCTAAGCCAGCTCTGTGCACTGTCAGACTGCCCTCCAGTGATCTGGATTAGGCGTGGGCACATACTTGCATTTCTCTTGCATTAGCCAGAGCACACAATGCAAACTTTGTGCCAATGTTATGCTTTTATGTCAGCTGTTACCTGATCTGCTGTGAAGCGAGAGCAGCGTGGATAGACTGTACCTGATCTAGCATAAGTCCTGCCAGAACAAAGTTAACCCTTTAAATTCATTTCAGCAAGTTTGAACCGGTAAACGAAGTTTATGCTGCATTAGCACTTTGTGCCCAATGGCTGTGACATTTTTGAGCCAGCATTCTTAAAACTAGATTTATTTCACCTTTGAACTCTGACTTGAATGACATCCTGCGCCTGGGAAGGACGGACACTTCCATCCCACTGTCTGCACTTGGGGAAATGAGTGGCAACAGGAATTACACTTCAGGCTTCACACTGTGAACTCACAACCTGCAATTTAGGATCTCATCCCACCTCATGCGCGCAGGTGGCTGAATGCCTTTGAAGTGGGAGGTTGTCAGTCAGTCTCTGAAAGTCCAGACCCGCAGCCTGAAGCATACTCCAGGACTTGGACCGAGCCTCAAATGGCAAATCTCAAATGGCAAATCACACGTAGTGTCCCGATATCGGCTCAGTATTAGGACCAACTGGATGGCTGTGGGCTTTCAAATGGAGATAAACTCATGCATAACCGCCTCTGAACAGCGGAAAGGTTTATAATGCTAAACCCCAGCTGAACGGTCATCCATACAGGCAGGGTGATGAGTCCTCACAGTTTAGACAATGCTTAGCTTCTCTGAAGGACCAGCTTTTTACTCTTGCCTTCCCCCTTTTCCACGCAGCGACTATTTAACACTGACACTGTTACATACGCACTTGGTGATATTTAAGAAGCACTAGGAGATTGCTAAAGTCAAGCTTTCAAACGATCAGAAATGCTATAGATGAAGCAGTCCAGGCAACCTTAAATCAACCCTTCTGCACTTGTGCAATACAGTAGCTCATCGCTACTTTGTTCAGCACACGCAGACACGCTCTAAGGAGAAGCCAGGCTACAAGAGGAGGCTCTTTTCCACAAGAACCACTCCTAGAGGTGTTGGAGGAATCAGGTGTCAGCTGGAGAGGATGGATGGTTACTCCGCTGCAGGTGACATTTTATGCCTCTGCCACAGTTCTTCCATGATGCTAGTCAAATAATTTAAACTGCATCATGGTCATCAAACTGCGCGCCCACCTTTTTCAGGGTGTCCGACACGACCCTGAATACGAATCACAGAAGCACCAAGCACTGGCAGCTGCAGTGGAGCCTGGCCGGCTGTGCAGGATCTCTGTGAAGAGCCTCAGCCCGGCACCACGGTTCCTCAGGATGTTGGTCACCACTACCTGGGGACAGCAAACGTCTCTTCTTCCCCGAGCATGGGGAAAAGAGAGATGAAAACCTGCAATTGCCTGCACAGAACTCATTAAACACAAGCATCGCAGACACGTTTCAGCCGTGTCCGAGACAACGGCTGTAAAGCTACAAATGCACAATTATAATTTCTTTTAATTCACTTGCAACCACATACCCCACAAAAAAAAAAATTCAGTCCGACCAGAAGAAGTTGGCAAAGACATGAGCTATTGAAGTCAGGAAAGTGTGGCATAAACTTAATTAGAGCAGCACACAAACCTACCTATCCCAACAGATCATCTTGGGGCCCTGTTGCGCTAGGAGCTGTACAAACCTACACAGCATGACCACCCCCAAACACAAAAACTCGCTGCTGTTACTGCCAAAAATTACTAGATCATTTTTCACTATACTGGGTATACAGTTTCATTAGTCTAATTACAAGGCATTAATTCCTAATTGCTCAACTAATTTCTGTATTTGAAAAGGAAGACGGATGTAAAGGATGTTTACCGCACCCACATGCCATTGACCTTAAGCCTTGATGTCTAAAGATGAAAGCAAGAAGGAAGGAAAAGTTCGTTTTGCTTTCAAAGGCAGAGCTTTGCAGTTGTATCACAGACCCACAAACAGAGCAGGACAGAAAATCTCTTTGAAGCTTCGTGACATCGCAGAGACGGTACAAAGTTTTCCCAAGAAAAAACAACGCTTTTGTAAAAGAAAACTAAAATCTGTCATTTGTGGAAATTGGAACTTCCAATTAAAACACAATAAATTTTCAGGAACAAATTTAATGCTTTTTCTTTGGCTGGATGAATAAAATAAACTAGCCTAAGTACAACGTCCGGATCAATCTGATGAGGGAGGGTATCTCTGCTACCCAGCCTGTGATGGAGCAACCTGTCCAGCTGAATCCAGCTCGTTCTGCTGTTAGGGTTTTGTCCTGGAGCAGCCAAGGGCCAAGCAGAGGGGTGGGGACGAGGAAACGGAGAAGACATTCACCAAGCTTGGAGGTAGGATGAAGCAAGGACTGAGGGAGGTGCTCGTCTCCTCTGTACCAGCTTTACCACTCCCATCCCTTCCTTTCCAGGGTGCTGATTTCATACTAACTCAGAGAGAAACAAAACAAGGCAGAGCAGGAGAGAGAGAAAAACCCCTATCTGTACCCCTCTCCATCCCACACGGGTCCTGGGGAGGTGGGGTTGGAGAGGCAGAAAGTGGTGTAGCTTACCCCAAGCCTCTCAAGAGGTTGTCAAGGGTCACAGGCTCAAATTTTACCCGTGTTGTCCAGACTCTGCTCACTCTTGCCCACACACAGACTTCTCCCCAGTTAGCTCACTGCCATGCCCTCTGCTCTACCTAGTAAATTAAGAGGGGGTCAGATTTTAGAAAGATGTGGGGCGATGGCCAGGGAGGGAACTCAGGGATCAGACAGGGGCAAGCAACAAAGACCCATATCCAAACCTCCCCTCTTCTGCCTCATTTGTGTACTTGTACTAACACCATCCCTGTAGTACTCAAGTATCATTTTAGATCCACACTTTGGTACAACACACTACAGAAAAGAGCTTCATTTCCCCATGCAGGAGGAGGATTTAAGGTATCGGTTCAAGTCTCCCTCATCCCCGCCAGACCCCTGCATCAGCAGGTTAGGAAAAGACAGCCCTCCTCTTCCTCCTCCTCCCCAGGCAGAGAGCGCAGGTGAAGCACGGAGAGAAGCAGCACCCCAGCTGCCCTCTGCAAGGCTCAGAGGACCAGCCTCCCTGCCCAGCCCTACCTGCAGAGGCTCCTCAGCTGTGGCTTCCCCCCAAAAGACCGATGAGGAGCAGCCTGCAAGCAATCTCCCGGCACTTTTGCCCGCCAAGGGCTTGCAGCGGGTATCTCCGATCCTCCCTGGCAGCAAAGGCAGCTGTGGGTGAGGCTGAGCACTTACCTGCCAGGCGGACCGAGAGGGCGGGCTCCTGGAAGCCAAGCCTTGTTTTGAGGAGGAGACTTGGGTGTGTTTTGCCCTTCAGGGGAATCAAACAGGTTTCTCCATTCAGACAGCATGGTCTCCCCTCCCTGTAAGCTCTCCTCTACATTCCTCGCATTCTCCAGCACATGCCATGTTCCCCAGCCCTGTGCTGCAACGGGACAGCAGAGAGCAGCCCCTCAGTTCTCACCCCACTGAATTTCTTCTCAGGCCATGCATTGCCAGACAGGCTTGCCCCGCAGGAAGGGGGAGCAGGCACCCCACTGCTACTCGGGTACCGGCAAGCCCTTGAGTCTCAGAGCCACTTACAGCGGTGGTACCCAGGTAGCACCAGGGACTGGCACTGTAATTAGCACTCAACAGCGATTGTCTAGTTCTAACTAATTAAATGAGGTACAGAGGTGTGATTATCGCTATTCACTGCAGAGAAAATTGCCAGGTATTCTCTTTCTCAGTTTATTTCCCCTTCTAATTGCTGTGGTCACCGCAAAATCCCCGAGGCCCAGCTTTGGTGAGTCTCTGAATGGACACAGCAAGATCCCTGGATGCACTTTCTGCCAATTCCTAAAGACCGGTGGTTGGGGACGTGAGTTTAGAGCACTTCTCAGAAGTCAGGGCTTCAGCCTGGGACTGCCACAGGTTGGTAAGAAGGTGATGAAACCCCAACCAGGTATCTGTCAGGACCTCTCCCCACCTCTGCACCCACCAGCACACATTTTCCCCTGACCCTATGAACCGATCAGAAGTAATGCTGAGTCTGTAGTAGATGAGCTGCTGGAGAGAAGCACTCCTGCACTCTCCTCGCAGGTCTGCGACGGATCTGCTGTAGGATGGCGAGCAAACCACCAGTGGGCTGGGATGTGCTATAACAGGGCTAATAACTCATCCCTGGCTCCCAGCAGCACAGCGAAGATAACGTCTAAAAAGCCCTGATGTCAACATTGTTACTCCAATCCCAGATCTTTCTGATCTACTCACGCTGCAACACCAGCAGCAGCACAGGCTCAGCTGAGCTTTCTTCCCCAGAGCTTGCTGGTGATCCCAGCTGAGATAAGCACAGGAGAGAAGATGTAATATTCACAAAGCCGCACCCTGAGCTTGGAGTGGGCACAGAAGGGTGTCCAACTCAGGAAAACTTACAATGTTTAAAGTGGGCTGTTTAAAATGCAGCCCAGGCCCTACCTCAGTAAAGCATCCTCTGCTTCAGGGCTCCACCTGACAGTGCAGCTTTATTTTCAGTAACCCCTGAGTCATCCCATCGTTTGCTGAAGGTTCGTTCAGGTTCTTTCCTGAAATAATAGTGACTAATAGCCTGGCCAGCGTTTCGGTACAATAGGTCCTCTGCCAAGCAAGCAGAAGGGACACCCCAGGGTCTAAGGACTACGCTTTTTTTCCAGTGTGAACACACTGTTCCACAATGAATGTTCAAAAAAAAAAAAAAAGCACCTATTATGAGCACCTTACTATTAAACACCAAAAGAAATGGATAAGAAGATCCTAAAACAATACACACAGAAGCTGAGTGTTGTTTTACTAGATGCAGACAACCACTTTGTTGAACTGGCACAGATGCAGGCTAAAACGTTAGTTGTCTATCAGCATTGCTCTCTTCCTCAGAAGAAAGGAACACAGCAAAGAATTGCTTTTCGAATTAACTAAGAGGAGATAGGTGCAGTATTAAGTAACATTTTGTTATTAGCTTGAAAATACAGGTCCAAGCATATGTACAAAACTTCCAAAGACAGGTCTTAAAGTCAGGGGTGTGGTGGCAAGGTAGAACAGCAGAGAATGTATTTCCGAGCTGGCAGCTCCATCACAACAGCTTGGGTGAGCAAGTTGTTAGTGAAAGACACGCTGCACAGCACGTAGCCTAGTGAGATACAGAGAAATGCCACGTGAGACGCTTCTCCTCCACAACATAAACTACCACTCAAGCCCTGTCAAACTCAACTCTCTAAAGTCTCCTCAATCTTCAGCCTCCGTGTTCAACCTCCTGATGCCACCCAAAGCCCCACTGATTCAGCACTGACCTTACACAGCCTTCCTCCATTTCAGGAGTCAGCTCCCTTGCTACTCCAGTCTGAAATCCGTATCAGTCCCACAGTGGGTTCTCCACGCTGTGCTAATCCTGCAGCAACGCTCCTGAGAGAAGGGACAAAAGGAGACATTTGATTTCACTTAATTTAGCCATGGTTTTCTGGTGCAAATGCTACCCATGTGATTTCAGCTGCTGGCTAACACAGTTGTGAGATGTAAGGCTGTTGCAACAACTCAACAACTTGTTGAGTGAAGGAGAGTATTTGCCTACTCGCTGCTGTATATCACATTGGCTGCATGCAGCTTCTTGGGAGTAAAGCTAGAGGAGAGTTAAGGCTTGTCTGGGAAAGCCAAGGGAGAACTATGATACTGCTCCAACTGCCACACATGGACAGCCTACATCGGAATAAAAGGGACTTTGTTCTGCTGTCTCTACTCCCCCTTTCACTAATTTCCCATTTTAAATGTAGTACAGTTTCATTTTATTTAAGAAGCCATGATTCACTTGTGAACTGCAGTCCTGAGGAGGGGCAGCAACGCACAGCTTCTTCCCCTTATGTCCAGGGTCCCTCCAGTGCTGAGGTGCCCATGTCTCCTGCAAGTGCATTGCTCCACTGTGGCAACGCCTGTGCTTCAGCTGGTACCTTGTACGAAATGTACCAGCTTATCATTGCGATTAAACCTGAGACCTACCCAGCAGCTCCCGTTGTCTCTCCCATCTGTTTTGGAGCAGTATAGCCCTTCACTTCAGGAGAGCTGCTTTCATTTGCAGTAACGTCATTGCAAGGAGAATCAAGCTCACACGTTTCAGAGACTCAAGGTCTGCACAGGAGGATCACCAAGGGCGACATCATGTCCCTAAAACACTGCACCCTCGTCACCATTTAGCACATGGCTGCCAAACACCACTGTCTGTGGAAAGAGTAAAGCAGGGAACTCTTCTAGCCACGGCCGTTGCTAAAGAGGAGCAGAGAAGTGGATGCTCCAAGGACAGCATGAACGTCATGGACCTCTCAGGGAGCGGGCTTCCCAATTAACAGTGAGAAAGAGAGAGAGCACTTTAAAAAGTCTGGCAAGAAGGAAGTCTCAAGAACAGTCGTCTTCCAGGACTGGCAGAAGATGGAAAGGGACCTTCTATCTTTCTCACATGGACTAGGACAACACCAGAGGGTCAGAGACATTAGATACCGCAGGAAGTGTAGTATATATGTATGCATACAAGTATGCTAGTGTAAACCACAGCTTTGTCTTTTATTTCCCAGTAAGGAGAGTAGGATAGGAACACACTGGGGTTTTTCTCTTTTTCTTTTTTTCCCCTGTAGAAAAGGCTTTTCATACTCTTTGTTGAGTTGAAAATAACAGTGGCCAACCATGCAGACAGCTTACCTTCAACTGGAGATTTCCAGGGCTGTCATGTCACCACAGTTCACAGCACTCCCATACTGCAAACAAAGCTCAGCAAGTACATTTATGGTGCTCAGCAGCTTGAACAGTTAGGGACTATCAGTCCCACACAAGTCTCTGTGGTTTTATCCCAATTAAGCTCTTAGATAAACCACTCTTTCCAAAGTATAGCTGGATGTCACTCACACCAGCAGGCACAGAAACCCCGATGGGTGTTTTTCTTCCTCATAATTACAGGAACATATTCCGTTTTTAATGACATGGCATTTCAAAATCACAGCAGTGGCCAGAGGCAGAAGGTTTTTTTGCCAGCAAGTGGCAGGCCTGTGTGACACCTGGAAGAGCACCACACCACAGGGCCGCTGAAACGCAGTATCACCAGGTCGCTCCAGACCAGAGGCTAAAAGACCGTCCAGTCAGTCTGTAGGGGGAGTCACTTCACTTCAGGCACTTAACTAAGACAATCAGATCAGGAGTATCATCTCTCTAGCTTCTAGAAGAGGCTTAGGGATAAAGACTCCAGATTTACATTAGGAATCCATTCAATACGCTGTGTGTGTGTGTGCGTGCACATGTGTGTGTAGTGGGAGTGAAACTGGGTCTTTTTGCTAATATATATATAGCAACAACTACAGTCCGATACTACTTTGAAGCTAGCAAAACTGTAACTCTTACCACTGCAAGAAGTAGCAGCTTCTCCAAGCTAGCAGCTACAGGTTAAATACTGACAAATTCATGATACTTCGGGAGAAAGCCGCCAAACTTGGTCTTACTGGCAAGACCAGCCTCATCTGGAAACAGCACACTTAACCTGCATGCCTCTGGAGCAAACCCTGCATGTACTGAAGTCAACAACAACAAAAAGTCCCGTATCTTCATCAGTCCAGGAGCAGAATCCAAGAGGAGCATTTTTGCCTCTGTACCAGGTTAAAACCAAGAGGGTCTGGCTTGAAACTCCCCCGACCCTGCTGCAGATCTGGACTCCCTCCTCGGGGCACGAGCCAAAGGTGCAGTTAAGGCTGCCATCCAGGTGTGCTGGAGAAGCCTGCCCAGCCCAAAGCAGGAGGAACGTCCTGTCACTCTGTTTCAACAACACAACCTTCTCCAGGGACACACACACACTCCTGCAGCAGGGGTGGAGGGAGGAGCAGGTCGGAAGAGCCCTGTTTCCTTGTTTCCCCATCTCCAGTTAGGAAACATTATTTTTCTGTAAAAGCTGTAGGTAACTTTCAGCCTGGAGTATCTGACTTTACCAGGAAATGGATTCTCCCTGAATCTCCTTTACAAGAAAAGCACAAGCACCTCTCATAAAGATGTTTCACAGTTAGCAGTGGTTGATGCTTGTTTCACTGCTGTTTATCTGCCTCCCTTACATTCTCAGTGCACTGCAAAGCAGATCATTTGGGATCAGCGAGACATGAGAATTACATCACACAAGGAAGCTGCAGCCACAGAAACCACTCACAGGCTGGAAAGAATGCCTAACAGCAAAAGATTTAAAGGACTCAGACCGTTTAGGTAAAAAAAAATTAAAAATAATATAAAAAAAGAAACAGAAGTGACTTGACCGTAGTGTAAGAGAACTATCCAGGAGAGAATGTGGCAAGAATGAAGGGCACTTGCATCCAAGAAATAAAAACAGAAAAATTGAGGATGGAGCTGCAAACTAGACACTTTCCAACGAGAGTTTCTTTGTTTGGGGGTGGGCTGGTTTGGGGTTTTTTTGGAAGAGCAACGGGCATTAAACACTGCCAGTGCTCTGAAACATCAACAGATGAACTCTCCATTTCTTGAAGTCCAGAAGCTGTCCCAGAGGGGATCCCTTAGCCAAACCCCAGTAGATGAGCCATACAGAGGTAAGCGCAGGAAAGCTCACAGCTAGCAACACAGAAAGTCAGGCTAGCAGGTTTGGCTGGCTGTGAACTGCAGTTATGCCTATACCGTAGTCTCTTCTTGCTAGGGTAAATCTGCCTGCTCTAAGCTCTCTTCTGCCATGGGCACACTGCTACCACTTCCAGAAACATCCAGTTTAAAACCAGTTCGCATACCTCTACCGTATGTTCCTTTCCAGAGGTGCAGTACACATACCTTTAGAAACAGTGATGTCTACGAGGTAGGAACCTGCTCAACTCTCAAAATCCAGGCAGCCAATTTTATGGGAAGGCGATTGTACCGAGTAGCATAGCAATTCTTGTCATTCCTATGACAGCAATGGACTTCTGCCCAGAGGCATGCAGCCTCCCTGACCAGTCCAGCTTGTATTTGAACAGTTACTACAATATATTCTTAAAAATTTTTTGAGTATTTTCTAGTCATGAAAAATTAGTCAACGCCACTCCAGAGGACTGAACTCCCTTGGAACATTTCTGTTTTTTCGATAACACCTTCTCCTGTGTAACTATCTGGCCCCCATCCTTGCACTGAAGGTGGAAGGCAGGTGACTAACCCATCGATCCTTTGGGCCTTTGCCAAGGTGACAGAAAACCAAAGTCTCAGTAGAGACTGAGCCGATCTGTGATGAGTAGAAGGGTGTAAAACCACTACACCCATTTGTTACAAGGGAATCAAACTGGTTTTTCATGAGGTGTCATTACAAAGCACTGCCAAAATGCCAGACCTCACCTTCCTAATAGCAGGTAGCAGAACAGAATTGTATATCCTTGACTATTTAACGCCAGAATACAATAGTCTCACCCATGGTCATGAAGACACACCTGCACAGGAGGTCAGGAGCTCTCAGGGCTGAGATAAAATGATCTTGTCAGCAAACGCAGGGCAAAAGAGAGGCTGTGGCTAAGTGCCAGCCTGATGGCATTGCTAAGACAGTAAAACAACATGTGCAATCAGGTAGCAGAAACACCTCAAACATGCTCTGTTGCAAGTACGGAGATGCTTATTTATTTCTCATCACCAGCTCAGCAAGCTTCCTTTGGGCTCTGAGGCAAACAAGTTGCTTTCCTTCTCCCATAATAAGGACCAAGTTGCACCATCACTTACATCTGTGGACCTGGCACTTTCTAAAGGCTTGCACAAGCATCAGCGAAACTTGGTAAACAACTCTCTCAAGGAGCAGAGTCCAGCCCACTCATGCCATGTTTGGCTCTGCAGTGCTAAAAGGTGCGGAAACTCATACCAGTGCTCGGTGATCACTAGCATCAGCAGATTTGAATAACGTATGCAAGGATCTACTGACTGAAAAGGTGCCCCTTTCACAGTTTCACAAAAGGCTGCATTTGAGCACTGTAATGCATCATAGGTCCCTGTATTTGTAAGTCACTGAAGGTACTGAGCTTTCACAGTGGTAACCCCATGCTTGTGTGATGCAAATGTTATCCTTCACCTGAAACCTCCTACATATCCACCTCAGGCTTGACTTAAGTTTGCCTCCATGCCTTTTTGTTCACTGGACATGCAAGATAATTTCCGACCTGCTTTTTCATCAATTGTTCCTCTTAACCTGTTTCAAGTAATTACAACGAAGCCACCCTTTTTCCCTTTTGGCACTCAGGTGTGTCTGGACAAGAGCTTCCCCCACGCTCTAAGGGCAAGACCAAAAGGTATTTCTTAGACTGTAACACTTCTCCTATGCATATGTCCCCTTTGCAATCTCTCTGTAACAGGGGAAATGGGGTTCTTAGTTACCTTAACTCCACCTAGAAAAGCACTTTTATTCCTCTCTCTCTTTCCCTCCCTCTCCTTTCTCTAGGTAAGCAACTGAAGATATCTCCTTTATCTCTCCCGCTGCTTGTCAAACCAAAAACAGTCTCAGGTCAGCAAAATTAGGAGCTGCAGCAAGAAAAAGCCAGGAAAGCAAAGTGAGAGAGATAAGAAGTTTGACGAGAGTGCTGTAGGAAAGTCTTTGAAGTCTTTAGCAGCTCCTGTTGAGCATTACTAAGAAGGACAGATTGCAACCGCATTTGACCCTAGATATTTGGAAGGAAATTTTGATAATGGCAATTTTGCTTTGTAGCCTCCTGCTTGCTTGCTGACGCACACACACACACAAGATACAGATTCCGAAGAGGTGGCATGACAAATAAATCACAGGCAGGAACATACGGAAGGATCTCATCGGCTTGCCCAGAAAACACATGATGGGACTTATGCAGGTGCTTATTATGATGAGAAAATGAGTTGAGAGGAGGCGGCTTGATCAGGGATAGAAGAGGCTATGGATAAAGCAAGGTTCCTACTCTGTTGTGGCCAGGGGTATCGGCACAGCAATGTCAGGCTCCAGCACAGCAACAATGCCTGTTTACTTCTGTTTTGGAAAAACAGAAGCTAGTCAGCCTGCCAGAAGAAATGCTGGGAACTGACCTAATTATATAGGGAGTACCAAGTCAAACCAACTTCAGCGTGATGCAATGCTTCTTTCCATGCCCAGCTCTGGGAAACTGCTCGCCCCCACACAAGCAAACCTCTGGTTTACCCTTCTTGTATTAACTGAACACGTGAGGGAAACCGTATTGCCTGCTGCTTTTTATCCAGCAGACTTGAACTTCCTGTGCCTCTTGTTTCTGTAGCACCTCCTGGTTGCTACCTTCACCTCTTACCTTGACAGTCCTCCAAAGACACGGGGAGATGAGTAACCCTCCACGGGAACTGCATCCAAGGACTGAGACACAGCATTTTTGGGACTGACTGAAGCTGCAAGGCAGATCTAGCTGGGAAATTTTGGCCATCTAGAGGCCAAAACGTGCTTTTACCTATTGTTTATGTTTGACTTCAAGTAATCGTAGTGCTTGCTCCTTTCACTCCAGTACAATCCTATACTCTCACCACCTCTCTGTTGAGGGCAGCGTTATCCCTGCTTCGCAGATGAGGAGCTGAAGCTCTCTGCTGTGCTACACCACGAGTCCCAAAAGCAGTACCATCTTTTCTGTGCAGCACTGCCTCTGAACTAGAACACGCTGTCCTTCAGGGCTTTCTGTACTTACCAGCTTGGATTTAGCAGCTACCTCTACTGCACATCGCAGAGGTGCGTCTGAATTGTCCATTTTCACAAAAGGCCATTCTTCTAGTAACGAGCCAAGAGTTTAGCGTCACTCGACTATTACATTACAAAAACTATAAGTGGGCCCAGCTTTACAGAAAGGAGCAAGGAACAAACATACGCCAGTCCTTCCTCACCCCTTAAAGCAGGTGAAATGCCTGGCCTTTTACAAAACCTTGGGAATAAAGCCATGTCTCTCAGCCAGGCGTGGTTTCACCACATGAGTGTTCTTTTTATATGTCACAATTTATTTTTCTTTTTAATATAGATGGGGCACTGGTACACCCTTACAGAAACAGTGAGGGAAGAAAGGGTCTTTCCATTAACAGTGAATTTGTGCCGGCACATTGATGCATCACATGGAGGTTAACACAGCTCAGGTCTTTAAAAGCAGCATCTATCTCCCGCTGAAATGGGATGTGGGATGACACAAGCAGATTCCAGAAAACCTAGGAACCACAGGGCTTTTTTTTGAACAACACACTGCTGAAAAATTGCACTCTAGAATTCAGGCTTTAAATATTTAACCCTATGGGGGTGGGGGGGAGGAGAAAGGGAAAAAAAAAAAAAAAAGGCCAAGGTCGCTGACCAGTGCAAACCAGAACTGTGTGAACTGGCCCAAGCAACTGGCTAGTATTTACTTCAAGATCAACCAAGGCAAAGGTTGGTAAAACTAGCTAGCTGTTAAAGCAGCAAATAAAAATTTCCAGAAAAAAAAAAAGCCCAACATAAAGCTCTCCAGAAAACAACCAGAAGTTAAAATAAAACTAATTTCTATAGGATTCTAGCAGCATATTGAGCTCCCAGATGAGGTTAAGGCTCACTGAGTGAGGCACTTCCCATACTTCTGAAACTTGAAACATCAAAACTCCTGGGGAGCCAGGAACTGGCACAGAGGGAAGTTCCAACTCTAACCTAAACTCTTCATTTAAAAACAAAACAGAACTGAAGCACTTAGAAAGATTATAGGGTAAAGTACACTTAATATAAATGTCAAACTAAACAGCTTGGTGAACATAGTATTATGATAACCATTTTCTTGTGGAAAAGTTTTTTTCACGTACTAAGTGGTCAAAGCAACAAAAATCACCATTACCAGCAATAACGTCAGACAAGATGAGAGCTTTGTGCAGTAGGATCTTCCAGCCAATGTAGTTCTTATGGGAAGTAAGTGAGCTATGGTAAAATAGTATGTGCTGACTGACAACAGCCACAGCAAAGACTTCTTCCCCCACAAAGGGAACGACTAAAATCCTGTTTATGCTGAGATGTTCAGAATGGGATCTGTCCTTTCAAAGATAGAACACAAAATTAGGAAGTCATCTCTTCTTGATTTATTTGGGTTATTTTTGAATAGAAATAGGCTCCTGCAGAAACAAAGGCACATGTTTTCTTACAAAGAGAGGCCTAGCATGCCTTTTCTCAGGTTTCCTTCTGATGCCTCAGTAAGAAGCCAAATCACCCACCAATCATGGAGGGACAAAGTTAGCTTCAATGATTTAAGAGATGGCGGCAGAACTCCTTTTTGGCATGTGCCTCTCTTTCATCGCTCTTGTATAGAAAAAAGCCAAACCACAGAGAGGAACCAGTCGTGAGAAGTATTTCATTAACCAGTCTGCACCTATGAGAAGAGGCGGCTGTTATCACCAGAGCAACAAAACAGAGGACAAGGGTGGAGAGAGAAGACGAAGGAATGCTGATGTGCTGGGTTGGGATTGAAGAGGGCACAGCAGGGTGTTTATTCATAGTCCATAGGGTTCAGCAGCTGTTTTGAAACAAGAAGTCACATCAAAGAAGAGAACTGTTAGAACAGCTCCTACATGAGTTTTTTTCAACCCAGATAAAGCCTTCTTGATAATGGTGAGGAGGAGGAGGGACTTCAGGAAAACTCCCTGTTCCAGAGAATGAGTGAAACTTGCTTCAGTGTTCATGTTAAGATGTCAAAGCAATTACAAAAATCAAGTAGAAAAAAATCCATCTAGGACTTCTCAGGCCTTAGCCCGGCGTAGGTGGGGGTAGCTCTGCAGCGTCCTGTCTATTGCTTCATCCAAGCTCACCACTGGTTTGTAGCCCATGTCTCTTTTGGCCCGTTCACAGCTATAGTAGTGAAACGTTCCAGCTAATGCTACCCGCATAGGGGTAAAAGTGGGCTTGATGGTGACCAGTGGACTTAGCAGCCACAGCACTAGAGACAGGAACAGGGCCAGGTAATATGCCAGCCAATAGGGAATATGGTACTTGGGAGGATCGTAGTTCAAGCCAGTCAAGATACGGGACATGAAAGCCCAGAAAGGAACTGGTTCATCATTTGTGATATGAAATGCCTGAAAGAGAGGAAGACAAAAAGCCAGATGATAAAATCATGATGGTCTTTACAAATTTGTCTCTGTGATGGCCTATCTCGTGTTCATGCTGAGGAGACTGACGTCCCTGACTTGACGGAGAACACATTTTCATGAGAAACTGCTTTGCACTAACCACCTCTGTCTGAAAAAAGTGATCAACCCCTTTTTTGCTAAGAAAGCCAGCTACTTCCAACACTCCAGAGATTACTCATAAATGGTCAAACAAACTGAATGACACAACACAACGCAAACACATTCAAGCATCCTAGCTGTATGTACAGTGCACGCCCAGAGCACGGTGGTGCCATGAAAATCTATAAAAGTTTCTCCTGTTCTGAACTCTATCATAAAAGCTAAATAACTATGTTTCTTATGTACGCATCTTGGCTGCCCACAATTCTGCCTGGATTTCCTTTCACAAGGAGTTTCATAGCACGAAGTTAAAGCATATTCATACATCTTAGCCCATGTGGTTGCACACAATGGTCACCAGATGGGCAACCGTTCATTATACCCACAGACAGAAAAAAATTGACCCGTTCGTGCGTGCTAGTTCCACTCATCTCCAAGACAGATGTTCAGTACAGACAAAAATCAGCATGAACTACAGAGCGGACACACGGAGCCAAGCAAGGCTTGCAGATGAAGTTCGGCTAGGGGACACCCACTCCCCTCCTTACCTTCCCACACAGGGGAGAGTCTTTCTGAAGATTTTCTGCAGCTAGGATGTGTCCATGGACCACGTTTTCCACATAGGTGAAATCTACCAAGTTCTTTCCATCCCTGCACAGACAAAAGGAAGAAGTTTAGCCCTAAGGCAAGTTAGGCTGAAATCCGCCTGTGGCACAAGGAAGGACTTCCACACAAGATATATTTATTCCAAGTTTCCTCTTCTCCCGCTCTCTTGTGCTGTAACTTCAGGCTATACCCTGTCAGAGAGACGAAATCGCTACATATTATTTCAGAGACAGAGGAAAGGCTGTTACTGTCTCAGCTCTTGCCAAGGCCCTCCAAGTTTACACTCCTGCAACAGTACCATTTTTAAACCCCACCAGGTACCAAGTTTCTAGGTGTTGCAGATCCTACAGGTCTCAGAATCAGCAGAGTGATCCACAGAAGCAGAAATATTAAAACACTGCCATGTAGGCTTTTTAATTGCAAGAACCTCAAATACCAGAAGTGCATATTAATTAACAGCAAGTAATCTGAGCTCTCTCATATTTAAAAAGACAGCTCAAGCTATGTCAGCTTTCCCCACTGATATTCTTTTTGCATTATGAACACTTACCATCTGAGTGCACGAGTCCCTAACACAGAAGGATTTTTAAAAAAAGAATCCTGGATCACAAGTGAAAAATTAAAGAAATGTACTTTTTTCCATGCCACAACAACATTACTGATTTAATATTATTCCCTTCCAAAAGGGCTTTGTAGGTTCAGCATCAATTTTAACAAAAGCTATAAAATGACTGAGCCTTGCTCACCCTATTATGAACTTCATTTTGCCACTCTTAGCGGCTTGGATGAGGATGGGAACCAGCTGAGGGTCTCTAGGACCAAATATTCCATGGGGACGAACAGCAGTAGTGAAGAAATTGTTGCCTGGGTCATTCGCACTGAGCACTTCCTGTAGGGGGAAAAAAGATAACCAAATCAGGAGAGAAAGGCTGGGAAGAAAAATACGGCTTAGTAATATATTCCAAGATCATCACTAAAGGGCGTGGGTGTTCCCCCATCTCTTTGGGAAGACATCAGCGGAAGAATTACTGTCCACCCGTATCTTTACAAAAATCTTCCTCTGCTCCCATCTCTTCTCCCACTTCTCTTTAAGGGGAAAAGACGACAAAAATCTGTTTTCATTATTGAACACTTAAATTCACAGGCAAAGGAAGGGAACTCTTCGCCTCTCTCACTTAACACCATAGAAACCAGAGGAGCTTTGGAAGTTCCTTCACTCCATGAATTCTTTATGGACATGCTGGAGAAAAGAAGGACATTAAGCAATTCAATCTCTGTCTCTCTCATCAGTCAATGGAAGATTTCCATCACGGGCCTTCTCGATCTCGTTCAGAAGGAGTGTGATCCCATCTTCCGGGCAGCACCAAGTGCTAAGCAGATTTAGCAAGGCATCTTTGAAGATTTAATTCTATTGGGAGTTTCCAAACAACATGTTCTACTAATTTTTAACAGCTGCTGGATTTTCTATTAAAAATCCAAGAACAACACATACAAATAAACACTGAATACTTTCACTGTTTCACCCAAAACAAAGACATAATTACAAGCATATTGGGCTAGACTTGATTGCTGCTCATAAGCTTCCACTTTATTAGTCCACTTTACTGCAAAGTGGTTATGCTTGCGAATGAACAAATGTTTTTATGCTGCATTTTCAATTAAGCTCTTTTCAAGGAACATAAGAAATATTCTTAAAAGCTAATACTCGACTTTAGAGGACACACTGTCAGCTTCAGTGTGGAAGCAAGTCTAAATTCTTCTTGCACAAAAAGCGTAGATTCTTTCCACAGCTGAAATGCAAGCCACTGAAAAAAGTTAAAAAAAAATGTTTGTTCGCTTTGATTTAAAACATTGTCATACCATATTTAAACCACAAATACTGCAGCATTAAGAACCTGAAATAGAACAGATACTGGTGATCTGCAAATGTCCAAAATAGCGGACATTCAGATGTAGGGGAAATTTTTAAATCTTTTTTAACAAGAACATTTTCAGTATATGGCCAATAGCATTAGCTTACAACAGGTTATTAGGCTGGCATGCTCCTTAACTCAGTCCACATCTCCATCTCATCTTCTCCTTCTCCAGTGACTTGTTCACAATCCCAACTGTAACTCCAGGCTGCAAATCGGGTAAATAGGGTTCTGAAACAGCCTTCCAGTAGGAGCAGAGAAGGCAAAAAACTCCCCTCAACTTCTCTTAAAACAAAGCTGGATCAGATAAGAAATGGGATTATCACACGGCTCTTGCAGCGAAAGCAACATCTCTGCCAGTTCTTTTATTCTTTCTCTAGAAACCACCTCTGTAGTGTAACACGCTATTTCGTTCAACTTCCCTGGTAATTTATGCCACAGCTTTATTTTTATTCTCTTTTTATTAAGTGAATACACTACTTTGGAGTTTCACCAGCCAAGGAAGACATAACAGAGTACTTATGTATTTGGACTGCTAGACAGCTGCTAGGAAAGCATCCCCTGGACCAACCCATCAGCATGCCTCGGGAAAAGGATGTGGGTCACTTGCGAAAGACGCAAGCGGCAGCCACCTGCCATACTTCTCTGTAGCAGAACAAACGCACTAGCCTCCATGCTGACGATAAGGGGGCTAACATCAGACAGATTTGTCTAAAAGAAGGGAATTTTCTATTTCAGTTATACTCTGAAAACTCTGGCAGGCAGTGCTACATATGCATGATTGTGCGCAGATTTTCTTTGCAGCTGTAAGAATGAGATACTTCTTTTTAATGAAAGAGAGATTCTGGAGAACAACAGAGATCTGTTCAGTCTTGAAGAGTCTGTTGTGTCCCCTAGGGCATGCCCTACTTTTAGAAGGGCAGTTTTAAGCATCAAAAATAACAACGTTAACCATATGATGACAAATACCTTCTCCTGTAGGATCTTCGTCTCTGTGTAATAGTCAATAGGTTTTTTTGCATAAGGGAGGTCTTCTGATCCATTTTTTATGTCTGTGCCCTCAAAAACTACACTGGCACTGCTAGTTAACACCAGTTTCTGCAATAGACATGAAAGAAAACAGTTGTTTAAAGCCTAAGACAAAAGGGTCATTATTTACAAAGGCTGAGTAAAGACAATAATAATGTTTAATCAACTGGTTCTACAGATAACAATCTAAGTCTAGAAGAACATGGGCTAACAGAAGACGATCTGAAACTGCAGGTAAGAAAACTCCCACTCTTTTAATTGACTCTGTCACATTGTTTAGTGCTACCTAAAGTAGATTAAAACATTTCAACAAACATCCACAGCAGCCAGTCAAGGGGAAAACATCTCCAGGAAAATCAGAGTGCCCACTCGGCTTGGCACATTTTAGCACTTAACATGCAATGAGTGTTTTTAAGATATATTTGCTCATCTTGATTAAACCAAAAAAGAATTCTTATCTTGGATGTTCTTGTTGGATAAAAACGTACCCTGGTGGATTCAAAACAGGAAGTCAGTGATGCATCTGAGTAATCAAAAACATGTGGCTTTAAACAAGATCTACATTGTAATAGAAAGATGACTAGATCCAACAAGTTCCAACAAGACTTAACTCCTTGCTCTGACAGAATCCAGACTAAGCCTGAAGGTAAACACCGCGTGGCCCATTTCCTACAACAGCTTATTACACAAGGTGCTGGGGGGGGAAACCCCAACAAACAACAAACTGTGGGGCTGGGAGTCCTATGTGATAGACATCATGTAATTCTAAACATTATCACTTCCGTATTTGTACACGGACACTGTGCAAAATGCATGCTTTGGAGGCCACATCTCTGCCCAGAATAAGCAAGGATCTTTACATGCATTGCGCTTGAAAATTTGCTAAGAATTTAAATGAAAACTCATGTGATATCAAAATAACATAAGGAGGGGAAAAAAAAAAAAACCAAACAAAACCACAAACCCCACAACCTTGCCTGAACAGCAGCCTGGTTTCCTCTGGCTCTTTCTTTTGTGGGCAAATGACTTTCTAAACCAAATTATACCGAGATTATGGCACAAGTGTGTTCCTTCTCATTATATGTCAAAGAATTCACATAGGTAATAGATGCCATGAGTACTTCCACTGCTGGAAAAGCTACCTTTAGAGCCATTCCCTTATTAAAGCATGAAAGAATCCACTTATCAGTCGTGGTTCTCCCATGGGTGATTCCCAGACATCTAGTAGGACAAATTTTAACAGATGCTTTTCCTGCAGTCAGGAAGATTGCAATGTGTAGGTTTTCTGTGGCAAACATGGACTGAGCTTACACCAGACACTAAGCAGGAGACCAACAGAGTCTCTCTCTCCTACTAATTTTCACAGAACAAGTGGGAATTCAGTATCTCAGAAACCTTTGCCCCTCTATCAAACTAGATTGAAATTGATCCATGCTGCAATTTTTATAAAGTCACATTAGTGTCTTATAGTCTCCACATGCTTTTCTACCCTTACCTGCACTCCAGCTTCTTTGCAGGCTTCAATGACTGCTTTGGTTCCCATAAAATTCACCTTATAAAACAGTTCCCTGTTGTCACTTGAAGGTGCTGGTGATGCACAATGAAATGCCACTGACACACCTTGTAAAGCTGGGAGCAAAGCCTAGAAGACACATCGCATGAGACAGCAATGAAGCAACAGCAATAGTGCCTACTCAGACAGAAAAAAGGAAGGAAATAAAACACAGTTCTTTTTCTCATGGAAACAAAACCACTAAATCTCAAGTCATGTTCCTTCCATAAAGGTGAGCAGCTAGCGTAGAATTAGCATCCAGGATCTTCACAATGTCCTCTTCTTCTCGCTAGGCAAGAACGCACTACATCATCTTTTCTTTCCAGAGAAGAACCTGGGAACCATCTGAGACCTGGAGGCTATCTAGACTTAACTACTTGCAATAGTCTCAAGTGCGGGTATAAGACTCAAAGTTACCTGGAGATAGGAGTTAGAAAACTCACCAAGCAGCAGGTTTAACAGCCAGCAGTACCCCATGGCACTGTCTGTGTTTGAGATGACTGTCATAAAGCTCTGAGACATGATACTTTATACTGGTGGGGAGACGTCTCTTCACATTGCATACAAATGTTTTTGCCAAGGCTCACACGCGTGACTGAGTTAAGGCAAGAGGGCTTAGCATGCCTTAACTGTTAGGAATAATGCATTCTGCCGTTCTCACGCAGCTGAGGTTAGCTAGGAGAGCACCCACATGCGATTACCAACAGTGACTGTAATTAGACTGTATATCTGAGCTAACAGTAATGCAAATCATAATACAGAAACAAATTCTGTTCTTTTCAGCTTCAAGCAGACGTCAAGTATATTTCTTTAAATGTTCTAGAGCAGGGTTCCACAGAAAACTGCTTAGGCTACTGACTTCACAGGGAAAGGTTGGGGGACATATCTACATATCCTTTTACAACCTGTGCAATGCCTTCAGGTGTTCTAGTGCTTCAGGCAAGGCTCGGTAAGCTGTTTGAATGAGCATTTATTTAAACAGACATCCTTTCTATCTATCCATGTCATGTACTGTTGTCAGTCTGTACCTCTTTGTCGCAAAGGTCTCCCAGGAAGAACTGCACTCTGTCATTGTCAAATCTCTTCTGAATATCGAACACGTTGACCGCGTAACCCTTTACCAGGAGCTGCTCCACCATGTGCTGGCCTAAGAATCCTGACCCGCCGATCACCGTACATTTCTTACCAGCCTGCAGAGACAGGGAGAAAAGCTCTTTAGCAAGCAGACATACACCGACAAACCGCGCAAGTAAACTGATCTGAACTTCCCGAGATCTCAACGGGTTGGAATTTTGCACAGCTAGTCAGCAGCTAGTTTAATTGGAGGAGCCTAAATTCAGATCTCAAAAGACTCTTCAATATGTCTGTGCTATCACGGTAACTTAGAAGTTCAGACATGCTAATGGTCCACACTGCTCACATGCTGGTTTGTATGTGGCAGGACTCTGCCTCATAACCAAGTGGCTCACGTAGCAGGGAAGAAAAAGAGGACTGGCTTTGACAAACTCTGCCCTGATGGTAAAGCAAACAGAATTTGCTTCAACCACATGGCACAGATAATTCAGAATACTAAAACTGTCACCATTAGCAAGGACAAAACCATTTTCAGAGCATGTGAAACTTAGGCTTCTCCAAGCTAAGAAAGTAATCAGGTAAAGGCAAGGATTATCCTTTTTAGCTAGTCATTAGTTCTTCCTTTCTCTTTTTAAGCTTTTTAAAATGAATAGCTAGAGTCACTAATTAACAGATTCCAGTCTGGTCGCTCATCTAACTGGACTGAGACTGAAGACCTTACCGCCAACACAGAACATACAAGCAACGAGTCTGAGGAAGCTTTTGTACAAAGAATGGTCTGTCCTGGTTGGAAATAGATTTGCTCCTTATTGTTGCTAGACAAAACCCCACCTCTGCAGTTATACTATTGAGCTGGAGGGAATATTAATCCAGTGAAACCACACAAAGACAACAATTGTTCAGAAGTTTCTAAGTGCTACATCCTTAAACAAAGGTTCTACTGCAAAGTGTCAATTATCCACAACAACAGAAATTAGAAGAGTTCACTGCAGTTGCTCAGTTACATTAAGGCATAACCAGTTATTTAGAATGGTACATGCAAAGTACAGTCTGATTAAAATAATTAAAAAAAAGTTCTAATGGGTTGGCCCAGTGGTCTATTTGGTTTTGATGGCTGCAAGAGAATAGACGACACAGAAAGAATATGTGAGTCTAAGGACTCTCTGCAGTTCACTCTCCTTGTACTCTCCCACTACAAGAGTTTTGCATTTGCTTTGCTTGTCAGCTTCCTGATTCTCTAAACTCCGTCACATCCCTCCCCTCTGTGGCATCCTCTCCCTGTTGAGGGGTCTAGCCTTTTCAGCTTCTCCTCAAAAGCCAGTCGCTCCATTCCATTGGTATTTTTACTTGCCTTCCCCTGTACCCTCTCTCATTCCAGTGCGTTCTTCATAAAATGAGAGCACCCGAACTGCACACTGCACTTAGAGGTGCTGAACCAAAGTTTTACAGCGGCAGAACGACGCCCTCTGTCTGACTCTAAACATCAGAATCATTTTCTACCAGGACAGATGAGATAGCCCAGGTTTTTCTGTACGATAGTTCTCCACTCACGCAAGTATAAGGACAGTATTCTAACTGGTGATGAGAAGCAGACTATTTAAATAATCTTTAGTGCACGTTTATAATATGCAATACAATCTAGTACACACACCTCTTGGGAAAGTACTAAATGAACCAGCTCAATGAGCAGAATCAGTGTAACAGCAGCTAACAGTGCTGCACCTGGATTAATTAGCTGTTTTAAATAATGGAGGTAGAAAGCCGGGCTATGCATGATTATATTGATTTTAGGATATGAATTACTACCTATCTAGTGTTGTGCTGTGAAGATACAACAGCTTGTTCATGCTCTCTAACATGATGCTACATGTGGGTTTGGTTTTTTTTTTGGTTTCTTTGTTTCCTAAATATTTGAGATTCACTGGTCTTCCATACGCTTCATATGAATTAATGAGAAAATAGTTCAGAAGATAGAAATTTCTCTACAAACAAGAGCCACAGGTAATGCAACAAAACAGCTTAATAAATTGTAGTCCTAAGAGTAATGTCCAAACACCTCTCTGAGCTAAGCAAAATGTTACTCCTTCAATATTCTAACCTCCTGTTTCAATGCATTAATCACAGAAAGAGGTTACCATGGTCTAGTAGATCTCAGGGACCTCAACTAGGCCTTTACCGGCACTACAACATGGAATAATGTTATAAGGCATGTAGAAATGATCCTGGAGTAACTAAATCTCCAGACCAATTGATTTTGCAGCAGACAAAGCCACTGGTGTTCTTGGGGGGGTTGGAGCATTCGTAGTTCCTCTTTGGAACCAAGGGCAGCAAATGATTCCTTGGAAAATTCCCGTTTCCCCTGCCAATATCTCTAGAGTTAGTATTAATGCAGGAACAGTCTCATATCTTCCCGAGTAATGTCCAGAACAAATATCTATGAAAATATGTTTCTGCAAGACAAATCTTCATAAAGCATCATTTAAGTCCTCAACTTACCGATCTGAGGCGTGTCGCCATTTCTCGGATGATTCACTATCAACCTGATTCCTTTAAAAAAGGAGAATATTATTTCATTCACAATACAATACTTTACTTACACGTCATTAACACAAAGCAAACTTTTTTTTTAAAACACATTTCTAGTTATAGAAATCAAGGTTTGAAGCCATTATGCTAAAGCAGAAGCATGAAAAGTGAGCTAATTCTCTCTGCCCTGCTGAACAAAATAAGCAGTAAAGAGTAACAGTGACATCAAATAGCTTTCTCAAAGGCATAATTTTAATATAAAAAAATACCTTTGATAACAAAGGCACCATCTTATTTTAGCTAGTATTAGCTTCATGCACTTCCTTTAAGTCTGAATATTTATACTGCAAATAACATGAACACAATTACAGGTTCTGGCAATGTCCTCTTCAAAAATATAGTTGCTCAAGGGTGTTAGGAACAACAAAATAAAACTGAAGTTCAAGCATTTCAGCAGCACCATGCCTGCCTGTTCCATAGCAGCAGACACAGCACAGAAGAAACGCTGGCACTCACTGGTGCCTATCAGTGAAGAGAGGGGAGCCAGTGGTGAGATTTTCCAAGTTTTCACATCACAGGCTGTTGATGCCACCAGTCTCACTAAAATACGCTCTTCCTCCCAGCAACAGCAAACAAAATTCCCCACTCAGCTGGGATCCTACTGTGCAGCGTATAATTGAAAGACGGAAAAAGACAACATGCCTATTTAGATCTGTTTCCAACATAAAGACAAGCTGCACACAAAGACTTCTGATTGCTTCACAGTCACTTTAAACCATCACAATGATAAACTACTGCTTTAGAGGCTGATTTGATTCTCTTTATTCCTAGTCAGTGCTTCCCACTACCTCCTACTATTCATGCGCTGAGATAGATCAAGCCTATGACTAGCTGAAAGTTAACCATTTTCTGCCTGGGTTGGTTTTCAGCCAGAGCAGCTCTCTGACCCATCTCACTTCACGAACACTGGGGCCAACACAACTGGATGAGATCCAGGAACAGCTACACCAATGCGGCTATAAAATTATCACAGCACGATGCCTCACACAAGCAAATACATCTGTTGGACTGGCTCACTCTGCAAGCTACACAGTTTAGCACTCTTCGTTTTTTATTTTTCTGAAAAGCCCTTTGAAATAGCAAGGAAAAAGCCAAAAAAGGCAGCATTGGTGCCTGTTCAGCCAGGAACACCAAGCTGGTTTGGAAGTGTGGGCACAGGGTGATCCACTCTCCAGTTGCCCCCTCTTCTACCCCCACATCTTCCTTAACACAGGCCTTACCCCTCTCTAAAATGCAATTTATAAACTGCTCTGTCTCCAGTTTCCCTCCAGCTCTTTCAGGCCCCCCATCCCAGAGCACCCCTTCAGCCGCCCTCCACACACCCCCAGCTTTCCTCACACGCCACTACAGCCTGTCCTTCCTCACACCGCCGCCCTCCTCGCATCCCTGCAGCCTCCCCTACCCCCAGCACCTCAGACCCCAGCTGCCCGCTTCACACCCGCCACAACCCGCCCTCTACCCCACGTCTCCTCACACCGCCCGCACCTCCTCCTCCCCTCAGCCTGCCCCTCCACACACCCCACAACCTTCCCCATGCCCCAGCCCTCCTCACAGCCCTGCAGCCTCCCCCACCCCCAGCTCCCCTCCCCACACGCCCCACAACCTACCTCACGTTCCCCCACAGCCTCGCCTCCCCTACCCCCCCCCCCCTTAGCTCCTCAGCCCCCACAACCTACCCCACACCCCAGCCCTCCTCACAGCCCTGCAGGCCCTGCTGCCTCCAGCCTGCCCCTCCACAGCCCCCATGACTTTCCTCACAGCCCTCAGCCGCCCTCACCCCGACCCCTCCTCACTCACCGCACCTGCGGCGCCCTCACCCCTCCGCAGCCCGCCCTCACCCCCGGCCTGGCTCCGCCCCCGGCTCGAGCCCGCCCACCAATCGGCGCGGACGCTTCCAGCGGACCCCGCCCACTCCACCGGCTCCCGCCGCTTCTCCTCCCGCGCCCCCTGGGCTGAGCATCGCGCTAGCCGGCTGTCGCTCGCTGATTGGCCCGCGGCCTCCCCCCTTCGGCCAATCGCGTCGACGGAAAGGAGGAGAGGCTCTTCTCCCCTGTCAGTCGCCCCTTGGATCCGCCCCAGCTACGTGTTGGCCAATAGCTATCGCCTAAGCGCCTCCCGCGCCCGGCTCTCCACCAAATAGCAGTGAGGGTTGCCATAGCAGCGGCGCAGGGGCATTAGCCAATGGGAAAGGGTGGTATTGAGTCTCGGCCTGTCAGGACTGAAGCTGCCCTAAGGCACCGGCCGCCGGGATGGTGAGTGCGGCCCGGCCCGGCCCGGTGTGGCGGGGCGCCTCGCCTCGCCTCGCCTCGCCTCGCCTCGCCTCCCTCACCGGCGGCGGGAGGGGGCCTCGAGCCCTGCGCTACTCCGCTCCGGCTTCCCGGCGCCACGGTCGCGGGCCTGCGGGGGAGGCCCCTGTCAGCCCGGAGCGGCCCCGGGGCCGCGGTGTGGGCTTGGGGGCTGAGGCGGCCGCTGACCTACGGGCCTCACCCGCCCTTCCCGGGGCGGCGCGGCGCCGCGGCGGCGGCGGCCTGATCCTCCTTTGCTCTTGTGTTGCTGTGCCAAGGCCTCCAGCTTTAAGAAGCCCTCGCTAGGAGCCGCCTGCCAGAGGAAGAAAGCGAGTCCCAAGCTGGAGCTCACTGAGGAGCAGAAGCAGGAGATCCGGGAGGCTTTCGACCTGTTTGACACAGACGGCAGCGGGAACATAGATGTTAAGGAGCTAAAGGTAAGAATTTTCCTAGGGCTAAAAGCACAGTTCTACTGAGGCTATAAAGTAATAGGAGCATAAACGCCTAAATGACCTTAAACAGGAAAGGAGAGATTTTTTTCTCCCCCCACCCCCCCCCCCCAGCATAAAACCTTGTTGTCAACAGGTACATTTTTCTCTTTAATTATAGGTCTGTACTGCTGTTATCAGGTGTCTTTAGGGCTGGGCTGGCCAAAATACATTGATAGTTCTGTATTTTCTGTACTGTCTCCTTCTCTGTTAGTAAAACATCAAAAAGGGTCCGTGCATATTAAAAATGTGGGGTTTTTTCCCCCTCTTATGTGTTGTTGAGGATTGCATGCTTTGCAAATCAGGTTATCATAGAATGGTTTGGGTTGGAAGGGACCTTAAAGATCATCTAGTTCCAACCCTCCTGCCATGGGCAGGGACACCTTCCACTAGACCAGGTTGCTCAAAGCCCCATCTGGTCTAGTGGAAGGTATCCAAGCTATGGAATGCACCAATATGTTATTCATTTTCACGCTTTTATTTATTACAAAACATTTTCAGTCCCTCCTCACCCCTGCCCTTTGGGAAGAATAGTAATGAATAAATTAGGACTTCTTTTGCTTTCAGAATTTGCCCTTCCTATTTGCTAGCTGGATGTTTATATTACTTAAGACCATAGGGAGGAGACCTGATTTCAAACTTGCTGCTTGCCCCTTTATCAAAGGAGGAAAAAGTAAAATGTGTAGCTGTGCATGCATGTGTCTGCAACTGAAGGCATCCTTGGATATGCTGCTAATAGGAGTGTTGTCACAAAGGGACACAAAGTGTTTGAATTGTGTTTGCCCAACATTGATTGAAAAAGACTTTTGTCACTAGAATGACAAATTAACTAATTTAAGTTCCCTGTGGCCTACCATCTTAAGACCTTCCATGTTTGTGCCATCAGATCAGGTTGTTAGAGTTCGGTAGAGTTGCAGGTATGATGGAAACTTCTTTCATGGAGTCACTTGTCTTGAAGTTATTTTGTTGAGACACTTCTGGGTCTTCCATTTAGCCATCTTGCTTACAACAGGGCCTGAAATAAGCTTTTTTATTATTATTATTATTATTCAGTGTCTTCTTTCTCATAGCAAAGGGAATACTAGTAGCAATTCCCTTGACAGGAATAGAATAACATTCAGTTTTCCACTAGCCTTGGAAATTGCTATCCACAGCACTGTGTGACAGTTTGGGATTTTTCCTTCAAAATACTAATCGAAGTGGGACTCTTATGCTCTGAGTGCCCATCACAAGAATTTTAAGAAGTATATACCAAAATAGGCATGCTAGGACTTTATAAAAAAATCCAAATTTTCTCAGAGGAAGTGTTTCTCCCAAGACTCTGTTATATAGCCTTACCCTCCAAATTCTTGCCAGTTCGGAGCTGGGGGTGGTGGATGCGATGGTAAGAATGTGTTTAGGAAATTTCTGAATTAACTGAAGGACAGCTCCAGAATATGAATGGTTGCATTCCTGTTTTCTGCATCTTGATGTGCCCTTGTGTGTAGAGAAGCATTTCTCTAAGTCTGCCCCTTACCTTGCCGTTTTCCTTGAGACACAGACTGCGTGTTTTAACATCATGTGGTATAAAGTTCAACTTTTTTTACCCCCTGTGGTTTTGTTGATAGTTTTGTATGATTTATAAATTTTTTCTGTCCTTACAGGTGGCCATGAGAGCACTAGGGTTTGAACCTAAAAAAGAAGAGATCAAGAAAACGATATCAGATATCGATAAGGAAGGAACAGGAAAAATCAGCTTCAGTGACTTCTTGGTAGTGATGACACAGAAAATGGTATGTAAATTTTAAAAGTCAAAGTGAAAGCAATTTTGAAAATGGCTGAGTACCTTTCATCTCCTTTTGGTTTTAGTGGAAGATGAAAGCACTATTTTAGTCTTAACAACAAAATATATAAAAGTTAGAATTGCAAGACAGGGACTACCCTATCTCATTTTTCAAGGTAAGGTTGAAATAATTATGTCATTAACAAGTTTCTTTAGCAATCAGTTTTGTGTGTGTGAGAAAAGGGAAAAACTGAAATCAAGGTTTTTATCACAGATTAAAACCAGTTCTGGCCTGCAGAAAGCTGTCGGGAGTATTGACACGTGACATGGATGACTGTGTAGCAATGCACTGTGTTTTCTTTCCTTGAGTTTTAAGATATTGACAGATGAAATCTCTGGTTTTAAAAATCTTTAAAAATGTTGAGTAAAACCAGATATTTAACAGTGGAAGATCTTGATACTGAAATCCCAAAGATATCTGGCTAGCTATGAAAGAAAGAAAGTTCCCTGAAACCCTGAAGTTCAGGAAGCATGGCTGTGCCTCTGTCTGCCTTCAGCTTTTGTACATATACTTCCTGCTGGCTGGGCTTCTTTAAATTTGCTCCTAAGAGAGTTTCTCAGTCTATCTAATGCTTGTCTTTTCTAACTTTATTTTGAGTGTTACCTACAACATAACCGCTACTTTTTTTCCTTAAACTTACGCTTACTTCTTTAAGGCTGAAAAAGATTCCAAAGAGGAGATTCTCAAAGCTTTCAAACTCTTTGATGACGATGAAACTGGCAAAATCTCTTTCAAAAACCTCAAACGTGTCGCCAAAGAACTGGGGGAAAATCTCACGGATGAAGAGCTGCAGGTTTGTACCTGGTACATGAAACCGTATCGTACACAAACACCCACTGTCTGTCTTTGTGTATCGTGAACATAGAAGGGTCCAGATGACGCTGTGCCCGTTGAATAGGAAGGCAGTCACAGAATGTTCGTGTATGACTTGGTTTCATATTTACATGTGTTTAAAACCTATGTAAATAGTCACAGTCTAATTCTCCTTCTGTCTGGAGAGCTGAGCCACCTCTGACTGGTCTGCTAAGCACTAGAGCTAGCGGCGAGAATAAGGAATGGGAATCTCTGTCTCGGTGGGGGAAGGAAGCCCTCTCAGGGTCGGTTTTTAGGTAAAGGCAGCAGTCTCTCAGTTTTAGGTGCTGTCCTTTAGCGTCCTGTGGGATCTTTACGCTTGAACCGTTCAGAAAATCTGCCCCCTCTCTTCTGGCAGAAATGGATTCTGAGGTCAAAGATGGGTTAAGCGTACATGGCTGTCGAAATTGTGTCGGTAGAATTGCGGTTTTACGGAGTTACGGAGATCTAAAAGGAACAACTCTGCTCCAAGCACTTTGTTTCTTCCAGGACAGTTCCTATAATACATTTTCCATACAGATTTTTGTATAAATATATATATAAAAACATATTAGTGTCTGGTTTAGTAAAGATTTGGTAGCATAGTAGGTCTGACGTTGAGCTAACACTGTCCCCTCCAATACAACTTACTAAAAAGTGGTTCTAATTCTGAATTAATCTAATAATTCTAATCCTAGTCTAATCTGCATCTAATTTCTGAATACAAATATCTTTCAGGAAATGATCGATGAGGCAGATAGAGATGGGGATGGGGAAGTGAACGAGCAAGAATTCTTGCGGATCATGAAGAAGACCAGCCTTTACTGAAACAGAATTCTGTTTATTTTTGCACGTGTATATATGTTGGGTAGGTGCCTCACTTTTTTACAGTCTTTTATTTGAGACAGCAGAAAATATAGGTCAATATTTTTTTTTTTTTAAGTGGATGATCTTGAACTTGTGTTTGTGAACAGTTACCAACTGCTAACCTGTTTACATGTGGCAACGTGGTTGCTTGTTTGTGCTCCTAAGATGTTTACACCCTTTGTTTCTGATACACGGATCACATCTTTTGGTGACAGTATTCAGATCCTTCTCTGACTAAAAACGATGTGTCAAATGATTACGGTTTGTTAAACAGAGGACTCAAAACCAGGCAGTGTAAATCTCTATTTCCCAGCAGTTGAAGTTTTTGGTTTAATGTCTTGGTTTGGGCCCAGCTATAGTGAACTCTTTATATGACATATTTGCAGGGATCAGCTTTTTATATTCTGTCTTACCGTGATTATCCCCTCCCCCTTTTTTAGTATGTTCTTTAAATTTAAAAAAAAAAAGTAAGTAAACAGACTGCTGCAACTTAAGGAACTGCTGTTCGGTTCATGCATTTAAGGAAATCTCTTTGCAAAAGAACAGGAAAGTTACCAGTGCTGCTGATGAATGTCTGCAGGAATGTTCACTGGCTGCAAATATAAGATTGTATTTAAAATAAAGCGTCTTATTTTAAGCCGTCAGGGCTGTGGGAAGAAGTATACAAACACTTCAGATACCGGGCAGGACAGGGCATACCCGGCCTCTGCAGGCCTCGCCACCGGGCCACCAGCAGGCAGGGGGCCGGGGGCGGGGCCACCCCGCGACGCTTGTCCCGCCCTCCAGCTGCGTCTCAGCCAATCAACCCCCGCGCTTTCCCTGAGGAGCAGGAGCGCTAACCAGTGAGGAGCGTGGTTGTACGGAGCACGGCCGGCGGTGGGATGGTGAGCGGGGCGGCTGGGCCGGACCTGCCTCTCTCCGCACAACGCCGGGGCTCCTCAGCGCGGTCTGGCGCCGGCCCGGCCCCGGCCCCGGCCCCGGGGGCTGCCCTGCGGAGCAGCAGGGAGCCAGTGCTCGGCTTGTCCCGTGCCTGGGAAACCTCCCTCAGAAACGCCTCAGGCGGGGTAGGGCGTTGCTGAGGGAAACTGGAGGCGGTGGCTCTGTGGGCGCCTCCGAGGAAGGACGGCGGGAGGGACGGGGTGGCTGCGGCCGGTGCCCGTCCCTCCGCCGGCCCGTCTGAGGGCACCGGACCTCTCTCTCCCTTAGGCTTCCAGCAGCGAGGGAGATGCCGCCGGGGGCAGCTCCCCGACGGAGAAACCAGCCCTCGCGTTCCCGGTCAGCGAAGAGCAGAGGCGAGAACTGCGAGAGGCCTTTGAGTTGTTCGATCCTTATGGCTCGGGCCTAATAGATGTCAGCGACTTGAAGGCAAGACGCTGTAAAAATGCAGGGTGTTTACTGGTGAAAACAAAGGCTGTGAGGTTTAGTGACTCCTCACTTGTCCTCTTTGTCCCCCCATGAAGCCCCACACAGCTGCATTGCTTCTTTCACATGCCTCTGGGCTGTGGAGAAGAAAACCTCGTTGGGAACGAGAACCTCTGGTCACAGTGAGCTTTTAGGAGGTGAAGTTGTTCTGCCACTCTCATCTAGAGGCCGCCTACTTTCCTACCCTGGTTGCGAATCTCCTCTGTCATGTTTTCATCAGTGCACCAAGATAACGTTAACCTGTGCTGCAGGGACTTTGTTTAGGCAGGCCTGAAGGAAGGCACGGATGTGCAGCATATCCTTCATAACCTGTTTCACATGTGGAAAATGATATTATTGCAGTGTTGCAGTTGTACTACCGTGTCTGCAGTGGGAGTTTATAACAGCATGTAGAGCTTGTCATCGCTCTGCAGCTGATAGAACTCAGCCCGGATTAGTAGTGGGTTTAGGTCCTTTTTCTGTGATGCTGCAGAATAAATCTCAGGAGTCTCCTACCCTGTCTTTCTTCACAGTGACCCCCATCCTCAAGAAGTTGAGGAGGAATGACATTTTGCAGGCAAAATTCTCTAACAACCCCTGTTGTCTAACAGCCTTTACAAACACCGTGCAAGTTTCTGTAGCTGAAGGGTGTTCAGTCTGCTGCTCTTCAGGCTGTGTTTGCACAGTCTGAGTAACCCAGATCAGAAGCCTCGATCCCCTCAGGCTGATAGAAATGACACAGTTGCTTTGTTACCACAGTTGCACTTGGAACTTGAATTACTGTAGTCAAACAGAAATGACCAGCAGTAAACATAAATGTTGGAAATGGGGCTAATCATTTACGAGCACCTGATTAACGCTGCTGCGGAGCAGCGACAGAGCAATCGGTGTTTGCCACCTATTGCTTTTGGACCGCTTGCTGTGCTAACAGACTTTGCTGCCTGAACTCCGACTCGTTACGCAGCCATCAGTGGTGTAAGGTTTGTGCCAGCTTACTAACCACGTATCCTTAGGAGGGACGGAAGACTCCCTTCTTGGCCCTTGCTGACAGCTCTTCACTGCTAATTTTTTACAGCCTCGTACTACTGATGTTAGACAGCTACAGAACCTTGTTCTCTAGAGGCAAAATGGTGAATGAATAGCTGTTGATGAGAAGTTGGGTTTTTTTCACCGCTTTCATGTACCTGCTTGTTTCGAACATCTTTCTTTGTTTCTGTTTGATTTGTACACCAAGAC
Organism: Gymnogyps californianus; assembly: GCF_018139145.2. Taxonomy (NCBI): domain Eukaryota; kingdom Metazoa; phylum Chordata; class Aves; order Accipitriformes; family Cathartidae; genus Gymnogyps; species Gymnogyps californianus. The sequence continues at coordinate 23,755,002 of NC_059479.1, read as the reverse complement.
ATTGGTCTGTTTTCTCTTTTGGCAGATAACTGTAAGGGCTCTGGGCTGTGAATTGGGGAAAGAGGAGATGAAGAGAATTGTCTCTGAATTCAGTGAAGAAGGGTCAGGGAAGCTAACCTTTAAGTCGTTTCTGCAGGTGATGACACAGAAAATGGTATGTGAGCCCAGCTGGTTACAAAGTGAAATTCCTCTTGCCTAAGTTTACGATGCAGGTAGCCACAGTAGATCGGGTCACTCGGGTTCCCTGCAGGGGAGAAACAGGAGTGTTTCAGGAGTTTCATCTGAGCTATTTTAGAGATCTACCTCTGGGTGAATTGTCCTTACCCCTCCTGCCTCTTTCCGTGAACTATAGAGGGAGCAGGATGGCTAGTTCAGGTAGAGACAGCTGCATCTCAGGAGAAATCTCCTTCCCATCCCGAGCCCCCACTTCCCTTCCTTAAACCTTTCCGCATGAAATTTCAGTTCTGTCTTTGTAGTCACAGAGCTACTTATCTTCAATTCAAGACAGCGGTGAGCAAATGTCATATCTCAGATGAACAATTCACCATCTGTAGTGGAATCATTCCTCAATACCCACTGACAGTGCCAGCACCTCCTGCAGGCAACAGCCACTCAAGCTCGTGCAGTGTCCGAAGAGCTGCTGTTCGATACCAGCTCTTTGCTTCATGTTCCCTAGTCCTCATCGCCCGTCTGAGATTCCTGTGGCTCAAACACCTCTGTATCCCCTAGTGCCTGGCTGCCTGCAGCCATAGGCTGTTCTCAAAGAGCACCAGCTTGCCTGGTTCTGCCTCTCCCACCCTTCCGATTTCATTGCAAGGCTTTGTGGGCTGCCTGGGAGGCGACTGGGGCATAGCTGGCGTGGCGTCAATGCGATCGTAGTTGCCAGGGTGTGTATGCACGGGATGCATGCTAAGAGTGCAGTGAAGATCTCCATTTTCCCCCTAGTTCGGTCAGAGCCCACACCTAACTGCAGGCTTGTGTATACATTGCCTGCGTGGGAAGTGAGTAAGGGCAGTAAGAGCCAGCATTGGCCTGGCTCACTTTTGAAATAAAAGAAAGCTGTAGCCATTGGATCGTTCTTGGCAGCTGCTTCCTCCTCCAGTAGTAGTGCTAGTCCCCCTCATCCTGACAAAGCTTGGCCAGGATATTCCGGGCCAAGTCCCCATGCTGCTCAGACAACTTCTCTTGGAGCTTTTCCTTTAATATACAGTTATACGGGAGGGGAAAGGCAAAGGTGAAATAGCAGCAGTAGATAACCCTCTTCTATGGCCATGTTTTCCCCAAAATGATGTCTTGGATTTGATTGCAAATGTTTGCTGGCTAAAGTGCCTGACTAGGGATTGCAGGGTGGTATGATGTCACGTTTACACAATGGCATTTTTCATTTCCTTGCTAAGGCGGAACCGTGTTTGAAAAAGGAGATCCTGGAAGCTTTCAAGGTGTTTGATTGTGATGGCACTGGCAAGATCTCCTTTGAGAATCTCAAGGTGGTGGCTAGTGAGGTTGGGGAAGACATCACGGATGAGGAGCTGCAGGTTTGTGAAGTACAAACATATTCCTCTCGTGCTCTGCTCAGGGAGGGAGAGGAGTGTCTTGCTGCGAGGAAGACTGGTTGGGGGATTGTGCTGTGTTGCTTTGCAACGGACACGATCTCTATCTCGCTTGGGCCTTGCCCGAGACCTTCGTTGGTGTTTGCACTTCGTCAGCGTCCACCCTCTCAGATCCAACTTAACCCGGTCTCCAAATCTTTGCTATCCCACAGGAGATGATTGCTGAAGCAGATGTGGATGGAGATGGGGTCGTGGACAAACAGGAGTTCCTACGGATTCTGACACTGACCGACCCATAACTACAGGATTTTCTTTTTTTTCTCCCATTCTCATATAAACAACTAGTTACAATGTCACTTTTCTCCAGCTTCCTTATTTCTTCTTTGTTGCTTTTCTTGGGTGGCCAAACACACCAAAATATTGTTCATGTTTCATCTTTGGGGTTGACTTTCCTGCTCCACTAGTGCAAGCAGTTTTCCGCATCCCAGCAAACAGTGTTGTTACTAGCTTTGTGTCTGCGTGGGTTGGATCCAAAGTCAGAGATTAATTCAAATTCTTCAGCCAGTGCCTGGAATTCTCCCTATTGTATTTACATCCCGTAGCTTTTCAGCCTATCTGAAAAGTTAGTCAAAACACTCTTCATTTCAGAAAATCCTGTATAACTCTCAAAAGTTAGTGCTTAGCTCAGAAACTTCTGTACCTTTCCTGAACTCCTGCGTTGTGCAAAAGACGAGAGTTCAAGGGCTTGGGAACAATTACTTTCCGTAAGGTAATGAACAGCTTAAGCTGTGGATTCCCCTTCAGAAGTAACAGTATGGGAGAAAACTGTGCAGCTCTGAGGCCTGGTCTCCCATGGATTTGTGCTTCCATCCTAATTCAATGCTGATTCAGACTGAATGTTACTCTGTGGTTGGGGTACTCGCCCCAGTTCTCTATAGGGGATTGTCGAAGGACCAAAGGAATGGTGGACTTCTTGTGCTAGCAAACATTTCCCTCCTTTTCCTGGCAGCTGCTGTCCCAAAACTGGCTGGTCCTTTATGTTTTGGAGGCTTTCACACCTTTGCAAAAGGTTACGGAAGGTGGCTGATGGGGTGAAAATGATTGGTAGGAGAATCAGTGGAAAAAACAGGGAAAAGTGACTGGATAAGCTACATTTTCGTTAGAAACCTGGGTAGAATTGCTGTGTTATGCTACTCCGGGCTGTTCTGTCACTGCCAGATGTGCTTGAACCCCTCTTTGCAGCACCACAGCGGCACGTGGGTAAATTTCTTCCCGCTCTGGCCACCAGTGTAGTCTCGAAGGATCTTGCCGTGTTGGTGAGAGTGCAAAAATATGCCGCTGTTTTGAAAAGGATGTAAAAAGCCTGAAGAGTTTGCGGAGAAGAGCTTTAGAAAATAGTTGCTGGCTTAGAAAACATGTCTTACACTGAGAGAATTAAACAGCTCAGTCTGTAATGATTATATGATGCTACCTGTACAATAAGAACCTATATAAGAAGAACATACCAGCTACCATCTAAAAAGCTCTGGAACCTAATGGAGACAACCCTGTCAGCATCCAGGGGCTGAAAGTAAGCTCTTCCAACTACAGGAGAGAAATAAAGCATGGCTTATCTGAAAATGATGTTGGTTAACTGCGAGAATAAGCTATCAAATACTACGGCAGCGTCTTCAGGTCAAGACTGAATCCTCTCAGCAGGCTTGCTTCAGCCCAGCCTAAGTTGCTGTGCTCTTTACAGCTCCTGCAGAGTGGTCGGATTCCACGGACAAATGGTTCCCTCTGGCCTTAAAAACCCGTGCCTGGCCTGTGATCTGAACAACTGGGCTGCTGGGTTATTTGTAGTGCCTTCTGCTTGCCAGACTTTGCTATCGCCCAGCCAGTTTACAGCTTGCCATTCAGATTTCAGCTAGATGGGTATCTTGTCTGTCCCTGTTTGCAATGCAGGATTGTTGCTTCCAGGTTGTTTCTAGGAATTTTCCTAGAGACTGGAAGGGTCTGGAAATTCTACCGCTTTCTCTGGGATGCCTAGACCTCACCCTGGACTCTTTCTGCCTAGGAGCAGTATGGAAGGCTGCTTCCAAAATACTCCGTGCTATCATAGCCGGTCTTCTGTTAATACAAGGGAAGAATTTAACTTCTTCCCATTAGACCTGGATGCTAACATTGGTTTGATTCTGCTTTTACCCATGTCATATGCATGCCCAAGTCTGGGTTCTGACAAATCCTAGCAAAACAAGTGGGGTTTGTTGCTGGTGACTTCTTCCTGTATCATTTTCCCTGCTCATTGGCCAACCAGTAGCACTAAAAGCACGTCCTAATCCAGAGTAAAAAGCAAAAAATGAAAGCAGAATTCAGCTCGTGTAAAAACGGTCATGTTTTATTCAGTAGCAGAACCGTGTTCCTTCCTTTTGCCACTAATTTGTCTGTGCTGTGAGGTGGACGTATGTGGGGAGCTTTGAAGTGCTGGCAAAGATGGATGTGTAAGGAATCTCAGAAAGGGACCAATTCTTGTTGATATGGACATGTCAGGTCAGCCCAGTCATGGCAGGCAACTCCTCAGCCACTCAGAACCAAAGACAGCGGCTCTATTTGAGCCCTGGGGAAACCTGGCTTCTGCATGCCAGCTCGGTGCGTGCCCACACTCCACTTACTGCCCGTTTGCTGTCAGTAAGTGGTGTCTCCATGGCAGAACACAACAACGCTTCCATTGCTCTGGAGTTCTCCCTCCTCAGCAGCCACCGGTGGTCTGGTGAGGGGGAAGAACTCCACTTGAGTGGCGGTTTGCCTGTTGACCTGTGGGCTTAAAAGGGGAAGAAAGTTATCTGAGGCTCAGTGCCTGCACTCCAGAGGAGATGGATTCTGTGGCTTTGTGGCATTCAGGCAAGTCTGACCACTTCTTTGACCATTTTTCCGATGCCATCGTAGATCTCATGAATGGGGGCATTGCACATGAAGGCGCTGGTGGTCACCAGCTTGTTCTTCGCATCCACGTGGATTTCAGTGACGTGTTTGTTCACATGCTTGCAACCAAGCTCCTTCATGGTCTCAGCAGTCTTTGCGTAAGGCCATCTACAAGAAGAAAAGAGAATAAACCCTGTGTGGGGAAGCTGTCATTACACAGAGTGATCTGACGAAGGCCTAGAGTGAGAAGTCTGTTGATTACAGAGAGATGGATGGTCCCTACAGAAAGCCTGCTCAATGGGATCCAAATCTTTTCCTGTCAGAGGAGTTTCTCCAGGACTATAGAACCAGGAAAACCTCCAGATTACAGTGAGTTAAAAAACTGAAGTAAAGCCAAAATAAGACCTTGATGTTCCACTATAGACATTCCACTACTTAACTCTGCCCGCTCCAGACTTCGTGTTTAGGTTTGGGGTTCTTTTTCACCGGTTCCCTACAAGTGACATTACTTCCTAGCCCTTCCTAGCAAGAGCCATCATAGTTCCTTCCCTGCCATTGGGAGAATTCAGTCACAGCTTTCCCACATGAATAAGGCCGGTTTAACTCCCTCGCTCTCTTAACACTACCAAGTCTTGTGCAACCATCCTGTTCCTACCTAGGATCTGCTTAACTTTATGGGTCAGTGGTCCGGTGTCTGTCCTGCCCTGGGACCGAGAGGTGCATGAGACAGGGTGCTACGTACATTGGGGAGGCAAATATAAGATTGTATTTAAAATAAAGTATCTTATTTTAAGCCATCAGAGCTGTGGGAAGAAGTATACAAAAATACAAACCAATCCGCTGGTACAGCATGCCCTCTGATCTGCTGACAAATAATAAAACAATTCTTCCAGGTACCTGAAGAGTTTCAACTTTTAACTGTTCAGTCTTCAAAGGGGCCCTAGTTACCAAGTACTTCACTCTAGAGGCAGCAGCTACAGCAGCGTCTGTCTGTGAAGTGCCGTCTGTCTGAGGTTAGAGCGTAACGGAAGGATGGCTTTTGCCTTGTGTTGGAAGGAAACAAGCTGCCATGCCCTTCTGCTCCTTCTCCTTGTTCCCCTAATCCCTCTGGTGTCCTCCCTCTCTGCTCTGGGGCAAGGGAAGGACAGATTCCTCCTTTCCAGAAATCTGAACGTCTTCCTGACTCAAAATCTCATTTATTCCTTTGCGATTCTTGCAGTCTCTTGTGCCCCCGTATGGTAAAATACCCCCATTACAGAAAACTGTACAAAGGAAAATCAGATTTCTAATGTTAACACGAGACATAGGTGGAGGAATATGTAAGTGACAAGGGGTACATCAAAAACTCTGATTATTTAATTTATCAGCCAAAGTTAATTCAATAAATGCATGACGTGGATCATTCCTCCTCAGAAATAACATTCAGCTCCTCACAAGACTTCAGATACTGGGCAGGACAGGGAAGACAGGGTGCTACGTACATCGGGGAGGCATTGCTGATTCTGTGATGTTCACGGTGTGATTTTGTATCAGCGCTCCAAGGTTACTTACTTCTCACACTCTGTGTCGTGACCCACAGTCAGCTCGCAGCCTGGGAAGACTTTGGCTGCCAGCACTGGGGAAATGCAGCACAGGCCAATGGGCTTTTTGGCAGCATGGAATGCCTTCAGGACATCCTCCACCTCTTTGGAGATGATGCAGTTCTTGCCTTGGGTAGCCCAAGTACTCAGGTTTTTAGCCACTCCAAAGCCACCTGAGAAAAGAGAAACAGATTAGACCAGAAGATTAGTGCTCCAGGGCAGGATTTTTTTCAGGTATTACTTGATAGAATGCTAAAATGGATTTGGTGGATGGCAGCATTTGTCCAATGTTGATAAAAGAATTAAAAACAGACAAGCTGAACCTTTGTGAGCTGGCTGCCAGGAGATGAGACATCGAAGCGCCTTTCTTGCTTCCATACAGAGCTGAAGTGGAGAGGTATCAATGCTCTGTTGGGTACTGTGTTTCACCCATGAGTTCTCTTCTGAATTATGGTGGAACATGCTGACAAGTTTTCACTTGTCTCTTAATCCTTGCTCCAGGCCTAATCCATCCCCACTGAAACCACATGGTCATACTTGCACTAAAGATGAATTGCCAGACTGACCAAGCTTTCCGCTTTTGAGTCCCCCCCTCTCTGTCCCAGCCTCTTCTTCTCCTGATGAGGAGGTAGGCAAGTTGGTGAGGGAGGGGATAGTTTTACATCCAGTAAATAAAAAGCTCAGTAGATACAGAGGATAATTCAGTTGGCAGTTATCTGCCCTCTCCTCTTGGGATAAGCTTCTGCATTGCCATGTCCTCTTTTAATATAAGTCCAAGCTAGCATGCCAGTGCCAGCACAGATGGAAGATGTCTGTCCTTCCAATCCCTGCTTCCAGCCTCTCTTCTTCCCCAGTGGCTCTGCCCGGTTCCTCTCCAGCCCATGAATCCCATGTCATTCAAGGCTTATGGCATATCTAAGCTGTTCCCAAGGCTTTGGGCATGCAGATCCCGCATGCCGTCCTACCTGGTATGATTAGGGCATCCAGCCCCTTGACATCCAGCTTAGCTAGATCCTTGATGTTGCCTCTGGCTATTCTGGCACTTTCAACTAGGACGTTGCGCTTCTCCTGAGTTGGCTGTCCTTTCACGTGGTCCACCACATGCATCTGGTCAACATCAGGAGCATAAACCTCTGCCTGGAGAGGGAGGGGAAAGGTCTATTATCCTTCAGTCATGTATCTTAAGCATGTTAACGATCATAGGTAGTGAACGAAAATGCTTGAGTTTGTTAGGAAAGAACTTTGCTGGTGAATGCAGTGACCTTCAGGCTCACCTGTATCTGATACTGGCATCAGGAAGGTTATAGGCATAGGGAGGAGAAAGAAAGAAAGGTCTTTTGTAGCTTCTGCACAGGAACATTTACCTTGACCTTAAAGGAATGAGGGTGTTGTTAGGTGAAAGCAAAGAAGCTAGCCCACACTGCTCGTTTTGGGTGCTGCTGGGGAGGGAGCAGCGAAACCTTTCCTTCCTAGGAAAAGGAGGTGTCCCAAGAGCCGTTGGTGAAGCCATTTCTTAGAGTTTTCCATCCGCATCCCAATCAATCACCTTCACTGAGGCAGCCCCAGCCCTGCCCCAGCTGCACCCACAAAGCCAGTCATCCCCTGTGGGTGCTGACTGCCCAGCAAGCTGCTGTCAAACCACATGCCTTCCTCAAAGACAGGACTTTGAGTTTCTTCTCCCCAGCTACTGTTTTCCCAAAGCCACTGTATTTCTTTTTCTGGAAAATGCTTCCCCTTCCTTCAGAACTGTTTCAAGCTCACATGCAGAAATTAAGGCAGGAGGGTGGCAAACAGATGGGCGATAGATTTTGGGACTGTACAAGCTTTGCAGTTCTGGGCCCCACAATTTAAAGAAGGATGTTAAGGTACTCGAAGGTGTCCAGAGGAGGGCAAGAAAGCTGGTGAAAGGGCTGGGAGGAATGTCCTTTGAGGAGCAGCTGAGGACTCTGGGTTTGTCTAATTTGGAGAAAAGGAGGCCGAGGGGTGACCTCACTGCTCTCTCCAGCTCCCTGAGGAAGGGACGTGGGGAGGGAGGTGCTGAGCTCTTCTCCCTGGGATCCAGGGACAGGACGCGTGGGAATGGTTCAAAGCTGCACCAGGGGAGGTTCAGACTGGACATTAGGAAGCATTTCTTTACCGAGAGGGTGGTCAAACACTGGAACAGGCTTCTTAGAGAGGTGGTCGATGCCCCAAGCCTGTCAGTGTTTAAGAGGCATTTGGACAATGCCGTTAACAACATGCTTTAACTTGGTCAGCCCTGAAGTGGTCAGGCAGTTGGACCAGATGATCATTGTAGGTCCCTTCCAACTGAAATATTCTATTCTATTGTATTCTATTCGATTCTATTCGATTCGATTCGATTCTTTGTTTCCTTAGGCAAGCAGGACCAAAAAATAAAAAGGGGGAGGCGGAGGAAATAACTCCGGAGTTTCCTCCACGAGAGGTCCCTGCCGATCAAGGGATGAGTGCAGGACAGTGCTCTGAGCCTGCCAGTTCAGGGTATGGCAGGAGGGAAGCGACTGCAGCAGCTCCAGGAGAGAAGAAAAAGAGGGAAAATTACACACAGTGGAGAAAAGGTTTGGACAAATCTCAGCTTTAAGCCAAACAGAGAATGCACACTTTGAAGGCTTTGGAATTGGGTGGGCTGGCTCCGCAGCACAGGTACCTCACCACTGTGCCTTTGTATTTAATAGAGCAATTCCGATTCCGAGGAGAACGGCTCTGACCCAGATTTGTGGGTGGCTCAGAGCTGAGGGTAGTGTTACACAGGGCTTCTCTCCCTCCCCTTCCAGTCTCGCAGAGCGGCAATCGTGACTAATGGCATATTAAAGCAGCTGCTTGAGGGTTGCCCTTTTTACCCTTATTCAAGTTCAACTCGCAAGAACTTGTGTATTTTCAGTTCTAATCTTCGGGGTTTTAAAAAGATGAATTTCAAACAGCCAAAAACAATAGTAGTCTTTTAAACAGAAATACCAAAGCAGAAAAGAGGAAGTGCAAGCCAAAAAGAATAGAGAATGCGTTTAGGAAAATTTGTTTCAGAGTTTGGATCCACTCAACACAGAGCACCAAGCCAATCCTCTTGTACAGCAAAGCTGTGAGAGCAAAGCAGAGACCGAGGAGTTCTCCACGCTTGCTGCAGCAGCTCCTACTCTGTGCCGTTTGCTTTGACTCCAGTCACTGACGCTTTGCAATTAGCCTAGCAGCAACAGGGAGCTTGTGATTTGTCCGGCACGCTGCAAAGCTCCTTAGAGACAAGTACCTTCCGCAAGAGAGAGAGATTGAAAAGCAGAGCAGGGCAAAAGGAGCCAGAGATGGGGCAGGAGCCTGCCAGGGTGCCTCTTACCTGTGCCCCCTCCCTGCTGAGATGCACCAGCACAGCAGAAGACTCGTGGATCTCACTCCCGTCGTACACCCCACAGCCAGCCAGCACGACAGCCACTCTCTTTCCCATGGTCGCAACCAGAGCAGGAGGATTCCCAGGAGAGCCCCAAATTGCCGTGCATCTCTGTTCGCTGCCTGGAGTCTTTTATAGCGCGATCCCTCCCCCAGGAGCAGGTGGGGCCAGGAGGGTTGGGCTGAATTTCTTACTGGCAAGAACGTTTTATTTCCAGTGCCACAGGCAGGGCATGTAAATATTATTTGTTTCCTCAAGTAACTGCTCCCTTGCAGATCTTCTTCCCAGCACGTTGTCTCCAAAGTGTCCCCAGCTGACGTGACCTGTTCAACAGAGCAATTGTGTTTGTCCTTCTCAGCTGTCGATTTTCCATTCTGTTTCAGACTAAAGTACCAAAGTCTTTGCACATAAGATGGTATCAAAGGGAGCCCACCCCGAGCAAGTATTCAAGCCAGCGCATTCCTCTCTGTGCCCCATTTTTTTAAACCCTACACTGCATAGGCAGCCTCAGTCTTTTAACACCAAGATGTCCTTTTCTGACCTTAAATGTTCTTATCTTCACATCCCACCTCTCAAGAGCAGATGGGTTGCACTCAGTTGTAGTTGTTTCCTGGCCTTTGGGTCCTGAGGTTAGAAATTAATAACTTGATTCTTCATTAACAGCACCATCTCTCCATTTGCCAGGAAAGCGGTACCAGGAATTGGGAGAGCCCTGACCTCTGTAGGGGCACGTGGCAGCGAGATTCACAGCATGTGATGGGGAAGCTCCCTTGCTCATGCAGAGACTTTTTCTTCCTTGTCCTTGATATGCTCACACCTGAGGTGTATGTACCTCTCTATTTCAGCTTTGCACTGCTGAAATAACTGTGGCCTGTTGAGGCTGTCTTGCCGTTTGTCGGAGAACAAAAAACTTCATGCAACATGGCTGAAGAATGTTTTTCAGGGTTTATTTATAAGAAATTTGCCTTGGGTCTCTATCATATTTGGAAGAGACATGAAGTACATCCTGTGTACAATGAAATAGCCTTTTGGCAAGTTCATCAGTCATAGCAGGCATGAGGAAGATACTCATTGTTGATGCATGTATCTTCATTTATTGCACACATCTCTTAAAACTAGTGGTATCAGGCACCACATACTCCTAGCTGCTACCTGTACAAGCAGGAACAAAAAGCATGTGAGAAAGGACTTGCAGTCCAGCTAATCTGACACAGGCTTTTCCTTTCAGTTACTTTTATTACCCAGAACAGGAATTAAACTGAGATATGTGTGGAAAACAACCAAAGCCTTTTCACTGCTGTTTGTTTTGGTATCTAAGGAGTTCTAACAGTGGTTTAGAAATTTATTATTTCCTCTTGCATGAAAAAACAGCTGAATCATGCTGCATCTTCAACAGATAGTTCCTTCCTCCTTCAACGGGTTAGAGAGCAGTCCCGTTAATGATGGAACAAAGATAGCCAGTGGCTGATGACTTAAACTTACTGCTTGCTGCAAACCACAGCATTTAGCTCTGCCTGTTGCAAACTGACTGAGCTGGTTCCCCTTAGGTGTAACTGGACAAACCAAGCTTGTTCCAATGCTTGCTTCCTCATGTAATAAGACCTATCTCAATAGACATATTGAACCTAAAGATCTGTCTGCAATAAACATATTCTTGATAAATAATACTTTTCAGCTGAGTTATTCCATTCTGTGGGGGAATGTCTGCACACATTTATTACGGTAGAGACATCGGGCTTTAATATTAACACCTTGCTTTAATCTGCATTAATATTCTAGTGAAGATGAGTGCGAAGGAACCCTGTTGCCTCAAAGCTCTTCTTGAAGGGTGAACACAGTTAAAGATAACTGTCCTCCAAAGCACTGAAGAAACCAGGAAAGTTTGGGAGCCATTACAGGGATCCAGCTGCGCAATGGAAGCATACCATCATGCTCCAACTGGCTCAGAGAGCAGGAGGGGCAGGGTCCTTTGACATTATCTGTGGACCCTGACAGTCTGGGGTTGTTCTGGATGCTGCTACAGATCTAATGTCTCTTGGATGATCCTGGAGGAGGATCTGTCTTTGGACTCCAGTCTGTGCAGTTCTGAGTCCTGTTTCCAACAGCTTTTTCTGTCCTCCAGCCCTGGCTGTGGAGCATGACTTCTGGGGGAACATAGAGCAGGATCTGCCAAGAGGAACATCACAGCTTGCTGCCTCTGCAAAGTCATCCTTGACCAGCCCAGTAATATCAGTGTGAAGCTCTTTACACTGTTCTGCATCTTTTATCTTGTCAAGAGGCTGAGAGTGGAATTTGCTTTAACTGGGGTTGATGGGAACAGGAGCCGAGTCCTTCACAGGCATAGGCCCTACACTGGTCCATTGCACATAAACAAAACGATGGAGGAATGTACACAAGTGCCGGCAAGTGTTGCCCCTGTTTTCCATCAAAGCTCTGTGAGCTCTCACAGAACAGTTCTCTGCCTAGTTCCCACTTGACGTGTGACCCAACATGATCCTGAGGCCAGTGTCCACTGCTTTCTGCAGCCTCTCCTCCATTGATAAAGACCTTTATGCCCGGATCACATATTCTCCATGGGAAGCAGGAGGAAGCTGTGAATAGGTCCTTCATGTCGCCTTTGGGATAGAGCAGCCATCATGGCAATGACTGATACTCACTGCCTGCACAGTTCTCCTGGAAAGCCAGCAAGGCTCCTCTAGATGTATCCTCGCACTGATGGTCTCCAGACTGCGTGTTTGCATTGACACCTCACTCGTGAAAACCACTTAGGAGGAGTTCCCTGTGAGTGTGGATGTGGAATGACACATGGACAGAAGTCACCTTTAAGGGAGCGGCACTGAATCTGCCCTGGGTTTGCCCAGCACAGGACAGTGGTGCCAGGCATTCATAGCTGTGACAGGGACAAACAGCAGGACCATGGCCAGTGTTAGGAGAGAGAACTGGTCCCCAAGGAGCTCCTGGGCTTGCAAAGTATTTGTTTGCTCCAGCAAGATGGTTTCTTTAAAAAACCTTAATTTTAACCAGTGTAATTTCCTCACTGGCAGTAGCAAAAAGGCAGGAATAGTAATAAACCCTCAGCGTTATTGCTCAAGTGTCTTTTTTAACAAGGGTTAATCAACAGTAAAATTAACAGGCCCCTGGAGGGAGCTACCAGCAGTCCATGCTGACTCACAGACTGAAATTTATTGCAGCAAGGAACTCGTTTGCATTTCCTCCCGCATGCAGAAAGGCACACTAACAGAAGATGTTTGTAGAGAAAAGGGGTGGAGAGCAGGGAGGAACACAGGCCAGTGGAGTTGGTTTGGTTATAAAGAGCTAGGGAGGAAAGAGAGGCAGCATTTCAGCCCGCATCTGGGTCTTCAGCGGACTCTGCGATGGCAGACAGAAAAGCTGAGTCACTGCATTCCTCCATAGGGCTCTTGGGCATTTCCGCAGGTAGGGATCGAGTCTTCTTGGCATGGGAGGATGGGGTTGGGACTAGCTTTTATGGACAACCCCCTTTTGAAAGGGGGCTAAAGAGTCTGTTTATTCTGAATCTTCTCTGCCTGGGTAGAGCTTTTAGATCCGGAGATCCCTGTGCCTATTTCAGCAGCCAACAAAATATTTGTCTTGGCTTTAAAGTGCTGGCCTCAACTTTTGTACTCGATCCATCCTGGGTGGGAAGCAAATCAAAACTTTTTGGTAGTCGTTTTCATAAATGATCTTTATTTGGATGCACTTTCCTCTCTTTTCCTTTTCTAGCCGTTTTCCCCGCAGCTCTGTTTTCCATATTCACTCCCTTTCATTTGCTCCTTCTTTGCTTTTCATCTTTCTGAGTGCGGCCCCTTTTCATTTTTAGGCTGCTTTTCTGTAGGCACAAGGCTTATGTGATCATCTGTAGAGCATGCGTGTGTCTCTCTGCCTTTTGCGTAATTGGAATCGGAGAGCTGATTTTTACCTTTATCTGACAACAGGGGAGCACTTTCAAACATCATTAAGTTTAAGTTTCTTAAAACTAGGCACCCAGAAAGAGGTGAGACCTTGGACACAAACCAAGTTACAACACGCACCCACCCCCAGCTCCTTAGATTTCATTATGTGCAGATCTTGTACTGTTATTTTTTCTCTATTCCCTGCTTTTGCCACTCTGGTTCTCTCCTGATTTTTTGGGCAAAGTTTACAAGCTCTTTCTTTTTTTCCACCTCCCTTGTCATACACAGGATCACTCTTACTGGCAGTGCACTTCTACAGCTTACCCAGAGCAGCCCCTCTGATCCCCAGCACAGCTCTAGGAGTCCTTCTGTTGATTTTATCGTCTCTTTTGGCGTATGCAGGTAAGACTCGGAGGGTGGCCAGCTTCAAGGCCTCCCCCTTCTATAGCTTTGCATGTATTTGGTCTGCTTTGCCAAGAGGTTTATACAAACCGTGGCAGCGTTGCCAGACCACTGATTCATTCTCCTAGAGGAGTATGTCAGCACAGCAAATTTTTCCTATATAGGCAAACAAAGAAATCAATGTTAGTTTTGAACAAATGCTTTACCAGGATCTCTGAGAGTTTTAACAGACTGAATACATGATTTCTCTCAAAACGGTTCCCAGGCTTTCTGAGAGTACTTTAGGCATCCATGGATTGAAATGGCATGTCAATGTGTAAATGCCAAGAGATCTACTTATCTGAGAGAAAAAATCACTGGCTATAACAAAGTCCACACTTTTTAGAATGAATGCTGAGTTATTTCTCCTTTTTAAGTCGGAAAGATGAGGACATGAAAATCCAAGATTTGATGCTGGTATTTTTTCCTCTACAAAGCAGACAGTTTGGGAGAGACACTACATATTTTAACCCATAAAACATAGGTCCGCCTCTTCTCTCAGTCAGTGGTGGCACAAAGCATTAGTAGAAAGCACTTAGAAGCAGCTGTATTGACGGGACCATATGGAATGGACCACTGGGCAGGTGATGTTTCACAGTTGGTGGGAATCAACAGCCTCCTACCAAAGGCAGGAATTTCTGTGCTCCCTTGTTCCAAGAGATGCATACTTGTGTGATTACAGTCCTGTGTAGCTTGGGGACTCCTTCAGCAGAGCTCTTGCTTCCCTTCCCAACTTGAGTCTGGCTCACAAGGCTGTATCAGTTTGAGGAAGAAATGAAGCATGGGTCCATTACAAAGCTCCAGCTTGGAAGGAAGCTTTCAGGTCTATCCGTGCTGATCAGTATCCTCACATGGTGAGGTGAGAAGGCATAGCAGTAAAAATCTGTAGGTACTTTGTGATATTGTTTGGGGGTAGTAGGTGGGTTCCATCCAACTTGAAGTATTTTAAATCAAGGTCTTTGTCATTTTGGGGATCAGGATACCGAACAGGATAGTTCTTGAGAAGGAATGAGTTTTGCAATTCCTATCCTTCTGTCATCTGAGAAGGCCCAATTATTTATGGGGATCCAGCAGGTTGTATGACGCCTGTGGTTCAAACATTGGACCTGACAGCTTACAGCAGGAACAAAACAAACCACCAGGCAACCCAAAAGAAAGAGGTGTCAGGACTTGGTTTGCGTTAATGTATTATGGTCTTGTTATTGAGTCTTGTAGGCATCATGAGGAAGATGAGACAATGGCTTGGTGAACCTCGACTTCATTAGAGCAAACTGCGTGCCAGGCTTGGTACAGTACTTGGGTGAAGGAACTCAAGTACTTTGAGCTCACCTCAGGCATTCTGATGAACACAAAGTATTGTGCTGATGGAGTCTTTACAGTCATGTCTACACAGTGTAATGGGGCATGATGCAGACCTACTCAAACTCGTGATAGCTCTGTCTAGCATCATGCAGGACCTGTGCAGCTCCATGCTAGCATAGTGATCATGCTTCCAACACACCATGTGCCTGTCCTAACTACCGCTTTCCATAACCTACTGTCTCGAAATCACAGTTCTGTCTCCGTTGTTGTTTGTTTCACAGGAATTCGGAGAAGCCAAAGAAATGCCTCCCTGTTCTTGTCTCTCTGCCTGACCATCTCAGTGTTCTGGTGTGGCTATGGAGTGGTCTTCATCCTGGGAGGGCAAGGAGTTTTGAACGACACTGGTGATTTCCGCGATGCCTTGGTGCCTGGCCTGGTCACGTTTACTTTGGCACTACTCATTATTGCAGTGGTGGGCTTCCTTTGCAGAGAGGTCATCCTAGCTATGATTGCTTCTGCCGTCTCACTTGCCAGTGCTCATGAAGTTGCCATGCGTTATAGCACAGCTTTTGGTTCCTCTGCTGTGGCTTGCAATTATATGATTGTCTGCTTGGTTGGTGGTTATTTTGCTCTGGGAAGGATTCTCTATTTCCTAACCAAAGAGAAAGTTGCCCTCCCTGGCACAGAGCTGGCCAAGAAAAAGAAGCATGAACAGATCCAATCCACCAGTGGCAGCATGAATCATTTTACAGTCGCCGGTCTGATCCTGAACATGCTGTCTGCCAGTGTCTTTGGCTGTAGGCTCCTGGGCGTCACTGGCAAACTATTTATCGGTCAAGTGCCCTGGCTGTGGGCAGCTGGGATCTACCAGATTGGCATTTGCATTTTATCTTACCGTGCAATGGATGTACTAATGGCTACATTCTTTGGTTTCACTTCCATCCTGAAATTTGCTGGAGGCTATTGCCTTCTGTACCCAATCTGGCAACCAGAGGAGCCATCTTTCCCTACTCCATTCCTGGTGGTTTTCTCAATTCTTTTTGTTGTCTTGGCTCTTTTTCTCACTCTTAAGAGCCCAGTGGATGGCCTGTATTTGCTGTTTTATGTGGCCTACTGCATTGCATTAGCTTGCCGTCCCAAGGGATTTTTTGAAGGTGGACCCCAAGGCATGGATGTGGCCATCTTTGTGGCCTCAGCCTTGATGACCCTAATTCACCTGTACAATGTGAAAGCAAGTACCAAGATCCCAACAGGGAAGGGTGCTGTGAAGGCCCTACTTGCTCGCAGCAGTTTTCTGAAGCTTCGTGAAGGGCCAGACCTTCATGCTCCGTATCTAGGGTATTCCAAGTATGCAGATGCAGAAGTACTTGGCTATGCATGCAGTGTCCTCGCTTCTTTTGCTATAACAATGACAGGGGACCCACAGGCTCCACTTGCTACTGTTGTAATTCCGTGGGTAGTGGTAGCTGGTGGGATCCTTAAGCTTCTAGGCGGCTCGGTGGCCTTTGCCCGAGGTAAAACCCTGGAGAGCAGTGCCTTCATTCTCTATGCTGTCATGTGGATCATCTGGGGCTTGGCAAGATATGGTGGCCTCTATGGCACTACCAGAAGCTTCCACGCAGCGGTAGGCATCATTGCTTTCATGCTCTTCAATGGCTTCATTGTCTTCTGCACGCTTTTCTTAAACATCGCCTGGTTCTTTTACTCCCTCACTTTCTTGCTCATTGCTGTCAGCTTCTTGCTGGATGCCATCCATGCTCTTCCAGCTGGCTATGACATTGCTGCCACTCTCATCTTTGGTCTGGTCAGCTTTTACTGCTTCCTGTCTGCCCTTTTCAACAGCATCTTTGAGGGATCCTGCTTACCAATGGGTAGGCCCATTGTGCAGCTTAGTGGTGTGGGGGGAGGAATGACCAAGTGCCTTCACCTGCCTGCCAGGAAAGCTTCCTCAGTCAAGAGAATTGCAGGTAAGGGAAATACATAGGGCATAATGGGAGGGCGGAGGGTAAATTCTGGGAGGCTTTGTGGCAGAACACTGTTAAAAGGACATTGTTCCAATCCAGATGTGGAAACCATGAAAATCTGACGACATTTTGATGAAGTGGGCCATATTACAAGAGTCGTTAGAAGCTAAATATACTATGGGGGAATTAGCAGTGAATTCGCTGCTGTCTCTCCTGTATCATATCCCTGTCTGCTCATCCAGTCTGAGATACGTGAATCCTCCAGGCTGGGGCCACCACTGAAAGCTTTGTACAGAGAAAGCAGGACAAATGCATGGTGCTTGCCCTCTCTACAGGGCTGAATGACTTCTGGCCCTGATGAACGTGGCCCAGAACTCCCCTAAATGCCTGATCTCCTCTTGGATGAATGCTAGAAAATGCACTGTCAGAGGAAATACTTTGTTTAGTTGGGAAAAGGAGATGAGAGCACCGAATCGGCTGTTTTGTCTGTGACAGCTCTTCTGTGAATGACAGCCCCTCGCTTCTAGTCACTCAAGGGGTTCTGCCCTGTTTGTATGCCAACAGATATCCTGAAGAATGGCGGGACTTGCGGCATCCCCACAGATACTGTGTATGTGCTTGTGGCAGCCTGTAATCGGCCTGATGCTGTGGAGAAAGCTCACCAGTAAGTATTTGTCTTGCTGCCCCAGTGAAGGCTTCCTTGGCTAGTCTAAAGAAGCCTCTAGGACTTATAGCTGCTACTGAGTACTGGCTACAGCAACCATCGAGAGCAATGA
This sequence comes from Gymnogyps californianus, assembly GCF_018139145.2. NCBI lineage: Eukaryota > Metazoa > Chordata > Aves > Accipitriformes > Cathartidae > Gymnogyps > Gymnogyps californianus. Next base: position 23,737,183 of record NC_059479.1, on the reverse strand, counting down.
GACACATAGCTTAGCCTTCATGGGAACAACAAGGTGATGAGCCTGGGGGAGAAGATCCGAATGAGGAAAGGAGACAGTTAGGCTGTAATTGTCTTCTAGGATATTGAAGGTTCCTGGCAGGCGATGGAGCCAGGTAGCTTGGATATCACAAGGAAAGCCAAAGAAGTGGCAAATGGAGCAGGGGATTACTGTACATATTTGTAGGTACATATTGTCACAACCAAAACCCCTCTCATGTTTAACAAATGCCTCTAGCTGTACTTTTGTAAGCAGCTGGGACCCCTCATATTGGTGGGGTTTCCTCAGAACTTGGGCAGTTGGGACTTCTACCCATCACTATGCAAGAAGCTAAAACCTTGATCTGGAGTAGACGTTCCTGATTGGGAATAGTCATTAATGTCCCTTCCTGTCAGGTCATCTGTTGAACGGTCCTACTTTTACTCCAGACTGGTGACCTGGGGCAGAGCCTACAGACCTTGTCTTCACTCTAGGCCTTGCCAACACAATTTCCTTTTCAGCTTGAAAATAAATCCCGATCATACTTCCAGGCTCATTTTTCTTGCCTCCTTTCCAGCTCCAAGCACCAGGCTCAGGATCGCCCCATGTCACTCTGGATTTCTAGCCTAAAGCAACTGGAACCTGCAAAGCATTTGTTCAGTCCCCTCCTCTGGGACTTCATGGAGGCTGCCTGGCCATCTCCTATTAGCTTGGTGGTTCCCAGAGGTGAGGAAATGCTGTTACTTCCAAGCTCTCTGGAGAGCTTTGGCTTTGAAACTCCAACTTTAAGTCACGCATCCCTGCAACGCCACATGCTCCGTGGCGATATTTCTGGGAAGATCATTGTGTTCGGACTGATGTACATCCGTAAGTGCCGTGTGACTCTTTCCTTGTGCAGGTGAATGGGTGGACTTCCTGGGAATGAAGGACTCCGCTAAATACGTCGGTACCCCTCAGAGCATTGCCGTCCGCATCCCCGACTGCTCTGTCACCACACACCTCATCGACTTGGTGAGTGGCCAGAGCACACTCATCCCAGCAGCGCTGGCGACCAGACCTTGCCATTCCTCTGTCTAGGGAGCAGGCTTGGTGTCAGTTGCTAGCACCCAGGTCCTCTGGCCTGCTGGAGGGGATAGGGATAGTGAGAGGCTGGAGCACTCTGTCAGCCCTCTTGGCATGTCACCTCTCCTCTCTTTTTTTCTTTTCTCAATGAAGTGAGGATCCTAGCATGTTCAGACAGGTTTGGGGAGTGAAAAGTGCTAAAACGAGTAACTCCCACAAGAAAAATATCATTAAGAAAGGGTGGGGTATGCAGGCAGCTGGTAGCTGATTTTGTGGCAGAATAGAGGGTAAAAGGAATAACCACCAGGTCAGAAAGCCAGAAAAGATGCAATTAACAGATACTTTGTCTGATTTCCTACGTAGAACTCTTTTGTTGCAAGCACGGGCTTATCTGAAGCCAGAATTATTTCAGAAGGTCCAGAATGTGGCCAGAGGAACTGTGATACCCTGCACGTTCTGCTCATTTCTAGGACAGACATTGTAGGTCTTTGGCAATTGCTGTTGCTGGAAAACAAAATGTTCTTTCCAGATCAACATCAGTAAACCCCAATTCGGCAGGGTGTTAGTCACTCGTACACAGATGTGGTGGGACTGTAGTTGCCTACAAAGTAGGTGTCTCTACCTAGGTGAGTCACACTGAGTTCTCTTTAGAGTCACAGAGACTCACAAGTGACCTTCAGAGTTCAAGTCATCTGTTTTATACGGCAAAACCTGCTCAGAGCTTTTATTCCCATTTTTTCTGTCACCAGGTTGGCCCCATTGTGGTCACATCAGCTAACCCAACAGGAGAGGCAGACACAACACACCACAACCAAGTGTATGCCAAGCTGGGAGATAAGGTAATTGGGGCTCTATGTCTTTTCATTCCAGCTGGTCCCAAAAGATGTGGGGATGGAAGAACACAACCACTTGGTTTCCAGTAGGCAAATCAATAGATGATATCAGGAATCTGGGAAAGCATCTCATTCATTAAAAAAATCTCATGGACGCTCCTCACGTTGGTGTCATAGTGAAAGAACAGTGTAAAATACAGAACTTGGTGGGAAACCAAAATTCTTCTGATTTATACAGTATAGTTATGGCTTGGCAATGTGAGTTAGTTCATCTTCTAACACAGAATGATATGAGCAATAAAAAAATGCTTCTTTGCTTAGAAGCAATAAAACCACTGATACCGGAATGTGCCAGGGCTCCAGCTGGCCTTGAGCTGTCAGAACACAGAGGATTCCCATCCAAAGCTGAAGCTGGTCTAAAACTGGTGCCAAAGCTCCAAAACATTCCTGGCTTTTAGAACTTTCGTAAGCTCTGGAAGTACAATGGTCATGGCCGTTCAAACGGCTGTCTTTCATTTCACTGCTAAATCCTGAGTGTACTACATTTTGTATATTCGTGGCAGCTTATGTGAGGGCAGTTTTAAACAAAAGGCGGTACAAGTCTTCCACCTCTAACTCCTCAAAAATCTGGTTTTCTACACATTTGCTTTGTGGATGGGACTTCTTCAAAGCTCCTCAGCTGATGTAAACCTGTCTTTGTTGACCTACGCCCTGTAGAGCTCCTTCTCTCTCTGCTTTTATTAAGTTCATTCATTCCAAATTCAGCCCTTAGTGTCAATACAGTGGGGTAGGAAGGAGCAGAGTTGCCTTTGATAATAATTACCTGCTGTTGAGAGGGGGAAACTGCCCTCTCTTTTCCCAAGTGCCTGAGGGGAACTTGGTGTGAACATCTGTTGTTCTTCAGGTGGATGCAGTTCTTTGTGATGGGCCTTCTCCAGAGAACATCGCCTCCACCGTTGTGGACTGCACCAAAATCGACAGTGGAAACATAGGATTCTTCAGAGTCGGTATCATCCCCAAGTCTCAGGTAAAGTTAATCTTGATTTTATTTCTGCTCCCTTTCTCCATCTCCATTAAGTGGGTTTCAGACTGGGGGTTTCCTAGTTCCATAAGGAAGTGAAGAAATCTGTGATAGCGTGAGGAGTTATCGTAGGGTGGTGTGAAAGAGCAGAAAAACAGAGCTCTGTGTTGCCTGTGTCCTGATCCTGCCTCCGGACCACCGTTGCACCCCTCTGTGCTAAGCACGCTGCTGGGGAACGTGCGAGGTGAGACTGATTCGTTCGCGGAAGAAGCTCTGAGATCCAAGGTCGTGGACATCCATGGGGCAGGCTCTCTGTTTACACTTATCCCAGAGACCTCTGAGCAGACAGAAATGCTTAGTGTAATCCCAAGGCTGAGCCCAGACATGTAGCTTGAAAGAGAGTAGGGCATTATTTCAATAGCTGGAGAAGAAATTAGTGCTTTCCCCTAATTACTAACCCACTCACAGCTATGTTTGCTAATTCCAGGTGCTGCAGATACTCGAGCAGGTGCAGAAGAAACACCCGTTGGTTCCTAACAGTGGCACTGGCACCACAAAAGGCCAGGAAGAACATCTGAATCATAGCTATGCTGTGCACAACGGGGTGGGCATGACTGCCTCGGAAGAGACCGTGCCGGTGCAGTCCCCCAATGATGGCTGCGAGAATCACACTCGCCTCTGACTCCCGTGCAGGTCAAGCAGTTACGTGCTCACTAGGAAATTGGTTGCTGGAAAATGACATATAGGTCAAATAGGGGAATGGGAGAGGTTTCCCAGCTGCAGGGGTGACTTATTCATCTTTCTATGGAGATAACTGCTAAAATATCCCAGTGCAGAGCTGACTTACAAACTGCAGTCACCCAGAAGTAAAATTTTCACTTACGGAGTCTGCCAGCTTTCACTGAAGATCAGACGTGACCAAAGAAAGCGTTATATCGGGGACAGACTGACCCCAGAGTAACAGAGCTTTATTCCTTTCACTGGGAGTTAATACCTTTGGTTTGGGGCACAGAGTACCGTGAAGTGTTTCATAATTACATGTTGGGGGAAAAACACTGCGTGAAACTTGAAGTGGGAGAGGGAGAAGGGAAGATGTATTCAGGTACTGTGCTGGTGAATACAGTGGACTTTCTAAAATAGGTGAGGCAAAGCACGGCCTCAGGAGCTGGGGCTGTCTTCTGATGTGTCTCCTCAAAATGGAGGTCGCAGAACCCAACACTAAAAAGAAATGCCATTATCTGAGATGCCATTTTCTGTATTTCACAGTCAGTGTGAGAGTGGAATTACTGTTTTGATGACTCCAATAATATCTCCTTACAAGTGCTGGAGCATTATGGAAGACCCTCCCTTCCCATGTTATCTTATGCAGGGTATGAATTTCAGGAGAATCATCTGCACTGCATTTGAGGATGCTAGAAGCCGGTCTCTTGCCTTATAGCGTAACTGTACACATCTCATGGTACCTTTCCTCCGGGGCGCAGATTTAGTGCAGAGTGGTAGCTGCTGACCGGGAGGAGGTGAAAAGAAGTTTCAAACCAACGTGAGGAGTTTTCCATGGCAAAGACTGCATGGCTGTGCAGTTAGCGGCTTGTTTAGCCTCTGAAAACTGTTGATCTTATTCTTACCTGACTCAGGTGCGAGGTGCTGATCAAACTCCAGCTGAAACCAGTGAATTGAGTCATTGATTTCAGCTGAAGTTCTGCTGGAACTTAAGCATAAAAGCTGTGCAGTCAGAGGAGCTCAACCTCTAGGAACTACAGCAAAACCAGGTCTTCTCAGCTTGTTCTTACCGAACTGGCTCTCTTCCTGCAGAGACGGAAAATGCCAGGTAATTGAGTTTGTTAAATAATTTTGCTGGTCTACTTACTGTATCTCTTTGGAGTTTATTGAAACTGGTTTTTAGAAAGCAATAAAATATTTTCAATAAACAGTCATATGTCAGGCAGGACTGTGCTAACATCTGCGGCGAGTGGAAAAACCTGGAAAAAACCTCACGGGTCAAAGGGTTATGGATTTCAGCGTCTCAGGGTTCCTGGCCATGCACGAAGGATCTTGTGAGGCAATCAAATTGCATCACTTTCCAGGGTGAGGAAGAGGAGGGAAAGAGAAGATAACTCTTAACATCAACCCCCTGGTGCCAGCTCCCTTGCTGAGGAGTGCTGATGAGCTCATAAACACCAGGGCTGAATTTTGCCCCTTTCCTTAACTCAATAAAAAAACCCCCTAAACACTGAATTCTGAGGGAGTGTGGTAAGAAGCATTAATCTGGAGAGGTGCTGAAGCATCACAAAGCCTTTTGCTGTGGGGAAAACAGCCCTGGCTTAAATATATCGGGGACGCTACTGCCCTGTGCTGCAAATAATGATACATTTTAGTGTGCCACAAGTTAGAAGTGGTTGAAAAAGCTGGATTCTTCACAAGATGCCTCGCCTGGGTCCATTTTTCTTCTTTCACTCTCTTTCCATGGTGCTTGTTTCTTACTCACAGAAATTTCTGATGGCAGTATCAGGACACTGGGCAAACGTGTGGGGGAACCATTTCTCACTTTCCTGAGCGAGGTGCAAGACAGCGAGATACTTCATTTAAGTTCAGTCCTTATTTTACCCCACCCGCAGCTCTCCTGTGTACAAGCAAATTGGAAAGAAATAGGTCAGGGAGGAGGAGATTTACATGGGATATTTCAGTTAAATTAAGGCAAAGAAATTTCTAATATTTCCAGAGTTTTCCCAGCATTCAAGGTGAAGCAAAACATTTTTAAAGGGAAGTGGGGAGAGAAAAAAAGCCGCTGTTTTAAGTGGCAAATCCGAAACACTTCAGTCAGAAAATGCTGAGATAAACGTTTGAATGTTTCAGTCTATTTGCTGAAAAATCACAGGTCAAATCCACTTCGAGGTATTGACAAGAATTTATCAAATACTTTCATCACTCTAAAAATGTTGCTTTTGGTTAAAAAAGGTTGCCCAGGCCTCCTCGGAGGAGACTGTCATTGAGCCATTCTGGTGCTGTTCCTCTCCTGTCCTGCTTAATGGGAGGGAATTGCTTCATTGAGTGTACCAGATGAGAGGGGCAGAAGGGGACTCGGGGTCCTCGGACCTCCATCACAGGAGGGGTTTGAAGGGACTGAGGGAAATCAGAGCTTTCCGAGACAGGCCAATTTTGGTTGCATTGTCAATGACTCGGAGGCCTTTAGGCCCGAAAGGTCACCCTGGGAGACAAAATAATCTCGTGAATGGGCCTCTTTGTGAAATGCCAACAACTTTAATCCCACTGGGCTTGGAAACGACCCAGGAAGAAGGGCTGTCCCACCTTGATTTTGTCCTTTGTGGAGTCCAGACATCCGTGTCAATGGAAAGGAAAAAAAAAAAAAAAGAATGGAAAATAAAGAAGTGTATTTTCCAGTCGCAGGAAAAAACAGCTCGCCCTTCTGAGAATAGAAATGTGCCATAGGAACAGGAACTGACTCAACGACATCTTCGAGGATGCATGTTGGTATAGTGGGTGGACCTGATACTAGGGTGGGCAGAGCGGTTCAGAGAGGAAGGGTGGCATCACAACCACCTCTTGAGTGAAACCAGCCAAGCAGAAGCCTTGAGACACGGGCAGAGTCAGGAATGTCCCTTGACCGCCTCCAACTTAAAGAAACACCGGGAACTGGGAGCTCTGTAGGGACAGAGCACTCTCCTCTTTGGCTCCTGCTCCTGAAATACAAAAGTTAAAGCCTGCCTATAGCTCGGGATGGGACATGAGGTGGAGGAAAAGGCAGAAGCAATGTCCTGCCATAATTGGGCGATAACCAGTCGCAGCAAAACCCTTTGATCTTGGCACTGTTGAGGGCACAGCATCTGAAAACACAACCCGCAGTGATTTTATGTCCTACTCACCTCGCTGCATTCTTCCTGGTACTCCTCCCTATAACATCAAGGGCCTAGGGTTATTGCTACAAAATGACAAGACAATCTGGTTTGTCGCTTTTTGGGGAAATACCGAGAACAACAAAGAAACAGCATATTTCAGAATCCTGGGCCAGATCTTCAGCTGCTCCGCAAAACACAGCTTGGATTTACATACCTGATGATAGCTGAGTTGCGGGGCCCAGCCAAGAGCCAGACAACCTCTAATGGTCTAGAGCCATCTGGGAGTCCCCGGTGTTCGTGCCGGCTGTAATACTGAATGTACGGAGCAGCTCTGAGCGGAGGCTCAGAGTAAGTCAGAACAGAGGTAGCTGGGTGACAGCAGCCGGGCACTTAACCAAAGTAGAAAATAACTCTGTTAAAGTTGTCTTTCTGCTGCATGTCTCCCTCGTTGTAATTCACGGCGCACCTGAAGTTGTCTGGTATGGAACAGCAGTAGAGAATTTATCTACCTAGTGAATAAAATCGATTGTGTAAAAAAATCTTGTGGGAAAAAGCAGCGGTCTGGAAATTGAGCTTCTTGAGTCACAACAAGAATTAACGGGATTAACTTCCAGTTGTGACTCCATCATATTCTTCCTTTCTGCCCCAACTAGAAAAGCATCTGATGGCTCCAAGATTTTCATCTCCTCTTTACGCACGGCACTGTTGTAGCTGGGGCTGAGGAAGGAAAGGCTCTGTGGTCGCTGCATCTTTGGGCAGGGACCGGTGGGTTTATCGGATCACTGTATTCCCCTGTTCCATTTCCACGGTTGCTGGCATCTCACTGCCAACGGAGCTCAGTTAGTAACCGACCACGTGTGTGAGGGCTTGTGTTCAGCGCGGTGGCTCCGTGGTGTTTGTCTGTGACCGCTGACGGAGGCGATCCTGCACCTCCAGCTCTGTCGGTGTGGATGCCCAACGCAGCAGTTCTCCGTTCAGATCCAGCGTGCATCGGTGGGGCGTGAAGGTGCACAAAGACAACCAGGCACAGGATCCAGCCCTCCGCACTGGTTCCCGTCCCAGTACTCAAGGGATCCCACAGCAGCACTGCCGTAGGTCCCCAACTTCTCAGCCCCATGGACTGGATGGAGGAAGACAGGCAGAAAGTGCTGCAGAGCAGTCAGTGCAAGGGGTCGTGTTGGGGGGCTGGATGGGGAGGTCTGTCCTGTACAGCCAGTTCAGCACTGCCTCTGGCCACGGTTCAGCAGCCACAATAAATACCTCAACTGAAAAGCCCGTGTTCAAAGGCTCAGGAGTGTTAGTTCTTGTGAGAACCACCTTTTCATTCCTTCCTGGAAAACACAAAGAGAAGATCTTACTCGTGTTATTATCTCTTTCTAGATACCAAAAAAGCAGGAATTTCAACAAATTCTTCTGCTCTGGCCATGAGACGGATGTCAGGGTTCAGACAGTTATCCTGAGATACATCTGTCTCAGCAGCTGTGAACAGAGACACTGCCGTTCCCTTCAGGACCAGCCATGCCCAGGCACCTTTGAGGAGCCTCACGTTCTCCACGTACTGCTGCAGGAGCAGAAAACTCTTCGACCGTCTCGCGAGGCAGCCTGTCTTGGCTCTGTGCAGTTCTCAGAGGAGCAGGGGTTGTAGGATCACATCCCGAATTTAGAGATGTTCTCTACCTGAGCACCTCCATTCTCAGACCCTATTTTTCATATTATCCACCCAGCAGGAAGCAGCCTGGGCCTTTGATAATGAGATGTTTATTGCCAAGTTTCAGTAAACAGCCAGCTCTGAATTCTTTCCCTGGTAGAATGATTACAGGAGATACTACAACAACCTTTCTCCTTTGACTTGGCTGCTGGTTCACACCAAACAATTGCTCTCTTTTCTGTTGAATTAATGACGGGTGCACATAACTGGTTTCTCGCTTTTACGGGTTCCACCGTGACCTTGTGCAGTCAGTGACAACACCCTAAATTAGCAGGATGTGCCCAGATTTCCTTTCAGGGCACTATTCTTAAGAACTTGGAGGAGGGGTAAGTACCAGCAGCACTGACTCCACCCCTGACCAAGCTCACCTTATCTCTTCAAAATTCCCGTAAGTCCCCTAACCGCCTCTGGCATCCTTTCTCCTGCAGCCTTGCTAAGGACCGTGTCCTCCCACGCTAGGTTATCAGATCTTACATGACCCAGGGGGTACCACGGCCCCTGTCCTCCTTCTTACCACCCCTTACAATTGCTCCGGGCCCCTCCTTGCCTGCGGCTGCCAGCAGCTGCGTTCACTTGCAAAATAAACCAAGTCCTAATTGGTAATACAAGAGGCTCTTGTGGGAAGTAGAGATGGCAGTAGAAGTGGAGGAGGAGTAAGGACGGAGCAGACGTAGCAGCTTTGCTACAGTTCCAGGTGTGAAGAAGAAACCAAATCCAGTAGGCAGCAATGACCATGACCGCTGGGACACAGGATACAGGCTTGCTTCTCCTTGGCCACAGAAAGAGCTGAGATGGGGTTCCCTCAGACATAATTAATGTTGATTATATTCTCCATCTTGCTTCCAAGCTCTAGCTCTCCAAAGACACAACAAAGTGGGAGTCAAAGGAAGCTAAAGGCCTTGTCCATGTCTCTTCATAGCTAAACCTCTGATATGAAACAAAGCAGCTTTGGAGGGGTTCATAACTGAAGACCAGCTTTACACAGCAGCTGTTGGATCCTTTGAGATGGCCTTGTCTGTGATGCTGCAGATTTTGGTGACTTTTTGAACTTTTTGGACATGCTTTGTCCAGAACAGTACAATTGATTCCGTCTATTGAGGAAGTGAGTCCCACCAGATCTCTGGCAGAAGGGTAAGAGTCGGGTAGGAGGGTGGATGCATGTGTACAACGAACGCTAGAGATATTGATCATTTTTTCCTGGTACTCTGCACGAAATTACGTTTAAAATGTGCATTGATAAAATGCAAATTCATGGGGTTATGACCTCACTGTCTCCAGGAAGATGCCTTTTCCTGACTCATAAAATCATCTGACAGATAAAATTAAATAATCAATCAGTGAAAAAACAAGAAGAAGGAAGGAGACGGGTATGGGCAGAGCAGAACCAAAACCAGACAGCACAACCCTAGACATGGGTCAGCTCCAGGAAGGGAGTAACCAACTCACGGGAGCTGTTGTCCTGGCTTAGGAATGACCTTTTCTTGTTTTCAGATTAAACCATAACTGGTGAAAGCTACCAGCCGAGAGTCCAGGAGAGTGGATAAGCTGGTTTTCTGTGCTGAGACAGAGATGGAAATTCAGTGCTCTGGGAAGCTGAACTAACCAAATCTTGCTTTCCTGAGCAAGGAGACGCTGCAGAGGCATTGGAGACTCGGTGGTGCATGCACGCGTGCTGTCACCATCCAGGTGTTGCTCTCTTGGTCACAGAATGGGCCTGTCCATGGAGGGCCGGATGGTCATGCCCTAATGTTCCTTTCACCAGGTTCCAGCATCTCTCCTGGCACAGAGATGTAATGCCCTTCACCACCGGTTACATTTAGTGCAATTTACTTCCTTGACGATGTGAGCAGACATTCAGTTTTGCAACGACATTTTGCACCAATGGTTCTTTTAATAATATAATGACTTTCTGTCCCCTTCCCTAAAACTTCCTCTCCCATCCCTGCCTCTACACCTCTTTCCCTCTCCCATCTGATTGCACACACAAGGGAGCTGCTCGTCTCTGCCAGAACTGGTGCCCCTATCCTTGAAAACGATTCCATTAGAGCTCAGCTCACTTCTGAACAAACGCTAGGATGGGAAGGGGGCAAAATGAAGAAACCCATCCACAGGAGAGATTTAGGGACAAATATGACACGGTTTACATCCTTTACCCCTAGCTCTGTTAGAAACCAAAGGCCTGATTGCTCACTGCTGGTTCCCATTTGGAAATGAGCCCTCAGCAATATATAGCGTCTCGTAACAGAAAACACAGCAAGAGGCATTAAATATTAGCAATAGCCCTAATGAAAGGATCCTGTGTTTAGAGACCTTGAATAAAGGAATGGAAGGCTCCCGTTGTTGATCTAAGGGAGGTGTGTTTGCTTCCCTCTAACCTTGCAGGAACGCTGGCAGGGGCAGTCCAGACCTGGGGAGTTTGCTTTGAGTCCTTGGGAAGAATTGTGGGTACGTGACCATGCAGACGTTGCTCCGGCTCCCAACTTCCTTGTGCCGAGCTTACGGGAAACAGAGACCTGTTATGTTCGTGGAGTCTCGACACGGTGCTGCTCGCTCACGTCGGGGTTGGTGACTAAGCCATTTTCCAGGTTAGCTTGTCGTGATAACTGTTCAGAGCCCAGTGATGATTTCTGTCTTATATTTGGCTAAACTGGCAGAATTGACGACCAAATCAGGGAGGATCTCTGGAGATCCGACGGCTAATGCTAATGCATTGGGCAGGATCTCATCACACGGTCTCGGGATTTATTGCTTTTGGGAGTACAATTAAATGAAACCCTCTTGGAGGCAGACATGGGTGACCGCCTTGGAAAATCTGGACTTCTCTTTGGCATTTGTCGAGGATATCTGCTGGGCGTGAGCTCCCAAGCCAGATGCGTCTTCAATCGGTTTAAGTTTTACAGTTCCTCTACTTCTGTGGTCTTGCACACGAAATTGGGCATTTCTGGCCAACATCACTGGAGGTTATGGAACAACACGTTTGCTTGTCAAGAGGAGAATCACGATAAATCTCAGCTAAACCAGCAAAAAATCGATGTTATTGTAAAATACTGTAATTCACAACATTTTAACAAAAAGGCTTTGTCGTGATAATAATATAATGGGGATTTACCCAAATATGTTTTGTAAAGGAATATTCCACTCTATTTAGCAGCACTAAGACAACACTGAGAAATCTAATTTATTTCCTTGTTTGCAGCATGCTTGTTCCCAGCACAAACTGGGGGAAGATAAAAATGATTGTGCCGTTTATTGTGTTATATAAAAGCATCTGTTTTCTTTTATCATGCCACACCTAATGTTGGAAAACAGGTACGGTGCAAACACCTCTCTCCCATAATTTCTCATAAGTCAACAGAATACTTCTGAGACAGTGCGTGTAAAGGTAGGAAGCCCAGATTGTGGTGAATGGGTTTTTTTCTGTAACATCATTTGTTTGCTTTCTCATTCAGTAAACCATAAAAACTCAATTAATGCATAAAAAAATCCCTATCTTTACATATCTGACTTTCACTCTTCCCATAAGTACAGAGGGTTTATTGATTTCGTTGTGCTCTGCTGGTAAGTAATTCTTTGCATAAACATGTTGTCCAAGGAAATAACTGTTCATGGTTCTCCCTGAAACGAAGCTGTTTTTTGAAGCCAAGAGGCTCCTGTAATTTTCTTATCTTGCTCCGTTTATAACGTAAATTATAGATTTATTCATAGCTCTGAAGTTGCAAAATAGTTTCTATTTTAACCCCTGATTTTCCAATCACCACGATGCTCTCAAGTGCTTTCCTCAAGGGCTGAGACATCCCAGTCTTGATTTACCTGCTGGATAGCAGCAGTGGAAGGTGAGAGCTGCTCCTGCTACCAAAATGCTCACTGCATCGTCCCAGGAGCCCACAGCCTCCACGGGTAACTTTTCCAGCCGGGCCAAAACTTGCCTTGACTTACCAAATCCTGGGCCGTTTGGTGTGTGCACCCATCAAGGCAGATGGGGAACTCCAGATCCTTCCCTTGAGCTGAAATGTCCTCTGCCACCGACATGGAGATGGTTTAATGCAGACCCACATTGCAGAGGTGACAAGCCAGAAAGGGACCTTCTGCTTTTTTTTTTGTTCCAGCGGTTTATGGCCAGTATTAAAAAAACCTCATTTGCTTGGCAAGATCAAGTAGTTTTTCAAGTATTAAAGTATTAAAACATGAGAGAAGTCCCATGGTGTGGGACTTCACCACATGCTTAAAGTTAAGCCTCCGCTGGATGGTGGTGGACCTCAGCTGGCACTTAAATGCATTTATTGAATAAGTGTTTATAGAATCATAGAACTGTTTGAGTTGGAAGGGACCTTAAAGATCATCTAGTTCCAACCCCCCTGCCATGGGCAGGGAGACCTTCCACTAGACCAGGTTGTTTAGCTGTCCTAAGGTATGTGCAGGGAGGAGAGCATGATTTAATTCCACTTACAGATGCTGGCACAGGCTGGGAAACCTCGAGCGCAGCGAACAGTGACTGCCCTCAGGCCGAGGGCGGAGGCTGCAAGTGGGTTTGCAGGGTCAGAAGGCTGCAGGGTGAAGGGGAGCCTGTGTTCAGACCCGAGGAACGGCTGCCAGGGATTTTTAATGGGGAGTTTGGGGAGCTGCTTGAATGAAACAGCAGCCGTCACCTGGAGCCAGAGTAAAAGCTGCTATTTATGGTGACTTCTGAGTGCAAACTGAACAGCAGGCTGCACCTCATGGAGCATCAGATGGACAACAACCCCAGTGCCAAAGCAAGCCGAGCACGGTTAAAACTGGAGTTACTCTTTACATGTTAGTAATGAAGCGTGGGAGGAATCCAGCCCCAAAAGCTCCCAGGTTTGGCTGCTCAGGTCCCAGAGCAGAGCCGGGTGAGCAGGGAGGGAGCAAGCTCCTGCCCAGAGATGTAAAGGGGTTATGTGGCTTGAGGGAGAAGTCCGTGAGCAAGACAGAAAGATGCTTCAAAGCAATGATAAGGACGAAGAGAAGGGAAGGTGCTTGTCCCTTGGGTGGTGGGAGGTGGTACTGTGGCTGTGCCAAAGGAGTGATCTCCCTGCCCAGAGCGGGAGGGAGGAGAAGGAACAACTGTAGGGAACTGGCAGAGATCTGCCACTTGGACACTGCCTCCAGTACAGGAAAAAACATTACAGAAAACCTCCAAATCTGTGCTGCACATCTCAGTGTTTTGAAGCCAGTCTCTTGCCTTTGGGCCCTAACTCGTCATTTCCTTGGTTGAGGTTTGTCTTCATGAAGAGTGAATTTCCTTCATCCCTGACTCCCCCTGGGTCTTATTTGCTTTGGGGGAGAGGAAAGTGCTGTTCTCTGCTCTTGGCAGAAAACTCCCTCCCCTCCGTGCCACGTAGTACAGGTCCATGTGCTTGGGGACCAGCGTGGGGATGGCTCCTGAGGCAAAGCAGCCAGGGGCCACCCGACCCTCTGCAGCTCCCAGCTTGGCCACGGACCCACGTCATCCTCTGCATGTTGCGAGGAGCTGAGTGCTCCGAGACCAGCTGGGGACTCACCTGGGCCAAGCAGGGAATGGCTGTGAAGATGCCAGAGAAGGACAGGGGGTGAGTTACTTGCTGTAAGCCCTCTGTCAGAATTGCGCCTTCCAATATTTATTCTTCCCTCTAGTGTTTAGCCGTGGAGCCTTGCAATTTTTGGAGGACAAATAGCTCAGTGGAAATCAAATGAAACTCAAAGCCTTTTCCTTATGTTCCAAAACCAGGATTTATTTAGTGGATTTTAGCAGTTTAAAATACACAGATCTGAGTGTTGGGGAAGGGGATATACAAGCAGGCATGACGTTCACAGTTCAAGGCATTTAGGAATGTTTAGTTCAAGGAAACACAGGCGCTCTGGGAATTCCTGCAATAAAGCATCAGCTCCTGATCCTGCTGGCACTCTGCGGGCAGGTCTCCCGGCGGTTTCAGGCACTTACTGGAGATAAACAATAAATAGCCGCAGAAAGCTCCCAGGAGAGACGCTGGGTGGGGAAGTGCTGCTGTTTCCCGAGGAGGTAAGTGCTTGATTAGAGAAGGTATGGCTTTCACAAGGCCGTGTGCTCCAGTGAGGCATGGGATGCCTCGTGTCTTTTAGTGAGACCAGACGCTGTTCCTTTGCTCACGGGTAGTTTCCTTCGGTTTCAGACTGCTCTGTTCTTCACGCTTTCAAATATCTGCATCACCTTGCCTGCTGGTATGCAGCCTTCTCTCACGATGGTGATGCCACCTTCCCGGAGGAAGAATGAGAAAGTTAGGACAATCCCCAAAGGGTGAAAGAAAAGGATGGGGATATGAAGGAACATCCTGGACCAGTAAAGCCACCCAAATGCTCAGGACATCCAAATAATAAAGTTGTGTAGCAAGAAGACAAGAAACTTTGTCAGAAAGCAAAAACACCCACCAACGCTGACCCCACACGTTGTTCAAGAGTTTAGTTTTCCACTACAGCATCCCACTCAAATGACAACCCAGATCCAGCTAACGACACCTCAGCTTGTGCTGTTACGTCATCGTGGATGAGCTCCTGTAACACCTTCGTCCTGGTGGTCTACAAGGAGTATACGCCCTTCCTTTCAGAAGCATCCACCCTCCCACTTGAAGCATTTTTGCTCTTATAAGGCAGATTCTGCTTGCACAACCGTGTTTCTCCTCACTGCCTTGTTCTCTGTCAACACAGAGATCCTCTAAGGACATCTTTTTTTTTGTTCCTCTTCATCAACATGTTTGCAAATGTCCAAGCACTCAAGAACTGTTACTCTTGGAGCACACTGTGCTGCCAGATTGATACTATTGAAAGGAATGGAAACATCCCAGGAAAATGCAATTGCTGACATAGAAAGGGTGGTTCTTACACTCACTTTCATCAATCTTCGTGCAGTTGACTACAGTTGATGCCACCACCTCATCAGATTCTCCATCACAGAGAACACCCTCCAGTTTATGGCCAAGACGCCTGGAGGGAAAAAAAAAAACCAACAAAACTACACAGTACTTCATATTACATTGTGCTGAAGTTCCCCTCAATGCAAGGCATCAGATTGTGATCTATACACCACTTAAACTTGCTGGCCACCCACCTGACAGGTGGTTTGCACCGCGATAGAAATGCCAGTGAAGAGGGTACTCACGAGATGACCATGTCGTGGTGTGTGCTGTCAACCTCTCCGCTAGGATTAGCAGATGTGATTGCCAAGGGTCCCGTCATGTCAATGAGGTGCACCAGGACAGTCAGGTCAGGCACTCTGATCATGATACTGTCTTGAGTTCCCACTCTGCTGTAGCCTGCTCCAACCCCTTGAAAGACAGACAGAGGACTCTGGCAGAGGCAAGACTGGCACAGTACCTGGCATGGCATCAGAGGGAGACCTCCTGCTTTCTTTGCAGGTGACCCTGCTCCGCACCCCAAACAAAATTGCAAGTCTCTTTGTATAGTTTCAGAAAAGTTTCTGGATCAGAAATCCACAAGAGCAGCTGTAAGATTTTGGGACTAACTGCAAAAGGAAAAGATTAATGGCTGAAGATCAGCATAGCTGCCTTCATGGACATGGGATCTACCTGTATCACAGAGTCTTAACTTCTTGTGATCATTGCCTACCCTCCCACCCTCTGTCACACACCTCTGCCTGTCAAGCGTGCATAACTCCTACTGTTTCTTCCGTCTTTGATATTTGCATTGATTCCCAAAAGCCAAGTTTGAGTTTGACTCGTACTGCTGCTCACAGTGTTTTGACTTTCTCCGTATGGTAGGAAGGAAGAGGTGATGAGAAGGGATGCCCATAGGAACCCCATCCCCCCTGGGACCTCTCATCTGTCTTTGATGCTCCACCCAGGGGTTGCTCATTCCTAGCTAACAGCTATGGGCTTGAAAGAGGTGACCCTCCCAAGCCGATGAGCCTTCCCTTCCTTCGAGTCTGACTGGGTTAAAGGAATCATCATGCTGGCTCACACTGTTAATGAGTCATTCCAGCTCGTTAACACCCTCTGCTAAACATCTACCAAGGCATGTAAGAGCTCCAGAGATGATTTCTCAGGATAAAATGAACAGAATCTCTCCCCATTGACACCCAAAAGGGTGTGTGCATTGCAGACCTGCTGTGTTGAAAACATGAAAGAGGGAGAGAAGGGCTGTCCTGTTTATCTATCTCACCTAACTTCTTCAGCCACTCTCCTTTCTTGATAATGCAGCCAATGCCACCAGGGTAAACATTTTCCATGAATTCCCAAAGCAGCGGGCTGATGGGGGGAGCAGCTGCTCGCAGCTGGTCCAGGTTTGAAATAAAGATGCAGATGGGCTTCTCTTGAGGCCTGTCCTGCAAAAAAACAGGAAGAGAGGAAGGGAAAAAATAGATGAAGAGAGAAATTTTGCGTTGAGAAGACCGAAGCCCACCGGAATGCTAGTTTGTGTGCTTCCCAGGGACCAGGAGCTCCAAGCAAGCGAGATGCTATCTCTGCACAAAATGCTGAGCACAGGAGGAGACTGCCTGCTGTAATTGATGCCATAGCTCAGATCTGCATGTGCAAATTGAAGAAGAGAGCAGTCTCCTCTTGGGATCTTGGCGGGATGCATCCAAATCCCCTGCTTTAGATGCAGCCAACGCAGGGACAGTGATGCTCTGCTCATTGTTGGTGCTTTTAACTTCTTATACACCAGGGGCCTGATTTTCTTCTAACTTATGCTGGTATAAATCAAGGTCAAACCCACCAATTCACAACAGGATAATGGAAGGAGAGCCTAACCCCCTGGAAACCAACTTCTTCAGTTCTTCGGTGCTTTGAAATAAGTTTGCTGTAAAATGAACAGTGGTATGGAGGGAAAATAAAAAGAGCTCACAAAGCGGTGTCATTTCAGTCCTCAACTGACATCAGTTTCAGCGGGGCCAAATGACTAAGGAACTGGGCATGTATTTACATTCTGTTTATATTATCTCATCGACAGGGAAGGTTAGCATTGGCACCAAAGCAGAACAGAAAAGACTGCCTTTGTTGCCGGTGTTCACACTAAGTGCCAGCTGAGATAGTCTGTTATGCTTATTTCTCCAGGCTAGCCAGGAAATTGCCTCATGGAGAATAGACAGGGCCAGGCTGCAAAAGTTGTGTTGAAGGTGCAAACTTTGGGTCTGATTCCAGCACTGAATGTCTCCAAAAGTCTGGGGAAATTTAGACCTGGGATTCTGATTCAGCACTTCGTAAGACAGAGAGGACAAATACAGGTTTGGACCCACTGGTGACAAGCGTCGGGGCTGTTCCAGTTTGGGTTTGTGCTTTGCCCCCCTCCCAGTGAAGCAGGACGTAGCTCTCTAATTCCCAGTGCCCGATGCCCAGAGCAGAGGGTGCTTTATCCCAGGTTGCTCAGCTCAGAAAATGATCCATGACGTTTTGGTGTGGCTGCTCATCAACTCTATCCGCGGTCAGATTCTGAGTCTTAGGACAACCTGAAACAAGGGGCTCCCGTTTCTGCTTCTGTACATAACTCATCTATAGGACATAAGCAGGATCCCAGTAAGAAGGCGACAGCCTTGTATTCACACCTTGATTCTGTAGACCTTCTCGATGGCTTGAGGGTGTTTGCAGGAGGCTGCCAAAGCATACACAGTGTCCGTCGGGACCCCGCATACCGCTCCTGTGTTCAGCAAGTCAGCAATGGTCCTCAAGCCACTTGTACAGTGGGACTTGGGGCAGATGCAGGGCGGAGGATCTTCGGTGTCCTTCTTAGAGCTCTCAGCCTGGCAATAATCAGGAGGCAACAAATCCATTACGGTGGGAATAAGGAAACACATGAAACATAGGGCAGGATTCAGTCCACCCAAATGCAGGTGTCTCACTGTGCCATGCTCCCTTGATAGTCAAAGGGCAAAGGCAGCGCTTCTAGGGGTGCTTCACCTAAAGTAGGTGAGGTGAATGACAAGGCAGAAGTGATTAGTTCTGTCCCAGTAATAAAGAAAGTCAAAGAGACTAGCTCAGGTGCAGACATTTGAACTGCTGATGCCTAAAATTACAGGAGATGAATCCCACCCAGCACAGTGATTGCTTCCTGGAGAAATAACTGCTCTCCAAAATGAGCTAAGGAAACTGCTAGAGAATCTTAAATCCAGAGGAGCTTGAGGAAGATCAAGTTTCAAGTGCTTTCTCATAAGTCCCACAGTTAGAAATGCTGATTTAATGAAAATGTTTCTCTGCAGCAGGAATTAGAACTGTCAGATCAATCAACCCAGTTAGGTGGAGCTGCCTTGGTCAGACATACAAGACGGTAGAAAAAGTTTAAAGTTAACAGATACAGTGGGGAGCTTTTGCTGTCTGCTTTGGGAACCTTTTAACTCCCTAATTCCCTGCCCCCAAGGTTATGGCCTTTAAAACTTCAACAGTCTGTCAACAGTTCTTGGATTGGAGATGGCTAATTCCACAGGACCATGGAGACAGGCATTTTGGAGCAAGGTAGGAGTTTTGTAAATGTCCCTGCCCTTTCTCCAAGTTTCCATACATGTTACTCATAATGGAAGAGAGATTGTTGTCAGCTCATAGATCCCTACAGAAGTGCTGTGACTGGGATTTCAAATGGCACTAAGGGATTCAAAGGAAGGACTTTCAATGGAAATTTGGACTCCCCTAGGTAAGACCAAAGACCCCAGGACATCCCTCCTGACCGGGGAAGCTACACCATCATGCAAAAAATCCCTTACTGTGAACAGAGGGGGTCCCATCATCATGAGATCCTTCCCAAACATGCTGTTTGCAAGTGATGCTGTCGCTCCGTAGAAGCAGATGATGCTGAAGATGCTTAGCATCACAACTGGAAAAAAAAAAACAGAGAGTCAAAGGCAGGAAGGGTGATGACAAAGTTTTATTTTCTTCCATGTCTCATGAATTCCCAGCATTGCAAACTTACTTCAGTCTTTCCTGTCATGCAACATTTGCAGTCTAGCATATTTGTGGGTCTAAAAATTCAAGGCATTTCCAGGCTTGCCTACCTGTGCATCTTTTGCCATATGGCTTTTTTTTCTTCCTGGTGGAAAAGCTTCTGCAAAGCATCTTGCTAAAACACTCTGTGTAATTACCAATGAAATTCTCACTTGCTGCAAAGCCAAAGCTTCAACAGAACTACAGCCATTCACACTGGCAGCACATTTAGTTGATCCCAAATCTTAGCTCACTGAACAACTACTAGAAAGTGGGACTGTACAGAACCTCAGGAGGTTGTCTTGATTCAGCAGTATCAGCCACACCTAAACATTTATTAGGAAGCTCAAGGACCTGGGGATGATACGAGGAAAGGTGTCCTCCTCCAGTCATGGAGCTGAAAGGCTCAGCATCTGTAGCTTGCACACACACCATTCTTCTAGGGAAACATGACACACTCTTCTGCTTGCTTTTTTCCATATTGAACTCGTGCAGAACATTGCTCCCCAACCGGGGACCCATGCACTGCACTCTATGGGTGAAGGTTTGAGGACCAAGTTCACCTAAAACTCACTTTCAAATGGCAAAGGGAGGTTCTCCAATGTAAAGAGAAGAAAACAAATGGTCAGGAGCTCCATTGCAAGGGTCATGCAGAGAAGCACCACGTTAAAAGAGGAAGCTGTGAAAAGAAATAGAAACAAGAGGGACTCACGTCAGAGAATGGCCCATTAAAATGTATGTGAAACAGCAGAAGAGTTCCTAAATCAACTTAATCTTATTTGATTAAACTGAGCAGTCCATGATCTGACTTCCCTGTTCATGGAGGAACAGAGAGGTACGGCTATGGTTTGTTCAGCCCTCAGCTTTCAAGAGACAAGCTGCCAAACCCTTAATCTGCCAGTACACTGTGCTCACATGGAAAACACTTCTCAGGCAGCCAAGAAGATTCTGATTTACAGCAGCTGGGCTGGAGGGTGACTGTGGATATATGCCAGTGGCCCAGTCCGTCTAACACTTTCACCTTATTTGAACCTTTTATTTTCTTTGAAATGTTCTTCCGTTCCCTTGTGACTGCTTCTTCTAAGCCCAGCTCAGCTTCTGTTACTGGCTGTGGGCAAAACATTTCAGTTCTTGCTTAATCGGAGTGACAGGGAAAGCTGAGACTCCCTCACTTGTGCATCTCCACCACAGAGTGACCACAGATGCGATTAATGATCTGACCTCAAATACCCCTCAATAAACAATCACATACGGTACTGAGACTTACCTAAAACAATTAAAAAAGCATTGAGCACCAAAAAGGCAATAGAACCAGCAGTGAATCCTTCACTGTTCCCCACGCCGATGTTCACCAAGTGGCCTGAAATAGGACCAGCAGATTTGGTTGTGAGCAAACCATTAAGTGCAACGTAACAGAAGAATGACGTATCTGCAGTTGGAATGACTACAATTCAAACTAACTGATGGTGGCCGCTATACAGAAAATCTACCGCATTGACACCCGTTGCTTCTGCAGTGCAAAGCATTTGAGGTATTAACTGAAGAACTGTTGACGGTTATCCAAAAGAGCTGATGATTTTACCTCCAGATCGTAATTAACAGGGCCTGGCTGAAAACATTAATAGCTTCTTGCCATACCTCTTAAGCAATAGCTTTAACTTGCCCCATGGGTTCTCATTTTAATAGGACCTGGCATGGAGGCTGCATGAACATGCTGCCCACCTGGAGCTAAATAAGGCTTTTTAAAGCCCAGGCTCATCATTCTGAGATCTTCTTTCGTGGCTATGACCAACTAAGATGAATTGCTCCAGGCTTCTGAAGGATAAATCAGAACCTGGAGTCTTGCACTGCCTAAAAAGCATCTCCTGAAGTGTTATTCTGAGATAACACCCGGAGACAGTCTGAGTGCTGTCTCGCAATAGTTTAGCAGGGGAATCTTGACCTCTGTTGGAGTCGAAGACACAACTCAGACTCCTGTAGCCGTGAGAGTACCAAGTGACTGCAGCAATGGCAATCAATTACATGAGTACAAGCTGGGATGTTTGGTCATTATCTTTTTACAAGGAGGAATAGTGGTAAACCTGGTGTCGCTGAATCTCCTGGGAGAAGGAATTATGTTGGAGAAAGCAATCTGAAATTTCCTAAAAACATCCCTTTTTTTTGAGTAAGCAAAATAGTAATCCTGACCTTGCGTTACCTGCAAACCGAAGCCAGGTCCATGCTCCCCAGAAAGCAGCATAGCAGAATGGAAGAATGCAACCAAACCTTCTCCCTCCTTGAACCTGGATCCTGCAGACATACAGCTGCATTATGGCTCCTGGGATGAGCACGGAGGGTATGGAGAGTTGCTGTCTGCTGGGGTCACTGAAAGTACCCTGGATGGCAGAGACTGCAGCCAGGCCATTGCAGATGTAGAACAAGGCATCTGGCACTTCAGCACTGGTGCCGCTTGGGAAATTCTTGGACCTTGTGAAGAAGGTTTTGGCAGCCATCAGTGTGGTTTGAAGAGCTGAGCTGGACATAGCCTGGACACCAACTGGAATCAAAGCCTTCTCCCCGATGGAGTTGATAAGGCTGGCAAAAGTGGCGTACATTGAGAGAGCCGTGCAAAGGCTGCAGGCAGCCCCGAGGAACAGGTAAGCACCTGGCATGGGGATCTGATGGATGGAGGCGGTTGTGAGGATGATGAATGAGGCATTTTGCAGCATCTCCAGGGTATCTTTGTGGGTTGACATCAGAAAGAGCATGCAGGCAATGGCCAGGAAGAACCACCCTCCAAACATTCCCAGCCTGCTTTCCTGAGCCTTGGACAGCCCAAGGAAGGTGGTGAGTGTAAACTCTTCCCAAGACATCACCAGCCAGTAGAGGCTGTGGACACCAAACTTGGTAGTGTAGTAGACATCACCTCTCAGATAACTGTAGAAGCTGGACAGCAGCTGGCAGCTGGAGATGATGGATATCCACGCTGCTCCAACACAGAAGTTCTTCATGTACCCAAAGAAGTAAAAGGCAAATAAAAAGGCAGAGACGGTATCGCAGATGTTGCCTAGGGCCATTGGCTCGGCGTACTTTGTATTCTTTTTCTTTTCTTCCCCAATGGCCTTGGAAGAGCTCTTCTGTGCTGACCCTAATAGCAAGACATTGAAGAGAGGATGCCCAAAGCCTGGAAGGACGTACCGTTGCGTGATGCCCTTGAACAGGAGAGCCACCGCTCCGTACAACCCACACATGACAATGACAAGCTCAAGGACACCTGACACTACCAGGGCCCACTGGCCAAACAGTGCAACTGCTTCAAACACCAGGGCAAGCGCGATGGCCCCGAATATGAAGGGCATGATGTAGTTCACTGTGGCTGAGCAGAAGGAGAGGATAAAAGAAATGGAAATGTAGGCCACCAGCCCAGCCACCGCACTTTGGCTGGCAGAGAGGTGGGCCATGCCAGTGGGCAGGACGTGGCTGGCATTTCCTGAGGGCAGCGTTATGTTCTGCAAGGAGGGGTAAGCGGCTGCAATGATGCGTGTGGCCCCGTAGCTACTCCACAGAGCGGAGAAGGTGAGAAAGGCTGCGCCTCCAAGGTGGTCATACTTCCGGAAGGCCAGAAATCCTGCCAGGAGCTGGACAAAGCCTCCGATCAGGACGAGGTGGACACCTGAGAGACACATGAAGAGGTCAGATAGGAAGCAAGCCACAAAAAGGCTTGAGTTGCAGGGAGCAGTGCTGCATCTCTAAGCTCTGGGGGACACCCCACCTCACATCCCACAGCCTTCTTGTGACCAGCCCTATGGCCTCTGTCTTCCCCTCTCTCCCCACCCTGATTAAAAACTTCGGTGCTGAGCCTTGGTGCATGGCCACTGAGCCCCTTGGTATGCTCAGTATGGTGAGCCGGTCCAGGAGCGGTTTGGATCTATGAAGGTAGGGAAATGGCACATGAAGGGTTTGGACCAGATTGCTGGCAGAGTTGCTGAGGAAGGAGGAGCAGCCGTCCTCGGGAGCACGCAGACCTTCTGTACATTGCAGAAAGCCCACATTTCCCCTCCTGTCCCACCACCACTGCCCACGGGGATGACTCTCGAAGAGTCCGTCCTGCCTGGTGCTCTCAGGGAAAGCTCACCTCCGACCAGCAGCCCCAGCGTCCCCCGTGAGCAGCATCACCCACCTGCGAGGATGTCCTCTGCTCCCTGTGGCCGGAGGCCGGTGTGCGCCACGGCGAAGTTCTGCAGGCAGAGGAGGAAGGCGCTGACCACATTCGCGAGGAGCCCCAGCACCGCCGGCTCGCTGTAAAAGACGGCCGCGAAACCCGCCGCGCTCGCCATGGCCCTTCCAGACAAAACAAGAGTGTCGGCGGTCGCCCCCAAAACCTCACCGTCGGCGGCGTCTAGACCAGCGCTGCTTTGGCTCGAGCGTTCAGCCAGCCTTCAGAGCCGTGCCCCCGCTCCGAGGAGGGAGAAACTGGTGACAGGCTCAGGTGTTTCCATAGTGCCTCCCCGCTCGTGGCTCCAGACAAAGGCTCAATTCAAAGCAGAACTTTAGGTGCCTACTTTCCGGAGTCCTATCCAGAAAAAACACACACAACCTATTTAGGCTACGAGGATTTCTGGCAAAAACATGTTTAGGTGCCCCAAAGCGCTGCAGGTGGTGGTGATGGTTCCTGCCCCCTCTTCTCCAGGCTGCTGGAGATGAAGAGGAATGAATAGCCTAACACAAACGAACAAACATTCAGACGAAACCCACAAGGTATTTTTGAGCCATTCCAGGACATTTCTTATCCACTGTTACAGACAAACAGGCAGGCACGACGCACACATACACAGTCTCCCTTCCAGATGGAATTTTCCAGCTCCATCCCTTTCTTGAAACCCTAGTGACTAAATAGTCTATTTTCAAACCCTTCATATTTCTACCATTAACTCGTCTATTTGCAGGCAGCCCCCACATTTCCATTCCTCTGCACTCCTGGGTACCATGAGCTGGAGTTTTCTCTCTGGAGGTTTTTTGTTAGGAAACAAAGATGAAAATAAAACAGCAGTGTTCTTGTTATTTTGGTATTTTTAGAACATTTTATGACCTAAAGGAGCTGGAAAAGGAGAAAGTGATGTATTCTGTTCTCAGCCATTCCAAAAAGCCTTTTGGAAAGAAAGGAAAGCATACGGCACTACTATTGATATGGGAAGTGAGGAGGAGTGAAGGAGCACCACCCAAAGAAGAAATAGTTTTGTGAATATTAATGAACGTAAATCCCAGTGTCTGCTCTTAAACACACAGTATTCCTGGGCAGACATATACGTTTTGCAAACATCACTGGCCTCTGGACTCTTTTGTTTCGCTAAAAACCCCATGTTTTCCTTCTCTGCATTTATTCTAAAGGATGTAAGTTTCACAAAAATGAAGAATGAAGGATAAATTGACTCCTAACAGCTCTGAACTGATTCAGCAACTTAAGCTCTCATGAAATGTGGAAAGGGTAAAAACTTTCAAGTGAACCTTGGGCGACAATTAATTCATTCAATTATTTGGTTGTGCTAAAGGTTAGGTTTTTTGGTTCAGAAAGAGAGATGCACCAAATCACAGTTCTGCGGGAGGAACACTCTCTTTTAAGGTCAAGCATCTGTATAAACCACTGACTTGAAGGAGGCCCTAAGAAACGATGCACCCTTAGGAAGAGCTGAGCAGGTACCTGTGGAGTCCATGACACTGTCTTTTTTTTTTTTTTTAAATGACATTCAGATATAAATAAGTGGTTTGGTTTAAATGGTTATACTTGGAGGCGGGCCACAGTATTAAGTTCCTCCAGATGTTTTGCTCTGAAATAGCTCAGACAGTGGCTTTCTAGGCATGCTGCAACAAGCCCCTGTTTTGAGTCGGTCTCCGGAGGAGGATGAGATGGGTTTTCTGGAGGAAGATGGGCTGGCCAGGTGGCTGCTTGGCTTGCAGAAGTGGTTTTCAATTTGCCAAGGCTCACTTTGTTGGCGGTTCCTGCGTAACTAGCCGTGCTAGCAGTTTTAGAGCCTGCGACATACAGCTTGGTTTTGTGAAGGATGTGGAGACACAACTAATAGGGCTGGCTCCCTCTGCTTGCAGCGCAATCCTTCAGAGGACATCTGAGAAGCGGGGAAAAGAAATACCAGAATATGCCATATCGGGCTACGGAGGTGTAGGGGGAAAGGATGTGAGAGGATTTAGACCAAGATATGGAAAAAGAGGAGGATGAAGGAGCTTCCCTTGGGAGGAGAAGGTTTTGGGGTTGGAAACAGCTGCAGAGCTGCTCTGCTCACACCTACCCACAGCCTCCCCCCACGCGCTGCAAACACAGACTTGTGGTCCCTGTCCTAAGACCATTTCAGCATTTGTGCATTGCCTCCCCTCCTCTATTTCATGCAACATAAGGACACATCAAATAATTAATCCCCTCCCCTTGTTGTCTTGGGGTAGCAGCACTAGGAATGCCGTGGGCTGCACCAAGACCTGGAGAAACGAGGGTCTGCGTGGAAACACTCAGAGGTGTTTTCTGTTCAAAGTATGCCCAAGCCTTGTTTGTCCCTAGGATAAACCCACTCACTGCTGCTGCCGCTATCCCTCTCGTACAGCTGCTGCCTCTGGCACTTTGTAAGGACCTGTTTCTCCGCGTGTACTCCAGAAAACTGATAACGTGACACCTCTGC